>NC_081556.1:108310200-108633950 GCF_963082655.1 Stomoxys calcitrans | reverse complement strand
TACACAGCGGAAAGTAAATGGATTCTCAATGGATGCAGTGCAAAGCTGTTCATATATGTCCGAAATTGGTTTCACAAGTTCAATATTAACGCAACGTTTGTTAGGCTCATTCAAGTCAACATGCGAATTGTTTGGATGTTCAATTCCATCTCTGATTCCAATTTTACGAATTTACCTCCATTTGCATTTGGTGTCTACAGCAGCAGACCGCTTTTGCGGTATTGATTTGTTTTGAGGCAGTCTTACTGGCAGATTTGAATTGACAACGCTCAAAGTTTGACGAATTACGTTTGATATTTGAAGACTCTAATATTGATGTGATATGCATTTCTGAGAACTGGTTTACTCCTACAATATCAGACAATTGAGTAAGCCTCCATTGTTATGATATATTCAGAAACGATAGTCCAAAAAGGGGTGGTGGAATTGCTATCTATGTTAAGGAATGTTTTAAAACTGAACTTAATGCAATGTCGACAGATAGTTAGTCTATCGAAATGATGTACATTGAAATGAAGGCTCCTCAGAAAAATGTGTTTGTATGTTGCGTGTATCGATCGCGGATTGATGTTCCATTTGTCAACTTCTCTGTAAACTTAAGCACGTGGACAGTATTGCACATTCATGTTATCATAGTTGAAGATTTTAAGTCAACAAAGTCTTGGAAGGTCTTAGAACCGAGCAAGAATCGTGTGGGCGAGTAACAAATGAGCGTTACGGAAGATTAATATAATACTCTTCTAGAAGAGTTGCGCATTACTCGCCTGGACGAGTAACAAATAAGTGTTTTGGTACATTGATTAAACATTGCACTAAAAGGGTGGCGCGTTATTCGCTTAGAAGATCTATAAACGCTTATCATGATAAGTTGTTCATCAAAAACATAACAACTACGAAGAAAACTCAAGAAATGTTGTATTAGTCGTCATATAAGTACCAATCGTCATATAAGCCAAGTGAGAATTCTGTTTGGTGTTGTGCAAGTTGTACACTCAAAACAAAACATCGAATAACATAATGAGTCTATCGAAATGATGTACATTGAAATGAAGGCTCCTCAGAGAAATGTGTTCGTATGTTGCGTGTATCGACCGCGGAATGATGTTCCATTTGATAACTTCTCTGTAAACTTAAGCACGTGGACAGTATTGTACAGTCATGTTATCATAGTTGAAGTTTGTAATTCTGATATCTTTTTAGAGTCTAGGCTAACCAATGGAATGTCCTCTTTGGGCTTATTCTCCACAAATACGACAATACTTGGGCGTAGTTTCCATCTTATTGACTGGGGGCAAATCTATTTGTTACAAGAAGTTGATGAGCAGCTGTCCTTACTTCAGCATATAATTGTGTACCTCTACGACATATGCATGCCTTTTGAGACTTGGAAAGTTGGGGGTGGATCCCGCCCCTAATTTAGTAATGATATTAGAAAGGCAATGGGTAAGAGGAACTTGGGGAGGCAAAACGTAAGAGGGAAGCGCTTTAGGACTCCAACGCTCAAAGATGAATTTAAAAATTGTCTCTAAATTTGCTTAATATTATCCGGCTATAGACCATTCCGCTCAATGTTATCTATTCAAAAAATATCAGAGCGGAAAACCTTCAAAAGTAAGGCAAAATCCTTAGACCTGTACCGGGTGGACCCGGTTCTTAGTGACTGGGTAAACCATATACTAAGGAACAGGTGGATAAATTGTGTGTCCCATGACATAAATAAAAGGGAGAAAGTAGAGGCCACCGTAGCGCAGAGGTAAGCATGTCCGCCTATGACGCTGAGCGTCTGGGTTCGAATCCTGGCTAGACTATCAGAAAAAAATTTTCAGCGGTGGTTTTCCCCTGCTAATGCTGGCATGTAAAACTTCTCTCTAATGAGGTGTCGCACTGCGGCACGCAGTTCGGACTCGGGCATAAAAAGGAGGCCCCTTATCATTGAGTTTAAACTTGAATCGGACTGCACTCATTGATATGTGAGAGGTTCGCCTCTGTTCCTTAGTGGAATGTTCATGGGTAAAATTTGCATTTGCAAGTGGCACAAGGCACGCCACAGGGGGGCATTTTACTTTGACCACCATAATTTATTTGACCACCACAAATGACTGTGGAGGAATTTAAACCCGTCTGCTATCAAGACGATGATACAATATTTCTTAAGGGTAAGGAGTCAAATCAGCTGCACAGAAGGTCCGAAAAAAAAATTTCCCAAATTTTCTCTAAAAATATTTTATAAAAATTTTTCGTGGAAATTTTCTCTGCCTATTCACGAGGAAGACGAAGGTGACGCACCACGTTTTCTCAACAAAACGATTTCAATATCTGACAAGGTCAAATAATATTTAGGAGTGATCTTGGATAGGAAACTTAATAGGAAATGTCACATTCATCTGCTCACAGATATTGGACACTTTGTAGACGGGCCGTAGGCTAGAAATGGGGCCTGAATCCGAATATAATCCACTGGCTCTACAGGAGCGTGATTAGACCAATACTTACTTACGCCTCAGTAGTTTGGTGGACTGCTATGGAGAAAAAATGCAAAATAAGGACTATACAACAGGTTCCAAGAACATGTTGTCTTGGCCACGCCCACTGGGGCACTGGAGACTATTCTAGATATCCGACCCATTGACATAGAGATTAAGTGTGAGGCAGCCACTGCGGCTATGAGACTTTAGGCAACGGGAGAATTGGTTGAGGATGGGAGCAGCTCACACCATCACGATATATTCCAGGCGACGATAGGAATCCTAGAAGGAAGGGAAGAGGTTTTCGATCGGATACCTGAGATGAACCTTGAGGTCAAGTGCGAGGCACTGCTGCCAGCAGCACACTCTTTGATTGACGGAACCCTAGTATTCATCATGTTATACGGATGGATCAAGTCTAGGGGAAAGAGTGGGCCTGAGGCTCTACATTGAAAACCCAGGGACTGAGATCTGTTTTAGACTGTCCGACCATAATACGGTCCTGCAGGCGGAGATCCGAGCGATCTCGGAATGCTTGAGGAGGTGTGGAGCTAACGCAAGGACGTCGGGTGTGAACATCTTTACTGACAGTAAAATTGTCATAAGGGCAATAACAAGCAGGACGATAAGGTCACGAACAGTCTTGCAGAGTAAAAGTAAGAAGGAGATTAACGTCTTCTCTGAGAATGTCACAATCCGCCTCGTTTGGGTGCCGGGTCATAACGGAGTAAGGGGGAATGAAAGGGCCAGACGATTTGGCGGTGAAGGCCAGAGGACTTCCGTCAATAATCTTGGTTACCCCGAAGCCTTTCGTGTCTACGCAGTCCGAGTTAAGAGCGTGGGCGATGAATGCGCAAGCAACCCTGTGGAACAGCGAAACGGTCAGTAGGACGGCGATATTCCTATGGGGGGATCCAGATCATGAGAAGACTAGGCTATTACTTGTCTTACTATTATTGGTATCATAACAGGACAAATAGGACTATGAGCTGTAAATGCAAATTTTGCCCATGAACATTCCACTAAGGAACAGAGGCAAACTTCTCACATATCAATGAGTGCAGTCCGATTCAAGTTTAAGCTCGGTGATAAGGGGCCTCCTTATTATAGCCGAGTCCGAAAGGCGTGCCGCAGTGCGACACCTCTTTGGAGAGAAGTTTAACATGGCATAGACATGTAGCATGTCTATGCCATGTAGTCGTTGAGTCGGGCCAAGATGTCTTACTACAACATTCGTTTTCAATCCGCATTAGCAACTGGGGATACATGGGCTGCAATAGAAGATATCGGCATTGAGAACCGCAACAACGGGAGAAACTGTAACATTGATGCGAATGTTTTGAATAACGCTTTTGTTGACTTGCCTCCTGCCTTGACCGATTTTGAGTTCTATGAGAATTATACCCGAGGCTTGCCTCATATGGAAGAGGCAGGCTGCTTCGACTTCAACTGTGTTACGCAGGAGGAAGTTCTAGATTCAGTCTAACGCGATCGGTTATGACAACATAGATCCAAGATTTGTTAGAATCTAACTTCCCTAAAATTTGCCTTATGTTACTCATGTATTCGTTTTCCAAACTTTGTATTCGTTTTCCAAACTCATGTATTCGTTTTCCAAACTTTCCAAACATAACAAAGTGGTCCCCATTCCTATAACCTGAGTCTGAGTACCGACTTATCCCTATTTTATCCTTTCTTTCCAAGGTCTTAGAGAAATTGTTGCACAAACAGATGTCTGTATACTTGATGAAAAATTATCTTTTTTCGCCGAAGAATTGAGGCTTTCACCCTGGACATAGCTGTGTGATTGCGTTAATTGACTTTTATGAGGATTTATGATCAGAGCTTGATACAGTGGAGCAATCCCTTCTTTTTATACCCTCCACCATAAGATGGGGGTATACTAATTTCGTCATTCTGTTTGTAACTACTCGAAATATTCGTCTGAGACCCCATAAAGTATATATAATCTTGATCGTCGTGACATTTTATGTCGATCAAGCAATGTCCGTCCGTCCGTTCGTCTGTCTGTCGAAAGCACGCTTACTTTCGAAGGAGTAAAGCTAGCCGCTTGAAATTTTGCACAAATACTTCTGATTAGTGTAGGTCGGTTGGGATTGTAAATGGGCCATATCGGTCCATGTTTTGATATAGCTGCTATATAAACCGATCCTGGGTCTTGAATTCTTGAGCCTCTAGAGGGGGCAATTCTTGTCCGATTAGAATGAAATTTTGCACGACATGTTTTGTTATGATAGCGCACAACTGTGCCAAGTATGGTTAAAATCGGTTCATAACCTGATATAGCTGCCATATAAACCGATCTGGGATCTTGACTTCTTGAGCCTCTAGAGGGCGCAATTCTTATCCGATTAGAATGAAATTTTGCACGACGTGTTTTGTTATGATATCCAACAATTATGCCAAGTATTGTTCAAATCGGTCCGTAACCTGATATAGGTGCCATATAAACCGATCTTGGATCTTGACTTCTTGAGCCTCTAGAGGGCGCAATTCGTATTCGATTGGAATGAAATTTTGCACGACGTGTTTTGTAATGATAGCCCACAACTGTGCCAAGTATGGTTCAAATCGGTTCATAACCAGATATAGCTGTCATATAAACCGATCTGGGGTCTTGACTTCTTGAGCCTCTAGAGGGCGCAATTCGTATTCGATTGGAATGAAATTTTGCATGACGTGTTTTGCCATGATTTCCAACAACTGTGCTCAGTATGGTATTAATCGGTCAATAACCTGATATAACTGCCATATAAACCGATCTGGGGTCTTGACTTCTTGAGCCTCTAGAGAGCGCAATTCGTACTCGATTGGAATGAAATTTTGCACGACGTGTTTTGTTAACATATCCAACAACTGTGCCAAGTATGGTTCAAATCGGTCCCTAACCTGATATAGCTGCCATGTAAACCGATCTTGGGTCTTGGCTTCTTGAGCTTCTAGAGGGCGCAATGCTTATCCAATTTTAATGAAATTTTGCACGAACTATTTTGTTATGATATCCAACAACTGTGCCGAGTATGGTTCAAATCGGTCAATAACCTGATATAGCTGCCATATAAACCGATCTGGGATCTTGACTTCTTGAGCCTCTAGAGGTCGCAATTATTATCCAATTTGCCTGAAATTTTTGTACGACGGATCCTCTTTTGACCATCAACAAACGTGTTTATTTTGGTCTGAATCAGTCTATAGCCTGATACAACTCCCATATAAATCGGTCTCTCTATTTTACTTCTTGAGCCCCGTAAGGTCGCAATTCTTATTCGAATTGGGTGACATTTTACACAGGTCTTTAATATATAATTTAATTGTGGTCCGAGCCGGACCAAATCTTGATATCGCTCTAATAACAGATCTAATCTCTTTTTTTATCCTTTTTTGCCTAAGAATAGAAGCCGGAAAAATAACTCGACAAATGCGATGCATGGTGGAGGGTATACAAGATTCGGCCCGGCCGAACTTAGCACGCTTTTACTTGTTTTCAACTTTACTTCTATCTCTTTTCAACTGTTGTGCTCCTTTCTTGTTGATAGGACTCAATCGGTTTAAACAAGAACTTGTGTGTCGGATGAAAAGTTGGCCCTTTACTTTTACATCGCGAAGTACATAAAAAAATATATTTATACATTTCTGATCGTCTTAGGGTTTTAAGTCCATCTGGCCATAGCCGTCCGTCTGTCTGAAGCAAGCTTACAATCGAAGAAGTAAAGCTAGGCACATTTTTCACAAATACTTATTGATGTAGGTCGGTTGGGTTTGTAATTGGATCATATCGGTCCATATTTACACGTGAAAAAATACATTGAGTACCCAATGTCTGACATCTGTTTTAGACTGCCTGGCCTTAATGCGGTCCTGCAGTCAGAGATCCGGGCGACCACGGAATGCGTGAGGTGGTGTGGTACTTACGCGAGGACATCGAGTGTGAACATCTTTACGGACAGTAAAATGGTTATAAGGACATACCTCATAAATGTTGCCACCATTAGGAGGGGAAAACCACCGCTAAAAATTTTGTTTCGATGGTCTCGTCACGACTCGAACCCAGGCATTCCGAGTCATAGGCGGACATGCTAACCTCTGCTCTACGGTGGCCACCTTTCATTAGGATCCCATTTTGTCCCGTTTATTATACATATCCATTTGGGGCATAATTTTGGTGTGGAGCGACCCCGTGGGAATTGACCCAAATTTGTATATAAGTTTCGTATTATACTCTCAAACACCTTTCGTTTGAGTCCCATATTGTCCCGTTTGTTATACATGTTCATTTCGGGCACAATTTTGGAGTGGAACGACCCACCCGGGAATTGACCCAAATTTTTATGAAAGTTTCGTATTATACTCTCAAATACCTTGCGTTTTAATCCCACACTCTTCTGATCGGCCTACATGTCCATTTAGGGGTGGTTTTTAGATTGGGCCGACCCCCTGGGACTTGTCTTCAAATTTGAAACTTTCGTATTCCACTTCCAATTACCTATATCAGAGATACACATATTGCCCCTATCGGTAAACATGTAATTTTTAGGCGGTTTTTAGGAGTGGGGCGGGCCTCCAGACACTTCGGATTAAATTATTTTGTCAAATTTGTACCCTGATCTTAAATTTGTACCCTGATCTTAAATTTGTACCCTGATCTTAAATACCTTTCATTTGATGCCCTTATTGTTCCGATCGTTAAACATGTCAGTTTGGGTAGGTTTTAGGGTGGGGCGTTCCCCCAGATTATTTGAGCCCAAAGTTCTATACCAATTTCGTTCTATACCCTGATCTTAAATTTGTACCCTGCTCTTAAATACCTCTAATTTGATGCTCTTATTGTCCCGATCGTTAAACATGTCAGTTTGGGGGTAGGTTTTAGGGTGGGGCGTTCCCCCAGATTATTTGAGCCCAAAGTTCTATACCAATTTCGCATTTTTGGATAACCATAAATGCACAAACAACATTTCGCTTGAGTCGGTGCACCCATCTCCGAAATCTGAGATGAGGTAAGGGGGAGGGTCAGCTCCCCCTTCGAATATCAATACATGGAGTACCCTATATTCTTGATCTTCTCGACATCCTCAGTCTATCAAGCCATGACCGGCCGCCCGTCTTTCGAAAGCACAATAGCGGTCGAACGCGTAAAACTAACCGCTTGAAAATTTGCACATATACTAAGTTTCGGAGTAGGTCCTTGGGGATTGCTAATGGGCCATATCGGCACAGATTTAGATATAGCGCCCATATAAACCGATCTCCCGATTTGACTTCTTGAGCCACTGGAAGCCGAAATTCTCGCCGATTTGGCTGAAATTTTACATGTAGTGTTCTGTGATGACTTCTAACAACTGTGCCAAGTACGGTTCAAATCGATCAATAACCTGATAAAGCTCCCATATAAACCGATCTCCCGATTTGTCTTCTTGAGCCACTGGAAACCGAAATTGTCTGAAATTGGCTGAAATTTTCTACATGGTGTTCTGTCATGACTTCCAGCAACTGTGCCAAGGCAGTCTAAATCGGTCTATAACCTGATATATTGGGTTGCCCAAAAAGTAATTGCGGATTTTTCATATAGTCGGCGTTGACAAATTTTTTCACAGCTTATGACTCTGTAATTGCATTCTTTCTTTTGTCAGTTGTCAGCTGAGAAAAAAAATGTAAAAAAAGTATATTTGATTAAAGTTCATTCTAAGTTTTATTAAAAATGTATTTACTTTCTTTTAAAAAATCCGCAATTACTTTTTGGGCAACCCAATAGCTCCCATATAAACCGATCTCCCGAGTTGACTTCTCGAGCCACTGGAAGCCGAAATTGTAGCCCGATTTGGCTGAAATTTTGCATGTAGTGTTCTGTGATGACTTCTAACAACTGTGCCAAGTACGGTTCAAATCGGTCTAATACCTGATATAGCTCTCACCTATCTCGATCTTCCGATTTGACTTCTTGAGCACCTGGAAGACACAATTTTTGTTCGATTTGGCTGAAATTTTGCACATAGTGTTCTGTTATGACTTTCAACAAAACAACTGTTTTAAGTACGGTCCGAATCGGTCAAGAACCTGATATAGTTTCCATGTGAAACGGTCTCTCGATCATCCTTGTTCGGATGTTTAGCAGAATCCATGGTGGTAGGTTCCCAAGATTCGGCCCGGCCGAACTTTGCACTCTTTTACTTGTTTAATATCTGCTTGTTATTTGCCTTTCTATCGAAGTTGGCTTATTTCATTATCATCATCATCTTGTTGCTGATTTTTGTTTACCCCTTCTCATGTATACCACCCTGACCCTATGTAAAGGCCTCCTCAGCGTTGCTGTGCCATTTCTTGACATTCTATGATCTATTTATTCTGTTAAGCTGTTGTTAGGTTGTTGCGTTGGGTTTTTTTTTCATTTTTTGCTCCTTGGTCTTTGCATTGTTTTTAATAAATTGTTGGTACAACAACTCTCTGTTGTAGGACTATCACGAAATGGGTTTGTGATACTCATAAATGTGGCCGCTTGTTGGGTAGGTGTTTAGTACAAGGACCTTTGAGTTCCTTTTTCGTTGTTGTGTTTTTTTTTTTGCCTTCCTTTGGTTGTTATTCTGTTGCTGTTGTTGATGTGCTTGATGTGTGGCTTTGTAGTGTGTCGAATAAAAATTCATGGCATGGCTTTGGACAACTTGGCGATATGACATTGCTGGTAAGTGTACAGTATAATGGCTACCTCGCTACACTCTCAGAGCTGCCAGGTGGGGGCTTCCCTTGTCCGTCTCTCGCGGTCTCTCTGTGTGTCTGTTTGTCTGCCTGTGCATTTTTCAATTTATTCATTCCCATATCCGTATGCGCATATTCATATATCGCTCCTGTTCTTACTTTTGCATGTGGCCAAACGAAAAATTTTAGTTTTTTCTCGTTTTCTGCATATTTTCATAGTTTTCCAATTCCAAAGAATTGTGCTTTTAGTGTGACTTCCTTCTGAGTGTTGTTTTTGTGTAAATGAAAGATAGTTATCATTTCTTTTGGTTTTCGAATAAAGTGATAAATCTATGTATAGTTCATAAGAAGCCACAGACTCTCTAAATAGAATGAAAAAGAAAGCCCAGAGTTAAAGTAACGCTAGGTTTCCTACCTCTCAGTTTATAGAAGCAAATGAATTCAATTGCGTAAGTCCTTCTGCGTTTCTCTCGGGCGCTTCTCCTTCTAGTAACGCCGCTATATTGTATCGTTAATACTGATGTCTTACCAAACGTTCAAAAGGGAGAATCTGTTGAACCACCGCACCGTGGGATAAAATCGGAAAAAAAATTAGTAAACAAGTAAAAAGGCGTTAAGTTCGGCCGGGCCGAACTTTGGATACCCACCACCTCGGGTATATATGTAAACCATCTTTCATCAAAATTCGGTGAAAATTTTATACCTTATACTCATATACCTCATACAGATCTGAACTATATACGAACAGCCGAACATAAGTCACTGTGTCAAATTTCAGTGAAATCGGATTATAAATGCGCCTTTTATGGGGCCAAGACTTTAAATCGAGATATCGGTCTACATGGCAGCTATATCCAAATCTGGACCGATTTGGGCCAAGTTGCATAAACATGTCGAAAAGCCTAACACAATGCACTGTCCCAAATTTCGGCGAAATCGGACAATAAATGCCTCTTTTATAGGATCTAAACCTTAAATCGAGAGATCGGTCTATATGGCAGCTATATGCAAATCTGGACCGATCTGGGCAAAATTCAAGAAAGACGTCGAAGAGCCTAACCAAACTCACTGTGTCGAATTTCAGCGACATCGGACAATAAATGCGTCTTTTATGGCTCCAAAACCTAAAACCTAGATATCGGTCTATATGGCAGCTATATCCAAATCTGGAGCGATCTGTGCGATATTGCAGATATATGTCAAGGGGCTTAACTTAACTCACTGTTCCAAATTTCGGCGACATCGGACAATAAATGCTCATTTTATGGGTCCAAAACCATAAATCAAGAAATCGGTCTATATGGCAGCTATATCCAAATCTGAACCGATCTGGACCAAATTGAAGAAATATGTCAAAGGGCCTAACACAACTCACTGTCCCAAATTTCAGCAAAATCGGATAATGAATGTGGCTTTTATGGGCCTTACACCATAAATCGGAGGATCGATCTATATGGCAGCTATATCCAAATCTGGACCGATCTGAGCCAAATTATCGAAGGATGTCGATGGCCCTTACATAATTCACTGTCCCGAATTTCATCAAAATCGGATAATAAATGTGGCTTTTGTGGGCCTAAAACCCTTAACCGGAGGATCGGTCTATATGGCAGCTATATCCAAATCTTGACCGATCTGAACCAAATTGACGGAGGATGTCGAAGGGCCTAACACAACTCACTGTCCCAAATTTCAGCGAAATCGGATAATAAATGTGGCTTTTATGGGCCAAAGACCCTAAATCGGCGGATCGGTCTATATGGGGGCTACATCAATATATAGGTCGATCTGGCCCATCTTCGAACTTAACCTGCTTATGGACAAAAAAAGAATCTGTGCAAAATTTCAGCTCAATATCTCCTTTTTTAAAGACTGTAGCGTGATTTCAACAGACAGACGGACGGACATGCCTAGATCGTCTTAGATTTTTACGCTGATCAAGAATATATATACTTTATAGGGTCGGAAATGGATATTTTGATGTGTTGCAAACGGAATGACAAAATGAATATACCCCCATCCTTCGGTGGTGGGTATAAAAATATGCCATTTGAAAGCGAACAGAGATAACTCTTTAAAATTGCTCGAGCTGAAGTGTTATCGAGATCCTGTGCACAATTTCTTAACAATTCTTTTCGAATTTTGCGGATAAAAGTATCTTAACAGTCGAGACCGGTTTTCTTTATGGAAAGTTCATGGGCAAATTTGCAATTTGCATTACCACTCCTCCATAGGGCGGAGTTTGGAGTCGGAAAGTATGAAAGTCGTTGCCTACAGGGATGAGGCCATTTTTGGGAAAAGGAATTTGCACATTCAGGTAAACTCCAGGATTGTATAAATATCCAGTGGCCAAGCTCCAGGTGGTTCTTGACCATAAAATGATTTGGAAATTGGAGTTAAAGTTCAGAAGAGAACTCAGAGAAAGGCGTTGGATTTTAGGTCAAAGACAGTAAACCAGCAATTAACGGGGGTGATTCGGGCGATTCTTATCTGTGGATTGGTATGACACCAGGATTTAAGCAGATGTGTGCGCTGCATGATGATTGAATGGGTAGTCGGTGCCGTTGGGGGGCTGATCTCTGGAGATTGATTGATCCGAGGGAGGCCCTAAATGCCATGCTCGATTTTATACCCCTGCAGCTTTATTTTGGGGGTACGTGCGGCAAGGGTAAGATCACTAAGGCTAAAGAACTCGGTATCCTGACAATCTACGAACTATGGGCATTCCTTTGGGGGAAAACTAACGTTGTCATTCCCTCATCGAAATATGGGTCTTTATATTGTTGATCGCCATGATATTTAAATTCGATCTAGCCATGTCCGTCTATCTGTTTGTCTGTACATCTGTCTGTCCATTTGTCTTTCCATCTGTCTGTCCGTCTGCCTGTTCATCTGTCTGTCTATCTGTCCTTCCATCTGTATATTTGTCCATCAGTCTGTCCGTCTGTCGAAAGTATGCTAACCTTTTAACGAGTAAAGCTAGTCACTTGAAATTTTGAACAAATACTTCCCATTAGTGTAGGTCGATTGGGCTTGTTTATGGTCCATAACAGTTCATGTTTTGATATATTTGACTTCTCGAGTCTCTAGAAGGCACAATTCTTACCCGATTTCGCTTTAATTTCGCATGATTGGTTATGTGTTGACTTCTAATAACTGTATCGAATATGGTTTAAATCGGTCTAAAAACTGATATAGCTACCATATAAACTTACTTTACTTTAATTGGCTATGACAGAATATTTCTTCCACTAGCCGAACGTAGAATAGCGTTCCAAGCGCCTCGATCTTCTGCGCTCATTCTAAAATCTCTGACACCAAGTTTCGAGGTGTCTCCCACTACTTGATCTTCCCATCGGGCTTTTGGTCTTCCTGGTTTGCGTGTACCACCGTGTTTGCCTTCAAAAGACTTCTTTGCTGGAGCTTCTTCATCCATTCTGACAACATGACCTAGCCAACGCAGCCGTTGTATTTTGATGCATGTAACTATGCTATCGTCGTCATACAGCTCGTGGTTCATACGTCGCCTATATTCTCCGTTAACGCAAACTGATCCATATATTTTACGAAGAATCTTTCTCTCAAATACTCCAAGCACTGCCTCATCTGCTTTCACAAGTACCCATGTTTCAGAACCATATAACAGCACGGGTAGTATCAGTGTCTTGTAAAGTGTAGTCTTCGTCTGTCGAGAGGTGGCCTTGTTTCTAAACTGCTTACTTAGTCCAAAGTAGCATCTGTTTGCCAGTATTATTCTTCGCTTAATCTCAAAACTGGTGTCATTCGTTTCGTTGACTCTCTTTCGATTCTTTCAAAGGCTGCAGTTACTACTCCCGGTGACCGACCTATGATATCGATATCGTCGGCATAGGCGAGTAGCCTGTGCTCTCTTGTGATTATTGTGCCATATCTATTCACTTCTGCATCTCGTATAATCTTCTCCAGCAGGATATTAAAGAGATCACACGAGAGGCTGTCTCCTTGTCTGAAACCTCGTTTGTTATTAAATGGTTCGGAGAGATTCTTTCCTATTCTTACTGAGGAACGTGTATCAGCAAGTGTCATCCTGCAGAGTCTTATTAATTTTGCAGGGATACCAAACTCAGACATGGCTTGAAATACCTTTGAACGTAAAGGAGTATCGAAGGCGGCTTTGTAGTCAACAAAGAGGTGGTAGGTGTTGATTTGTCCTTCTCGGGTCTTTTCCAGGATTTGGCGCAGTGTGAATATCTGGTCTATGGTATCAGATTTATCAGGTCTAAAGCCGCATTGATACGGTCCAATTTTCTCATTGTCTTAAGGTTTTAATCTTTCACATGGTACGCTCGAGAGTATCTTGTATGCGATGGGGAGGAGACTTATTCCTTTGTAGTTGGCACATTCCGTCTTGTCTCCTTTCTTGTGTACGGGACATAGTATGCTGAGGTTCCAATCATCGGGTATGCGTTCTTCTAGCCAGATTGCGCTGATAAGCTGATGCATACGCCTAATCAGCGTGTCGCCTCCGGTCTTAAATAGTTCAGCGGGTAACCCGTCGGCTCCTGCTGCCTTGTTATTCTTTAGTCTGGTTACTGCTACTTGGACCTCATTCTGACTAGGAGGTAAACATTCTATACCATCATCAGGGATTGGTTCTGCGGTATTCTCTTCGCCGCCAACATCGGACACTAGCAGTTGGGTAAAATGTTCTTTCCATATCCTCAACATGTTGTCTGTGTCAGTTACCAGATTTCCTTCTTTGTCTCTGCAGGAGGATGTGCCTGCGCCAAAGCCATCGGTTTGGTGTTTAATTCTTTGGTAGAATTTCCGGACTTCATTCTGACTCCTGTACATCTCAATTCGCTCGCATTCACGTCTTTCCATTTCCTTTTTCTTTCTGCGGAATAGACGTTTCTCCTCTCTCCTTTTCTCCCGATATCTCTCTTTCATCTGGCGCGTTGCAACTGATTGCAGGGTAGCTTTATATGCCGCATTCTTGGCTTCAGTAGCATTTCGACATTCTTGGTCGTACCATGGGTTTCTTGGAGGAGGCTTCCGGTACCCAAGTACGGATTTCGCGGCATTTTCCATGGAGTGGGCAATTGTTTGCCATTGCGCCATTATATCATCGGAACAAGGAGTGCTTTCATTAAACAGGCTCCGTCTTTGAGCTACGTATAAAAAGACTGGTAAGGAGATGCAAGGATTTGCTTTGAATCATGGGGAAAGTTCATCAGGCGTATTATTTATCCGATTTTTATACCATCCACCATAGGATAGGGGTATACTAATTTCGTCATTCTGTTTGTAACTACTCGAAATATTCGTCTAAGACCCCATAATGTTTTCGTGATCGTCGTGACATGTGTCGATCTAGCCATGTCCGTCCGTCCCTCCATCCGTCCGTCCGTCCCTCCGTACGTCCGTCCATTCGTCCGTCCGTCTGCCGAAATCACGCTAACTTTTGAAGGATTAAAGCTAGCCGTTTGAATTTTTTGACAAATACTTCTTATTAGTGTAGGTCGGTTGGGATTGTAAATAGGCCATATCGATTCATGTTTTGATATAGCTGTCATATAACCTAATCATGGGTCTTGACTTCTTGAGCCTCTAGAGGGCGCAATTCTTATTCGATTGGAATTAAATTTTGCACGACGTGTTTTGTTATGATATCCAACAACTGTGCCAAGTATATTTCAAATCGGTCCGTAACCTGATATAGCTGCCATATAAACCGATCTTGGGTCTTGACTTCTTGAGCCTCTAGAGGGCGTAATTCTTATCCCATTAGAAAGAAATTTTGCATGACGTGTTTTGTTATCATATCCAACAACTGTGCCAAGTATTGTTCAAATCGGTCCATAACCTGATAAAGCTGCTATATAAACCGATCTTGGGTCTTGACTTCTTGAGCCTCTACAGGGCGCAATTCTTATTCGATTGGAATGAAATTTTGCACGATGTATTTTGTTATGATATCCAACAACTGTGCCCAGTATGGTTCAAATCGGTCCATAACCTTATATAGCTGTCATATAAACCGATCTGGGGTCTTGACTTCTTCAGCTTTTAGTGGGCGCAATTCCTATCCGATTTGGCTGAAATTTTGCATGACGTATTTTATTATGACTTTCAACAGCTGTGCCAAATAAGGTACAAATCGGTTCATAACCTGATATAGCTGTCATATAAACCGATCTAGGAACTTGACTTCTTGAGCCTCTGGAGGTCGCAATTATTATCCGATTTGACTGAAATTTTGTACGACGGATCCTCTCGTGACCATCAACATACGCGTCTAATGTGGTCTGAATCGGTCTTTAGCCTGATACAGCTCCCATATAAATCTATCTTTATATTTTACCTCAAGGGCGCAATTCTTATTCGAATTGGCTAACATTTTACACAGGTCTCCAACATATAATTTAATTGTGGTCCAAACCGGACCATATCTTGATATCGCTCTAATAGCAGTGCAAATCTTTTCTTTTATCCTTTTTTTGCCTAAGAAGAGATGCCGGGAAAAGAACTCGACAAATGCGATCCATGGTGGAGGGTATATAAGATTCGGCCCGGCCGAACTTAGCACGCTTTTACTTGTTTATTATTAATCCGATTTGGAAAGGTGAGTCTTATTGGACACCTTGACAGCCATGCTGAGTATAATCCTGATCAGTCACTATTTGGATCGCAATGTTTTATAGACCAATTTCCCGATTAAAGGTGGTGGTCTTCGATATCCTAGCCGAAGGAGGTTAAGATCTAACCATATTTGGTTATAGTTATTACAGATCCATCTCTCTTTGGCTAATCTGTAAAAGTCTTAACTAGGTTTTCTTTTAATAAAATCTTCGTATGTAATAACTGTAAGGTTTACGGATGGTTTAAGAATGTTTCACAAATACTAACCAAACTTGAATTTTTATTGCCCAACTATTCACCAATTCCTATTCGATAACTAGTTTTAACACGATTTGAGCCACTGTGCTACATCATTTATTTTAACATTAATTCCAATTCAATGTCTTACGTCATGCATGGGAAGCAACCAGCTGCACGAGTTAGTTCTAAAAATCATTTCGAAACGCCTCCATAGGACATGGTGACGTATGAGTTTTATATTTCGTATGAGTTTTATTAAATATCACTTATACGCCAAGGAGTACTCTCTTCCATTAAGAATACACAGATAGTATGGAAGGAATGGATGGAGTGAAATGTTAACTCCTTTGATAACACTAACTTTCGTTCATTCGTCACACATAATAATAAAAATAAACGAATATCGATTAGGCCTACTAAAATATTATTCAAAGCTAATTATTTGTTTCATTTTGGTCTTGTAATTTATTTATGGATCAAAAGCCAGTGGGCTGGAGGAGATATAGAAATTCAATTACATTACAAATGAAAATGGAAGATAATTTTTCCTTCCACATTATGTTGGGAAATATGACCAAACAATAGATTGAATAGAGCATGAAGAGTTGAGGTAGCACGAGAATTAAGAGCCACATTCTGTAAGGTATAAACCAGAAGGGACATATGTTTTAAAGTTAACTTTATTTTATATCTGTTTTATTATATGTCATTGGATAAATTAAAAAAAAAGCATGTCCAATATACAAAAATAGTACAGGGGACATGTTGAGACTTCTTATGAGTGGGATGGAAGCGAAAAAAGTTTGTAAAAAATCTGCCGTTAGAGAACGGCTAGAGATATCTCTTTGAAATTCTTAATGTTGAAAGCTGAGGTGTTAAGGAGACCATGCGCAATAATAAAACGTCATTTTTGGTCCGAGCGCCTTTTGGCAGGCCCATATATTTGGCCACCTCTGCATTCCGAAGGTTTGTTAGGGCAGTCAAATCTTCATGTTGGATCCGATATCCAAATTTATTTTGTTTGATAAAGCTCAAAGTCTGCTTGATGCCTGCAATATTGCTTTTGGTCTTGGGGATTTTCGACTTTAAACCGCAAAATACGAAGCCAAGATATATCCGTCCGTCCGTCCGTTGTCTGTCGAAAGCACGCTAACTAGCCGCTTGAAATTTTGCACAAATACTTCTTATTAGTGTAGGTCGGTTGGTGTTGTAAATGGGCCATATCGGTCCATGTTTTGATATAGCTGCCATATAAACCGATCTTGGGTCTTGACTTCTTGAGCCTCTAGAGTGCGCAATTCCTATCCGATTGGAATGAAATTTTGCATGACGTGTTTTGTTATGACATCTAACAACTGTGCCAAGTATGGTTCAAATCGGTTTATAACCTGATATAGCTGCCATATAAACCGATCTTGGGTCTTGACTTCTTCAGCCTCTAGAGTGCGCAATTCTTATCCGATTGGAATGAAATTTTGCACGACCTGTTTTGTTATTATATCCAACAACTGTGCCAAGTATGGTTCAAATCGGTCCATAACCTGATATAGCTGCCATATACACCGATCTGGGGTTTTGACTTCTTGAGCCTCTAGAGTGCGCAATTCTTATCCGATTGGAATGAAATTTTGCACGACGTGTTTTGTTATTACATCCAACAACTGTGCCAAGTATGGTTCAAATCGGTCCATAACCTGATATAGCTGCCATATACACCGATCTGGGGTTTTGACTTCTTGAGCCTCTAGAGTGCGCAATTCTTATCCGATTGGAATGAAATTTTGCACGACGTGTTTTGTTATTATATCCAACAACTGTGCCAAGTATGGTTCAAATCGGTCCATAACCTGATATAGCTGCCATATAAACCGATCTTGGGTCTTGACTTCTTGAGCCTCTAGAGTGCGCAATTCTTATCCGATTGAAATGAAATTTTGAACGACGTGTTTTGCTATTATATCCAACAACTGTGCCAAGTATGGTTCAAATCGGTCCATAACCTGATATAGCTGCCATATAAACCGATCTTGGGCCTGGCTTCTTGAGCCTCTAGAGGGCGCAATTCTTATCCAATTTGAATGAATTTTGGCACGTAGTATTTTGTTATGATATCCAACAACTGTGCCAAATATGATTCAAATCGGTTCATAACCTGATATAGCTGCCATATAAACCGATCTGGGATCTTGACTTCTTGAGCCTCTAGAGGTCGCAATTATTATCCGATTTGCCTGATTGTTTCAACGACGGATTCTCTCATGACCATTAACATACGTGTTTATTATGCTCTGAATCGGTATATAGCCCGATACAGCTCCCATATAAATCGATCTCTCTATTTTACTTCTTGAGCCCACAAAAGGCGCAATTCTTATTCGAATTGGCTGACATTTTACACAGGTCTCCAACATATAATTTAATTGTGGCCCAAACCGGACCATATCTTGATATCGCTCTAATAGCAGTGCAAATCTTTTCTTTTATCCTTTTTTTGCCTAAGAAGAGATGCCGGAAAAAGAACTCGACAAATGCGATCCATGGTGGAGGGTATATAAGATACGGCCCGGCCGAACTTAGCACGCTTTTACTTGTTTTTCCGTAGGTAAGGTTAGGTTGAAAAGAGGGTGCAGATAGTAATCGGCCCCATGCCACTATGGACATACACCCAAGTCAGTAATCGACTTGTTGTGCGCTCTAAAAACTATAAAATAACCTCTAAAAAGAAAATTTTAAGTTAGGAATTCAGTGCTACTTACAAAATCCTTAATTGTTTTCAATACCACTCTCCAAAGTTGGTTCATGTCTGATATTGTGTCTCCATCTAAGTACCGGTATCTGATGGACGCGAAAGCCGGGCAGTGACAAAGGAAATGCTCCAACGTCTCATCATCTTCCCCGCATGCCCTACTCATGCTATCACTTGCCGCACCGATTTTACATAAGTGAGCTCGAAGTCCTGTGTGTCCAAAAGCTATACTGACCTTCTTCTTGCTTCCTTTCAGTAATAGCCTCGTCTTCTCACGATCTGGATCCCCCCATAGGATTTTCGCCGTCCTACCGACCGTTTCGGTGTTCCACAATGTTGCATGCGCATTTGTCGCCCACTCCCTTATGTTGGACTGCGTCGACCCGAAAGGCTTCGGGTTAACCAAGTTTATTGACGGCGGTCCCCTTTACTTCGTCGCCAAAACGTCGGCCCTTTCATTTCCCCTTACTCCGTCCTGCACCCAAACGATACGGACTTTGCCACCCTCAGAGAAGGCGTTACTATCCTTCTTACACTGCAAGACTGGTCGTTTTTTGGTAAAAAAAGTATTTTCATTGTTAAGTCTCTACTGAAAAATCCTGCATAAATAACCTAACCCTACATAATATATAAATTATTCTTCTGTCTTTCCGTCTGTTTTTATAACGCTGAAAAATTTATTCTTAATCCTAAGAGATTGCGCATTAAAACTGATGCATGTGCATTATCAGCGTATCGCCTCCGGTCTTAAATAGTTCAGCGGGTAACGCGTCGGCTCCTGCTGCCTTGTTGTTATTTAGTCGGCTACTTGGGGACCTCATTCTGAGTAGGAGGTTAACATTCTATACTACCATCAGGGATTGGTTCTGCGGTATCCTCTTCGCCGTCAAAGTCGGACACTAGCAGTTGGGTAAAATGTTCTTTCCATATCCTCAGCATATTATCTGTGTCAGTTACCAGATTTCCTTCTTTGTCTCTGCAGGAGGATGTGCCTGCACCAAAACCATCGGTTTGATGTTTAATTCTTTGGCAGAATTTCCGAACTTCATTCTGACTCATGTACATCTCAATTCGCTCACACTCACGTCTTTCAATTTGCTTTTTCTTTCTGCGGAATAGACGTTTCTCCACTCTCCTTTTCTCCCGATAACTCTCCTTCAGCAGGCGCGTTGCTACAGATTGTTCTATATGCCGCGATCTTGGCTTCAGTAGTATATCGACACTCTTGGTCGTACCATGGTTTTTTTGGGGAAGGCCTTCCGGTACCCAAGTACGGATTTTATGGCATTTTCCATGGAGTGGGGTAGGGTTTGCCACTGCGCCAATAAATCATCGGAAAAGGGAGTGCTCTTATCAAGCAGTTGGGTCAGTCGAGTGGAGTATGCCGTTGGCATCTGTTGTGCTTGCAGCTTTTCAATGTCCAGCTTCTCGCCATGTTCAAACGGGTGTGAAACTTTGCTGCAAAAAGGTAATGATCCGAATTTACGTTTGCTCCATGGATTGATCGTACATCTTACACGCTGGATTAATGCCTTCCATCTATCACAACGTGATCAATTTGGTTCCTCGTGTTTTGATCGGGTGACAGCCATGTGACATTGTGAATATTTGTATGTTGAAATCTGGTTCTCTTAACTACCATGTTTTTTGCCGTGGCGAAATCTACCAGCCTCAACCCATTACCGGACGTTCTATCCTGTATCTGCTCGTCCTTATCTTCCTTTGGGGCATGGGCACATACCAATAAGGCTGATGTTGAAGAATTTGGCTTTTATGCGAATTCTCATAGTTATCCGGGGCGAGTTACTAGCCCAGCGCCCCAACAGCATGGGTTTTGTGGAATCCCACCTGTACCCTTGTAGTCGCGAACCGCTTGCTCCAAGATCCGACGTTCGCCCCCAGCCGCCCCTAACCTGGGAACAGACGATGTTGTTGACCATTGGTTATTTGAAGGCGCCAATAACACGCCTTGTCATCTCGAGTATCATTGGCACTCAATATTTAATTAAGAGCCAGTGCCACCTGACTCCTCACTGAGATTCTCCACTCGAAAATCGCTGAATACCCACGGCCGCATTTGCTGCTACTCCGCATAAAAACGGAGCTTTCCACCATTCGCAACCTGTGGACGCGCCCGGTAGCTTTCAGCTAAGCTTCCCGTGATAACGATGGACGCCACACAAGTCGGAGCTCGAAATTCCAGCCTGTGTGGTGCTCATATGTAGCCCGTGTCGGGCGGGTTAGATGACCTTTAGTGCGAATTAGAATACCTTTAGTGAGATCTAATTACGAACTAAACAATGCGCTACGCTTTTTGGAGGCTACCATTTCGCAGAGTTAAGCATGTCCGCCTACGATGCTAAACGCCTGGGCTCGAATCCTGGCGAGAACATCAGAAAATAATTTTCACCTATGGTTATATCCTCCTAATGCTAGCGAGCTTAAAGTTGAATCGGACAGCACTCATTGATATGTGAGAAGTTTGCCCCTGTTTCTTAATGGAATGTTTCAATTTGCTCGGTTTATCGTGTGATGTTTACAAAAATTGTGTCATAGTATTGGGTTGCCCAAAAAGTAATTGCGGATTTTTCATATAGTCGGCTTTGACAAATTTTTTCACAGCTTGTGACTCTGTAATTGCATTCTTTCTTCCGTCAGTTATCAGCTGTTACTTTTAGCTTTCTTTAGAAAAAAAGTGTAAAAAAAAGTATATTTGATTAAAGTTCACTCTAAGTTTTATTAAAAATGCATTTACTTTCTTTTAAAAAATCCGCAATTACTTTTTGGGCAACCCAATATATTCCTCACTGATCCTATTCATGTGGTAAAGAGTTCTATCCTTCTTCAATAGCTTGTTGTAGAAGATGCCAGATAGATTTGTATATTTCATTATCCTTTCATTGTTATGTGACAGAATGTTGCTTTAGACAGAATGTGTTTGTTGATCTAACTCTAGTGTTTAAAGAATTTAAAGAATTCAAAAATAATTCGTGTAAAGTCAATAATTCAGAGAAGGTTTTATACCCACCACCGAGGATATTCATTTTGTCATTCCGTTTGCAGTACCTCGAAATATCCATTTTCGACCCTATAAGGTATATATATTCTTAATTGTCGTAAAAATCTAAGACAATCTAGCCATGTCTGCCTGTCTGTTCGTCCGTTCGTCCGTCTGTCCGTCCGTCCATCTGTCTGTCTGTCCGTCCGTCCGTCTGTCTGTCAGTCCGTCCATCTATCCCTCCGCCCGTCCGTCTGTCCTTCCATCTATCCCTCCGCCCGTCCGTCTGTCCGTCCGTCTGTCTGTCCGTCCGTCTGTCCGTCCGTCTGTCCGTCCGTCTATCCGTCCGTCTGTCCGTCCGTCAGTCCGTCTGTCCGTCCGTCTGTCCGTCCGTCTGTCCGTCCGTCTGTCCGTCCGTCTGTCCTTCCATCTGTCCGTCCGTCTATTCTTCCATCTGTCCGTCCGTCTGACCGTCTGTCTGTTGAAATCACGCCACAGTCTTTAAAAATAGAGACATTGAGCTGAAACTTTGCACGGATTCTTTTTTTTTATCCATAAGCAGGTTAAGTTCGAAGATGGGCTACATCGGACTATATCTTGATATTGCCCCTATATAGACCGATCCGCGGATTTAAGGTCTTAGGCCCATAAAAGCCATATTTATTATCCGATTTTGCCAAAATTTGGGACAGTAAGTTGTGTTAGGGCCTTCGACATCTTTCTTCAATTTGGCCCAGATCGGTCCAGATTTGGTTATAGCTGCCATATAGACCGATCTCTCGATTTAAGGTCTTAGGCCTATAAAAGCCATATTTATTTTCCGATTTTGCCAAAATTTGGGACAGTGAGTTGTGTTAGGGCCTTCAGCATCCTTCTTCAATTTGTGCCCAGATCCGTCCAGATTTGGTTATAGCTGCCATATAGACCGATCTCTCGATTTAAGGTCTTAGGGCCATAAAAGGCACATTTATTGTTCGATTTTGCCAAAATTTGGGACAGTGAGTTGTGTTAGGCCCTTCGACATCCTTCTTCAATTTGGCTTTGATCGGTCTAGATTTTGATATCGCTGCCATATAGACTGATTTCTCGATTTTAGGTCTTAGGGCCATAAAAGGCGCATTTATTATCCGATTTTGCCAAAATTTGGGACAGTGAGTTGTGTTAGGCCCCTCGACATCCTTCTGCAATTTATCCAAGATCGGTCCAAATGTGGATATAGCTGCCATATAGACCGATCTCTCGATTTATAGTGTTGGCCCCTAAAAGGCGCATTTATAATTTGACTTCGCTGAAATTTGACACAGTGACTTATGTTAGGCTTTTCGACATCCGTGTCGTATATGGTTCAAATCGGTCTATATTTCGATATGTCTACCAAAAAGACCAATATTTTGTTCTACAAAGTTGAGCAATGACTTGTACTCATTAGACCACTCAATGTCCGTGCCGAATTTTGGTCCAAATCGGACCATATTTCGATATAGCTGCTATGGGGACATAAATTATGCATTTTTCACCGGATTATGACGAAAGGTGGTTTACATATACACCCGAGGTGGTGCGTATCCCAAGAACTTAACGCCCTTTTATTTGTGCTCTAAAAGTAAGGTTAGTTTAGGTTTTGTTTGGCAGTAGGCAATCCGATTCACTTGGATATTTTAGTCCATTGTGGTACCACACAAGTAAACGCGTGCTCAGTGCCCAGGGACTTAAGAAGTCAAATTCGGAGTTATATCAGGTTATAGGCCGACTTTGACAGTACTTGGCACAGTTGTTGGAAGTCATAACAGAACACTACATGCAAAATTTCAGCCAAATCGGGCAAAAATTGTGGCCTGAAAGGGCTCAAGAAGTCAAATCGGGAGTTCGGTTTATATGGGAGCTATATCAGGTAATGGACCGATTTGTACCGTACTTAGCTCTGTTGTTGGAAGTCATAACAGAACACTACATGCAAAATTTCAGCCAAATCGGTCAAAAATTGCGGCTTCACGGGTTCGAGATGTCAAATCGGGACTTCGGTTTATATGGGAGCTATATCAGGTATTGGACCGATTTGTAACGTACTTGGCTCTGTTGTTGGAGGTCGCAACATAACACTACATGCAAAATTTCAGCCAAATCGGACAAAATTTTTGGCTTCCAGGGGCTCAAGAAATCAAATCGGGTGATTGGTTTATATGGGAGCTACATCAGGTTATAGACTGATTTGGACCGCACTTGGCACAGTTGTTGAAGTCATAACAGAACACTACATGCAAATTTACAGCTTAATCGGGCAAAAATTGTGGCCTGCAAGGGCTCAAGAAATCAAATCGGGACTTCGGTTTATATGGGAGCTATATCAGGTAATGGACCGATTTGTATCGTACTTGGCTCTGTTGTTGGAAGTCATAACAGAACACTACATGCAAAATCGGTCAAAAATTGCGTCTTCCAGGGGTTCAAAAAATCAAATCGGGAGATTGGTTTATATGGGAGCTATATCCAAATCTGAACCGATGTTGCCCATTTGCAATTCCCAACGACATACATCGATATTAAGTATCTGTGCAAAATTTCAAGCGGCTAGCTTTACGCGTTTGATGGCAATCTTGATTTCGACAGACGGACGAACGGACATAACTAGCGCGACTAAGAGCGCCGAGACGATCAAGAATACTTTATGGGGTCTTAGAGGAATATTTCGAGGTGTTACAAATGCAATAACTAGATTAGTATACCTCCATCCTATGGTAATTGCAAATTGCAAATTTTGCCCATGAACATTCCACTAAGAAACAGGGGCAAACTTCTCACACATCAATGAGCGCATTCCGATTCAAATTTTATTGATCAATGATAAGGGGCCTTCTTTTTATAGCCGAGTCCGAACGGCGTGCCGTAGTGCGACATCTCTTTGGAGAGAAATTTTACATGGCATGGTACCTCACAAATGGTGCCAGCATTTGGAGGGGAAAACCTCCGCTGAAATGTTTTTTCTTATGGTATCGCCAGGATTCGAACTCGTGCGTCCAGCTTCATAGGCAGACATGCTAACCTCTGCGCTACGGTGGTCTCCTTTCCATGGTGGTGAGTATAAAAACAAGATAAGAAAACTGCTTTTCTAGTTCTTACCATTCCACCAATCTGATTGCTTTACAAGAGCTAAACTGGAGAACTTGAAGTGAAACTTCTTCTCCTTGCCTGTAGTTTCCTCTTCCTTATTGCCCTCGCAGTGTCTGCAGAAATCGTTTTCTGTAATCTGTTGCATAGTCTGGTTATTTATTGGGCTTAAAACAAACAAACAAAAAAACTGGCCGATTCAACTGTCGAAACTTGAATGCAACTTCCTTCTTCTGTTACTGTGGTATGACAAAGGAGTAAAATGTCTGTTTGCAGGTCACCACTTCATCTTAAAGCTTACCTTGGTGATTGACTATTTCCTTTATTAATTAAAACACAAATATAATTGGTCTTTACTTTTTGGACCTTGTTTGTGCCTAGTTTGAATCTCAGAGCCAACATTGTTGGTCATTAAAACTATGCAAATTATTTGGTTTAGCATTTGAACCATTTCAACTAGGCCTTTCTTTGTGTGACTCAATCGGATATCGATTATTGCAAATTAATTGCAAACAATTTGATTTGTTTTTCATTTTACTGTGATCTCCCCATCCCCTTAGACTCATTCCTCTATGAGAGTAGACAAACACATTTAGTGGAAACCTTTCGTGCTGGTGTTTCTATTTGTTCTACACGTTGTTAGTGTTGTTGGTGGTAAATGGTATTGCCATAACAACCACACCGCAGAGTGTAACAACACCAACGACTCTCACACTAAGACACAAAACAGTTTTATGTGGAAGCCATAACTTGCTTGTGGTAGTTTTTCATTTTGCCATTTCTGTTATTCTTTGATTGATTCTTTAAAGGATTGTTGTAACCTTTGAAAGGTTGGCTCTGACCGCTATACTTTGTTAAAGAAGTATAGTGAGTAAAAAATGGCATTAATTCAATGAACAGTGGTTGAGAAATGCATTTTGAGATATTTAAAAAAAAAAAAAAAATCATATATGCAACAAATAAGGAGAGGCAAAAGTCAGGCGGTGGCGACTATATAATACCCTACACTTCTACTATGGTTCTATGTACAATATATGTAGGTAAGGTACGGTGTAGGTGGCAGTCTGCCATCGGACTCACTTAGACGTTTTCGTCCCTTGTGATACCACAGGAAAAGAAGAAGGAAGATGCCTTCTAGTTCCAACAACTTTTGGATCACTTTGAAAAGCCCAATAACTTGCGAATGTTGACATCCGCTAAATCAGACAGGTTCTCAAAGAAATGGGAACCCTTAGTGGAACTCCTTCTAACTGCTAGTGCAGGTCACACACACACAGAAGGTGTTCTATAGTCTCTTCTTCTTCGATGTCCTCACAGCTTCTGCAAAAGTCGTTGCTGGCAACCTGCAGTCTGTCAGCATGTTTTCCGATTAGACAGTGACCTGTCATGACGGACACAATGACTGAGACGTCTGTTCTAGCCAATGACAGCAAAGCAGAAGACCTCTTCAAGTCTATATTAGGGCACATTGTTTTGGAATGCTCACAGACCACTCTTTGTGATCATCTATCATTCGTCGTCCTTCAGGCCTGGTCCTGAAAACTTAGCTTACATGTCGCTAGAGACATACTCACAGATTCCAGTGTCCCTTGAATGTGTAGCGTAGTTCCTAGTCTCGCCAGCTCGTCCGCTTTACAATACCTTGGGATATCTCTATGGCCCGGCAACCAGAACAGGTGAATTTAGAACTGTTCAGCCATCTCGTTGGGAGATTTGCAATAGTCGAGGGCGGTATTTGTGTTCAGAAATACGTTCTCCATGGATTTAATAGCTGCCTGGCTGACATTAAATCTTAGCCATATCACGACTTCCTTAACTGCAGGGGTCTCCGCTTGATGCACACTGCAGTGGTCGGGTACCCTTTTCGATATGACTTTAGAGTACACCCCAAAGCCCACCTATTCGTTTAGTTTGGCACCATCGGTATGAAAGTCAATGTAACTTCTGCTACCAGGGATATCGTAGTTCCAATCGGTTCCATCAGGAATAGTGGTACAGTACTTTTTATCAAAAAGCGGCTCAGGTAGGGTGTAATCCACACTGCCTGGAACATCGGATATTGTATCAAGGATAACACAGTAACCGTAGCCGCCACATGACAAATGAGAAAGCTCCCCTAACCTCACGGCAGTGGTCGCTGCAATTTGTCTATCCACAATGCACAGAGACATAAGATGTAGCATTAAATTCAGTGCATCAGATGGTGTCGTCCTCAGTGCGGCTGTGATGCACAAACAAGCCATCCTTTGGATCTGGTTGACTATTGAACAGTAGGTGGACTTTTGCAATTTGTCTATCCACAATGAACAGAGACACAAGATGTAGCATTCAATTCAGTGCATCAGATGGTGACGTCCTCAGCGCGGCTGTGATGCACAAACAAGCCATCCTTTGGATCTGGTTGACTATTGAACAGTAGGTGGACTTTTGAAGCGCCGTCCACCAGACAACAACACCATAGAGCATTATAGGTCTGACAACAGCAGTACATACCCAATGCATGACACGGGGCCTAAATTCCCAACTTGTGGCAATGGCTCTCTTGCAGGTGTATGGGCAAGAGTGGCCTTTCTTGCCCTTACAAAAATGTTGGATTTGAAGTTCAATTTCCTGTCCACCAAAACATCCAGGTATTTTGGAACATTCACTCTACCTAAGGAGACACGTTCCACTGTAGGCAACTTGTATCCCGTGCCGAAAGGAACTACCTCTGTCTTGCACGGATTTATACCTAGACCACTTTCGATAGCCCACTTTGCTGTTGCACGTAGAGCAGGGAAACTTTTCCCTCACCGTAATTGCCACATCATCAGCATTGGCGACCACTTTTAGGCCTTTTTCTTCCAGAGACAATAATATATTGTTAATGGCTATATTCCAAAGTAGAGGAGACAGTACACCTCCGTGTGGTGTTCCTCAGCTAACCAATCTTTATGTTTTGATAGGCTTTGGTATAGTTATTCAGATGGGAAATAAAGCAACCCATACCAAATTTCGGAAAATTTCAAACTTTGGCTATCGTAAAGCTGTAGCAAATCGAGCGTTGAGTATATATGAGATCCGACTTTTAAAAAATTCATTAGATTTATTCAGAGTTAGGATCCGAACCAGCTATGCAGAAGGGCCGAAAGGCTCTGGCAGTTTGCACATGACTGGGCTACCCCTAGGGTCTCAATGTTAACCCAGAGCTTCAGTCTTCTCTGTTCACGAGGAAGACGAAGATGGGCCAATTTGTCA
This sequence comes from Stomoxys calcitrans, assembly GCF_963082655.1. Taxonomy (NCBI): domain Eukaryota; kingdom Metazoa; phylum Arthropoda; class Insecta; order Diptera; family Muscidae; genus Stomoxys; species Stomoxys calcitrans. The sequence continues at coordinate 108,605,830 of NC_081556.1, read as the reverse complement.
CACCACGTTTCCTCAACGAAACGATTTCGATATCCGACAAGGTCAAATACTTAGGTGTCAGGAGCGTATTGAAAAGGCTAACAGATGTTGGTCACTACGTAGATGGGCCCTAGGCTCGAAATAGGGCCCGAATCCGAATATAGACCACTGGCTCAACAGCAGCGTGATTAGACCAATACTTACTTACACCTCAGTAGTTTGGTGGACTGCTATGGAGAAAAAGTGCAACGTTAGGACCATACAACAAGTTCAAAGAACATGGAGATTATTCTAGATATCCGACTCATAGACATACAGATTAAGTGCGAGGCAGCCACTGCGGCTATGAGACTTAAGGCGATGGGAGAATGGATGGGAGTATAGGTGCAGCTCATATCATTGCGGTATAATCGGGGCGTCGATAGGACCCCTGGAAGGAAGGGAAAAGGTTTTCGATCGGATACCTGAGACGATACTTGATTTCGAGTGCGAGGCACTGCTGTAAACGCCACAGTCTTGGATTGATGGAACCCTAGTATTGCCATCAAATCATATTACACGGATGGATCAAAGCTAGAGGACAGAGTGGGCCTGGAAGTCTTGGGGGCAGCTTAATGTCAATTTTTTAAGACTTTAGTGTGATTTCAACAGACAGACGGACGGACATGGCTAGATCGTTTTAGATTTTTAAACTGATCAAGAATATATATACTTTACAGGGCCGGAGATGGATATTTCGATGTGTTGCATACCGAATGACAAAATGAATATACCCCCATCCTTCGGTGATGGATATAAAAATTTTCTCCATCAACTATTAGCCCTTTCTTTATAATGCCTCGATCTATATGCCATTTTTTTTAACAAATTTCTATTTCTTTTTTTTTTAGGTAAGTGTTTAGTCTTCCAAAACTTATTCAGGTAGGTTATTCGAATGCAGTCCTATCTAAGATGTGTTCTGGAAGTCACTTTCATATTTCCGTTATCAAACACGTTTATTATCAGGAATAAACAAAAATATTAGCACGTCAATAAAATATAAAAATAAAATATTAGGTTTCGGTGTCCCCAGCATTGTGGTGGAAATGTATTAGTCACTTTCATGCTAGAAAGTCACTATCTCAGTCAACCCAAGAAAAGGCAAAAATTGGGCGGTGCCGACTATATAATACCCTAAAAAATTGCAAAAAGTTCCCATGCACATTCCACTCAGGAACAAGGGGAAACTTCTCACATATCAATGAGTGCAATCCGATTCAAGTTTAAGCTCAATGATAAGGGGCCCGAGCGAACGGCGAACCCGAGTCCGAATGGTGTGCCGTAGTGTGACACCTCCGGGGAGAGAAATTTTTTACATGGCATAGGGCCTTACAAGTGTTGCCAGCAGAGTTAGGTCACTCGATATCCTTCTTCAATTTGGCCCAGATCCATCTAGATTTGGATATAGCTGCCATATAGACCGATCTCTCGATTAAAGGTCTTGTCCCCATAAAAGGCGCATTTATCGTCCGATTTCACTGAAATTTAGGATAGTGAGTTGGTTTAAACCCAGATCGGTCGAAATTTGGGTATAGCTGCCATATAGACGGATCTCTCGATTTAAGGTCATGGGCCCATAAAAGGTTCTTGGGACAATAAAAGCACGTTAATTACTTGATTTTGTTGCAATTTGTCACAGTGGGCTGTGTTAGGCTCCTTGACATTCGTGTTCAATATGGTTCAGATCGGTTTATATTTGGATATAGCTGTCATATATATATATATACTGATATCCCGATTTAAGTTCTTAGGGCACATAAAAGGTGAATTTTTCTACCCTCCACCTTAGGATGGGTGTATACTAATTTCGTCTTTCTGTTTGTAACTACTCGAAATATTCGTCTATGACCTCATGAAGTATATACATTCGTGATCGTTATGACATTGTAAGTCGATCGAGCCATGTCCGTCCGTCTGTCTGTCGAAAGCACGCTAATTCTCGAAGGAGTGAAGCTAGCCGCTGGAAATTTTGAACAAATACTTCTTATTAGTGTAGGTCGGTTGTCGGAATGTAAAGGCGTTATATCAGTTCATATTTTATATATATAGCTGCCATATAAACCGATCTTGGGTCTTGACTTCTTGAGCCACTGGAGGGTGCAATTTTGATCAGATTTGGCTGAAAGTTTATATGAAGGGCGTAATTCTTATCCGATTTGGCTGAAATTTTGCACGTCATGTTTTATTGTGATTCCCAACAACTGTGCCAAGTGTGGTTCAAATCGATTCATAACCTGATAAAGCTATATCTAACCAATCTTGGGTCTTGACTCCTTGAGCCTCTAGAGGGCACAATTATTATACGATTAGGCTGACATTTTTTGCAACGGCTTCTCCTATGGCCTTCAACATACTTGTTAAATATGGTCTGAATCGGTCTATAGTCTGATACAGCTCCCTTATAAACTGATTTGCCTATTTTACTTCTTGAACCCTTAAGAGGCGCAATTCTTATTCGATTTGGCTGAATTTTTACACAATGACTTCTACTGTGGTCTCAAACATTCAGTTGAACTATGGTCTGAATCGGACCATAGCTTGATATAGCCTTGATATATATGTAATGTAACACTTCCAATTCAGTTTCCTGCCCAAGATCACACCTAAGTATTTGACCTTGTCAGTTATCGAAATCGTTGTATTGAGGAATCATGGTGCGTTAAATTGGCCCGTCTTCATCTTCCTCGTGTACAGGCATATTTCAGCCTTCCCTGGGTTAACATTGAGACCTCTGGGTCTAGCCCTTTCGGTCCTTCTGAATAGCTGGTTCGGATGATTACCGCTTAGAAGTATAACATCGTCAGTGTAGCAGGTAGGTTCCAATCCCTCCTCATTCAGCATTAGTAATGGGTCATTTATGGTGGTCACTTATAGGAGTGGCCAAAAAATGCCCCCCTGTGGCGTTCCCAGTGCCATTTTCTTCCTTATATTTATGTCATGGGACCCGCAATTTATCCGCCTGTTCCTTAGCATATGATATATCCAGTCTCTATGGGCCGAGTACACCCGGTACTGGTCGAAGGATTGGATCAGTGTGTCGGTCCGCACATTGTTAAAAACCCCCTCGATGTCAATGCATACCGCCAGGATGTACGTTTTGCCGTTCTGCCGGGAGGTACGTTTTGCCGTTCTGGTAATCTTATTTTTTTCCTGAGTCGTGTGGTATACATATCCCAATATACTTCCACTTCTTTACGATGTGGTCTGTTATAAAGTCTGCGGACCTCTTTCTCAATGTTGCGAATCTCCCCGGTCATCCAGGGTTTTTCTTGGGCTGATTTCCTTTCCCGAAGAGGGCAACTATCTTCGAAAGACCTCACCAGTGCAGTCGTTATCCTATGAAATTTTCGTCAATGTCTTCTTCTTGCAAATTTTGCCCATGAACATTCCACTACGGACATGGGCAAACTTCTCACATATCAATGAGTGCAGTCCGATTCAAGTTTAAGCTCAATGATAAGGGGCGTCCTTTTTATAGCGTAGTCCTTACGGCGTGCCGCAGTGCGACACCTCTTTAGAGAGAAGTTTTACATGGCCTAGTACCTCACAAATGTTGGCAGCATTAGAAGGGAAACCACTAATATTATTTGTTATTATGTTCTTAGTATTTAAGAATCGTGTCAGAGCTTGGTCCGCTTATTGATGTTGGTACTACCCCATGAAATGTGGTAAGGTTTCTCATCGCATCCCATTAGTACCTCATTTCCTGATATTTAGTCATTCATTATTTTTTTCTTAGTTGTACCTATATGCCAAATTTCGGACCTCTAACTCCATCGATAAAGAAAGTACCAAATTTGTAACTAAAATGTGCGATGATGTATAGATCATTTGGCCCCCATCATATATTTCTTAGTTGTACCTACATGCCAGATTTCAAACTTCATGCTTCATCTGAACATAAAGTGCAAAATGGTACCAATGTTTGTACCAAAATGTACGAATTTTAGATCATTTAGTCATCCATATTTTTTTTCTTAGTTGCAGCTACATGTCAAATTTTTGACCTCTAGCTCCATCCGAACAGAATGTACAAAATGGTACCAATTTTTATTCAAAAAGAGTTCAATTTGTGAAAAAAGCATTTAATCGCCCATCATATATTTCTAAGTTTTGCTTATATGCCAAATTTTAGAACTCTAGCTCCATCTGCACAGAATGTACCAGATAGTAAAAATTTTGGTACCAAAATGTACGAATTGTAAAAAGATCATAGTCACCCATCGTATATTTCCTCGTTGTATTTGCATGCCAAATTTCAGGCTGCTAACTCTAATTATAAAGAAAGTGCCAAATGGTACCAATTTTGGAACGAAAATGTACGAATTTTGATTATATCATTTAGTCACCCATCACATTTTTCCTATTTGTTTCTATATGCCAAATTTCAGGCTGCTAACTCTATTTGTAAAGAAAGTACAAAATGGTACCAATTTTGGTACCAAAATGGTACCAATTTTTATTCAAAAAGAGTTCAAATTGTGAAAAAAGCATTTAATCGCCCATCATATATTTCTATGTTTTACTTATATGCCAAATTTCAGACCTCTAACTCCATCTGCAGCAGAATGTACCAAATAGTACCAAGTTTGGTATGAAAATGTACGAATTGTAAAAAGATCATAGTCACCCATCACATTTTTCCTAGTTGTATCTATATGCCAAATTTCAGGCTGCTAACTCTATTTGTAAAGAAAGTACAAAATGGTACCAATTTTGGTACCAAAATGTACCAATTTTGAATTTATCATTTAGTCACCTACCACATGGTCACCCATCATATATTTCCTAGTTGTACCTACATACCAAATTTCGGACCTCTAGCTCCATCTATAAAGAAAGTACCAAATGGTACCATTTTTTTGTGCAAAAAAGTTCAAATTGTGAAAAAATTATTTAGTCGCCTATCATATATTTCTATGTTTTACTTATATGCCAAATTTCATACCTCTAACTCCATCTGCACAGAATGTTCCAAATAGTACCAATTTTGGTACCAAACTGTACGAATTGTCACCCATCATATTTTTCCTAGCATAGTCACCCATCATATTTTTTCTAGTTGTATCTGCATGCCAAATTTCGGACTGCTGGCTCTATTTGTAAAGAAAGTGCCAAATGGTACCAATTTTGGTACCCAAAGGTACGAATTTGGAATAGATCATTTAGTCAGCTATCATATAGCCACCCATCATATATTTCCTAGTTGTACCTACATACCAAGTTTCGGACCTCTAGCTCCATCTATAAATAAAGTACCAAATGGTACCATTTTTTTTTGTGCAAAAAAAGTTCAAACTGTTAAAAAAAAACATTTCATCGCCGATCACATACTTATAAGTTTTTACTTGGTCCAGATCATAGTCACCCATCACATTTTTCCTAGTTGTATCTGCATGCCAAATTTCGGACTGCTAGCTCTATTTGTAAAAAAAGTGCCAAATGGTACCAATTTTGGTACCCAAAGGTACGAATTTGGAATAGATCATTTAGTCAGCTATCATATAGCCATCCCATTCGGGTCTTTTCCAGGATTTGGCGCAGTGTGAATATCTGGTCTATGGTATCAGATTTATCAGGTCTAAAGCAGCATTGATACGGTCCAATTTTCTCATTGTCTTTAGGTTTTAATCTTTCACATGGTACGCTCGAGAGTATCTTGTATGCGATGGGGAGGAGACTTATTCCTCTGTAGTTGGTACATTCCGTCTTGTCTCCTTTCTTGTGTACGGGACATAGTATGCTGAGGTTCCAATCATCGGGTATGCGTTCTTCTAGACAGATTGCGCAGATAAGTTGATGCATTCGCCTTATCAGCGTGTCGCCTCTGGTCTTAAATAGTTCAGCGGGTAACCCGTCGGCTCCTGCTGCCTTGTTGTTCTTTAGTCGGGTCACTGCTATTTGGACCTCATTCTGACTAGGAGGTAAACATTCTTTACCAACATCAGGGATTGGTTCTGCGTCGAACACTAGCAGTTGGGTAAAATGTTGTTTCCATATCCTCATCATGCTATCTGTGTCAGTTACCAGATTTCCATCTTTGTCTCTGCAGGAGGATGTGCCTGTACCAAAGCCATCGGTTTGATGTTTAATTTTTTGGTAGAATTTCCGGACTTCATTCTGACTCCTGTACATATCAATTCGCTCACACTCACCTCTTTCCATTTCCTTTTTCTTTCTGCGGAATAGACGTTTCTCCTCTCTCCTTTTCTCCCGATACCTCTCCTTCACCTGGCGCGTTGCTACTGATAGCATCTCAATACTCTTGGTCGTACCATGGGTTTCTTGGAGGAGGCTTCCGGTACCCAAGTACGGATTTCGCGGCATTTTCCATGGAGTGGGCAATAGTTTGCCTCTGCGCCATTATACCATCGAAACAAGGAGTGCTTTCATCAAGCAGTTGGGTCAGTCGAGTTGAGTATGCCGCTGCCATTTGTTGTGTTTGCAGCTTTTCAATGTCCAGCTTCCGTCCAATGTCAGATCGTACTTTCCTCGCCATGTTCAAACGGGTGCAAACCTTTGCTGCAACAAGGTAATGATCCTTAAATCTATATTCGCTCCACGGATCGATCGTACATCTAACACGCTGGATGAATGCCTTCCATCTATCACAACGTCATCAGTTTGGTTTCTCTTGTTTTGATCGGGTGACAGCCATGTGGCTTTGTGAATATTTTTATGTTGAAATCTGGTGCTACTAATGCTACCATGTTTTTTGCCGCGGCGAAATCTATCAGCCTCTATCTATTACTGGATGTTATCTCGTGCAGGCCAAACTTTCCTGTTGGACCAAAAATGTCTTCCTTCCCTATCTTCGTATTAAAATCTCCCAGAACGATTTTAATATCATGGACGGGGCAGCGGTCATATTCTCTCTCTAGGCGCTCGTAGAAAATATCCTTGGTTTGCTCGTCTTTGTCTTCCGTCGGCTGATGCTGAAGAATTTGGCTTTTATGCGGATGGTGGCTAGCCTCCCATCCACCGGAGTAAAGCTGGAGACAAGGTGTTTCAGTCTCCGACTAACCACAAATCCACAGGCAAATTCATGCCTCGTGTTATGGCTGTTATAGTATAGTTGGTCACGGTTTGGTGTTGTAGTGACGCCATTCCCAGTCCATCGCACTTCCTGTAAGGCGGTTATATCTGCCTTGTACTTCTCTAATACATCCGCCAGCGCGAACAGACATTCCAGGTGCAGATCCGCAAATTATGGTTCTTTTTTTCTTTTGCGTGGGTCGTCAACGTGGGGGGTGTCCGTTTTTACTATTCCTTTGTTTCTCATAGTGATTCTCATAGATTTCCGGGAGCGGGTCACTGGCCCAGCGGCCCCACCGCATGGGTTAGAAGGGGTCAGTATGTATAATTTCAGCTAAATCATTTTGGAGGAGTTTAATTTAACGCCCACCGCTAAACGTAGGAGTGGGATAGATCATATTGACTTCATATTTTGTCAGCCTCGTCTTGGGCAACATTTTAGAGACCTAGCTGTTTCCTATGATCCCTCATTGGGCCCATAGTGTATGGGGAAGATCCGGTTTGAATTTTCTTCGTTTTTTCACAGATCCACCATCATTCGTGCCAATTTTAATAAGGATCTGAAAATAAATGACCTCATTATTACATATATATGGCAAAATATATCTGAACCGATTTCTTCCACATTCCATAGGTTTAGGAGGAGGTCGGTGCAAATTTTCAAGATGGTCGGATGAACATTGCGATCTGTACATTGATTCCAATCTAACATGGACAGACGCACATAGCTAGATCGAATCAGAAAGTATTTCCGGGTCGATGGCCATACTTATCAATCGATCTATCCCTCTATTCAAATCTGCCCATCATACCAATTTACTTGCAGGTGTAGTCAATGCCCTATGCATGCTAAACATATTTGGCGATTCACTAATCATGCCTTTCAGTATTTCCTCTGATAATTAATCATTTTGGGGTACGTTGTTTGTTTTCTTACCGAAATTTTATATCGATTTAAAAATAAACCAAGAAGTGCACAATCGCAGACCGGATGTGTTCGGAGTGTAAACCCTATCATCACTTCTACTGTATGTACATGCAATTATTGATAAATTCTATTAAATACTTGAGGAGGCATTTCATTCAATGCAAATGACAGCGGGAAAGCAAAAATTGTTCGTTATGTAGGTTAGTTGATAACGAGAGTACAGTTATAAATATTGCTAAGCACTTGCAAAAATACCCTAAATATGTGAAGTGGTCTCTAATAGTCGAGAACTCTACTAGACCTTAGCCCAAATGGCTACTACTAATAATAATATCCCAACCAATTTAAGGTGATTTCGCATCCCAAACTGTTTTTACTTTGATCTTCACCACCAGATGTTGCACATTTTGGAACAAATAAATCGTCACGACGACACTTTACGTGGTTAATAGCGAGCTTTTAAACAGCTTACATGCAAAATTTCAGGTCTCTAGCAAGGGTCGTTATCTGAAACAAATATGAAATGAAAATGAACTTTTCATAAAGTAACAGGGGCAAACTTCTCACATATCAATGCCTACTGTTCGATTCAAGTTTTAAGCTCAATGATAACGGGTCTCCCTTTTTAGCTCAGTTGGAGAGTAGTTTTTCCATTCCATTTTTTCAAATGGCTGGTACCTCGCAAATGTCGCCAGCATTAGGAGGGGATAACCACCGCTGAAAATTTTATCTAATGGTCTCGCCAGGCTTCGAACCCAGGCGTTCAACGTCATAGGCGAACATGCTAGCCTCTGCTCTCAGTGGTCTTCCGGTATCTGGGGCAGTTGCTTTAATACCCACTACAGGTTGTTAAACAAGTAAAAGCCTGCTTAGTTTGGGCGGGGCGAATCTTATATACCCTCCACCATGGATCGCATTTACAAAGTTCTTTGAATGACTTTTTCAAATACATGGGAGCTATATCAAGTTATTAACGGATATGGACCCTACTTTCCATGGCTGTTAGGAGTCATAGAAAAACACCACCTCCAAATTTTTCAGGCAAATCGAGTAATAATTGCGCCCATCAGAGGCTCAGAAAGTCAAATTGGGAGATTGGTTTCTATGGCAGCCATATCAGGTTATAACCGAATAAGACCCTACTTGCAACCGTTGTTGGAAGTCATACCAAAACGGTCATACCAGACGGCTATAACAGGATATTAACCGATTTAGATCATACTTAAATCAGTTTTTGGAAGTCAAAATCAAAATCTTCATGCAAAATTTCAGCAAATTCGGAAGGGAATTGCGCCCTCTAGAAGCTAAAAGAAGTCAAAACCTATGCCAGCAATATCAAAACATTGACCGATATGGCTCCTTAACAATCCCAACCGACCTACACTAATATGAAGTACTTGTGCAAAATAAAATAAAATAAAGTTGAGCGCTGAGTTTAGCATGTCCGCCTATGACGCTGAACCCCTGGTTTCAAAACCCGACAAGACCATCAAAAAAAAAAAAAAATTTTCCATCCTAATGGTTTTCCCCTCCTAATGCTCGCAACATTTGTGAGGTACTATTCCATGTAAAACTTCTCTCCAACGAGGTGTCGCACGCCGTTCGGACTCGGCTAAAAAAAGGAGGCCCCTTATCATTGAGCTTAAACTTGAATCGGACTTCACTCATTGAAATGTGAGAAGTTTGCACCTGTTCCATAGTGGAATGTTCATGGGCAAAATATGCAAATTGCAATTAAAATGGCATAATCGAAACAGGATCCAATCAAGTCTTTCTTTAAACATAAATTAAATGTCGACTTAACCTGCAAACAAATTGAGAAACATGATTTGGAATTTGCTCTTAGAAAGTCCTCACTCTTTCCATGGAAAAGGGTGACAAGACAACCCTTCCCATGGGAAAAAGTAAAAAAACTACCCTTTTCCAAGGGAAAGGGTAACAAACCTACCTACCTGCCCAAGAAAAAGCGTAACAAAACTAACCTTCTCCATGGGAAAGGTTAACAAAATCTCCCTTCTCCATGGGAAAGGACAACAAAACTACCCTTTCTTTAGGGCAAAGGTAACAAATCTACCTTCTCCATGGGAAAGGGTAACAAAACTACCCTTTCCTTGGGGCAAGGTTAACAAAACTACCCTTTCCCAAGGGAATGGTTAACAATATGTCCCTTACCCAAGGGTAGGGGAAACAAAACTACCCTTCTTCAAGGGAAAGGGCAACAAAACAAATCTTCCTCAAAGAAAGGGGTAACAAAACTACCCTTACCCAAGGGAAAGGGTAACAAAGTTGCCCTTCCCCTAATGAAAGGGTAACAAAACTACTCTTCCCCTGAGAAAGGGTAACAATACTACCCTTCCTTAAAGGAAAATGGTAACAGAACTACCCTTCCCCGAGGGAAATGGTAACAAAACTTCCCTTCCCCAAGGGAAAAGGTAACAAAACTACTCTTCTCCAAGGGAAAGGGTAATAAAAATACCCTTTCCCAAAGGAAAGGGTAACAAAACTACCCTTCCCCAAGGTAAAGGGTAGCAAAACTACTCTTCCTTAAATGAAAGGGTAACAAAACTACCCTTCCCCAAGGGAAAGGCTAACAAACCTACCCTTCCCCAAGGGAAAGGGTAACAAAACTACCTGAAATTTCAACCAAATCGGGCAAAAATTACGGCTTGTAAGGGCTCAAGAAGTCAAGTCGGGATATCGGTTTATCTGGGAGCTTTATCAGGTTATAGACCGATTCGTCCCTTACCCAAGGGAAAGGGTAACAAAACTACCCTTCCCCAAGGGAAAGGGCAACAAAACAACTCTTCCTCAAAGAAAAGGGTAACAAAATTCTTCCCTTAAGGGAAAGTGTAACAAAGCTACCCTTCCCCTAATGAATGGGTAACAAAACTACCCTTATCCTAGGGAAAGGCTGACGAAACTACCCTTCCCCAAGGGAATGGGTAACAACCTACTCCTGCCAAGAAAAAGGGTAACAAAACTACCCTTCTCCATGGGAAAGGGTAACAAAACTACCCTTCTCCATGGGAAACGGTAACAAAACTACCCTTTCCTTAGGGCAATGGTAAGGAAACTACCCTTTTTCAAGGGAAAGGGTACCCAAACTAACCTTCCCCAAGGGAAAGGCTGACGAAACTACCCTTTCCCAAGGGAAAGGGTAACAACCTACCCTTGCCAAGAAAAAGGGTAATAAAACTACCCTTCTCCATCGGAAAGGGTAACAAAACTACCCTTCTCCATCGGAAAGGGTAACAAAACTACCCTTTCCTTAGGGCAAGGGTTTCAAAACTACACCTTCCCAAGGGAATGGGTAACAAAACGTCCCTTACCCAAGGGAAAGGGCAACAAACTATCCTTCCCCAAGGGAAAGGGCAACAAAATAACTCTTCCTCAAAGAAAAGGGTAACAAAACTACTCATCCCCACGGGAAACTGTAACAAAGCTACCCTTATCCCAGAGAAAGGGTAAAAAACTGACCTTCTCCAAGAAAAATGGTAACAAAACTACTCTTCTCCAGAGAAAGGGTAACAATACTACCCTTCCAGAACACTATGTGCAATCAGCTTAATCGGTTGAGGCTTCTAGGGGCTCAAGAAGCCCAATCGGGAGATCGGTTAATATGGGAGCTATTTCTGGTACTTGGCCGATATAGACCGTACTTGGCACAGCTGTTGGAAGTTATAACAGAACACTATGTACATGTGTTTCAGCCAAATCGGACAAAAATTGCGGCTTCGAGGGGCTTAAGAAGTCAAATCGGCAGATTGGTTTATATGGCAGCCTGACGGACATTTATAGATCGTCTCAGGTTGTCGAGACGATCGAGAATATATATACTTTATGGGGTCCTAGACCAATATTCCAAGGTATTGCAAACGGAATGACAAGATTTGTATACCTGTGGTGGTGGGTGTAAAAATGACAAGCGAACGACTAATTGGACCGAAGAAAGGACCGATGCAGTTCTATTAAGTTATCCTAGAGAGAATGCTCCCACTTCAATATGTGTTGATGCTTCGGATCACGCTATGGGCGTAAAGTGGAAACCGCTTTGTTTTTATTTCAAGAAGGAATTTCTCTACTATTCGCCACAATACTATCGCCATCTATATGTCAGGTCAGCTACTTTTAGTGCCATCTTCATAGTCTGTTATGGTCTATGTTTGAACTTGCAAAGTTTAAGCTCACTATATCCAATTTTAAAAAGACTTTAGCGAGACTTCAACAGACAGACGGGCGGACGGACATCCTTAGATCGTCTTAACATGTTACGAGGACTAAGAATATGGCGTCGGAAATGAATATTTCGGTGTGTTAAAAACGACATGACCAAACGAATATAACCCCTTCCTTCGTCGATGGATATTATAAGGACCTTATGTCTATTTACCTCTTGCTTCGACCACTGTAATGTGGTACACCATTAAAAGAATCAAATTGTGTTGGTCAAGAAGGTGCCGAATCTATGGCAGCCGTTTGCCACTCAATAATTTTTGTAAACACTACTGTCGCAAACCCTCAACGCTTTTGGCGAAATAAATAAGTATGGCATAAATGTAAATGAGCTCTGCCAAAAATTTTTGGTAAATGTGTGTGAGTGACTATGTCTGTTTCTTTTTTCACTACTCCTGGTAGTTGTTACTATCGTTTGTAACATTCTATTTTTGTTGTTAGTCTTAACAATTCTTCAACTTATTTCAATAACGTGAACGAACATTTGACTGACTGACTGAGTGTCAGTTGTAAAACGAAGGTATTTGCAAAATTTGCGTGTATGGTATGGTGTACGGTCTCAATGTGGCCGTTATGTGCGTGTGATTGTGTCTTTAACACAGTATTCGTTTTCGAGTCAAGCAGTCGGTAGGTTGAGTTGCATGATCGGGCCGGTGGCACATTGTTAAACCAGAGATGAGACAAAGTACAATCAAAATGGTACAAAATACACATTTTGCATTGCCTATTGTTAACATTACTATACCCTCCACCATAGGATGGGGGTATACTAGTTTTGTCATTCCGTTTGTAACACCTCAAAATATTCGTCTAAGACCCCATAAAGTATATATATTCTTGATCGTCAAGACATTTTAAGTCGATCTAGCCCGTCCGTCCGTATGTCGAAAGAACGCTTACCTTCGAAGGAGTTGAGCTAAGCGCTTGAAATTTTGCACAAATAGTTCTTATCAGTGGGATTCCAAATGGGCCATGGGGGTCCATGTTTTGATATAGCTGGATCTTGACTTCTTGAGCCACTAGAGGGCGCAATTCTCCTCCGATTCGGTTGAAATATAGCATGAAATGATTTGTTACGACTTCCAACAACAGTGCTAAGTATGGTTCAAATGGGTTCATGACCTAATATAGCCGCCTTATAAACAGATCCTGGATCTGGACTTTTTCAGCCACTAGAGGGCGCAATTCTCATCCGATTTGGGTGATATTTCGCATGAAGTGTTTCGTTATGACTTCCAACTACTGTGCTGAGTATGGTCGAAAACGGTTCATAACCAGATAAAGCTGCCATCTAAACCGATCTTGGATCTTGACTTCTTGAGCCACTAGGGGGCGCTATTCTCATCCGATTTGGGTGAAATGTTGCATGAGGTGTTTTATTATGGCTTCCAATAATTGTGCAAAGTGTAGATCAAAATCGGTCCATAACCTGATATAGCTGCCATATAAACTTATCTGGGATCTTGACTTCTTAGGTCTCTAGAGGGCGCAATTCTTATCCGATTTGGATGAAGTTTTGCACGAAATGTTTTATTATGACTTCCAATAACTGTGCTAAATATGGTTCAAATCGATTCATAACCTGATACATAAACCGATCTTAGATCTTGAATTCTTGAGCCACTAGAGGGAGCTATTCTCATCCGATTTGGGTGAAATTTTGACTTTCAACAACTGTGCTTAGTATGGTCGAAATCGGTCCATTGCCTGATATAGCTGCCATATAAACCGAACTTGAATCTTGACTTCTTGAGCCACTAGAGGGCGCGATTCTCCTCCGATTTGGCTGAAATTTCGCAAGAAGTGTTTTATTATGTCTTCCAAAAATTGCGATAAGTATGGCTAAAATGTTAAACCTATTGCAGATGTCATCAAAGGGTGGGGGCCTGATGCCATAATCGTACAATCGTCTGCATATGATACGATCACTATGCCGTCTGAAGGCGGGGGAATGGAGGATAGGTAGAGGTTAAACAGTGGCAGAGATATCACCCCACCTTGGGGAACTCCCTGTTTCACACATGACTGGCGACCACACAGATAATTCCCGACGCAGCGTTTCAGGCCTGGCTGGAGGGACTTGTTGGCGATGTCTTCGAATAGTTTAGCGGTCCACAAGGACCGTCCTTTCACATGGTCTGGGCTGATTGAAGCCACGGCAAATGTGTGCCGTGATGGAATGCAAAGCAGTTGTGCTATGCAGTCTTCGAAATCCATGTTGATGCTCGACAAATAGAAATTCTCCTACGAGGCGCGGGAGGAGTAATGCCTCAAACGTCTTGGCTACTGGTGAAAGTACTCGCATTCTTTCCAGGCTTCAGTATCACGATCACTCTGCCCATCTTTCCGACATTGGGAACTATAAGAATGTTCAAAGACAGGTTGAAGACAGTAGTAAGGTACTCAACTCCAGGTAAATAGTGATTCTTCAGCATCAGTGTAAAGATTCCGTCGGGGCCCAAGACCTTGGGTGATTTGGCGCCACAGATGGCATTCGTAACTTTGCCTACGGTACATAGTGATGGCTGTGCATCGGTACGGAGATCACAATAAATCGACAGTTGAACAACCTGGCGCATCTCTTCGGATCAGTCACAGTAACGTCGTGAGGTCCTGTCATCACTTAACAGTAGACCACAGCTTGCCTAAACCGAAACCTAAGTTGTATTGCTCCAAGTGTTCCAGCCACAAGTTCCGCTAATGTACTTTAAATACCTTTCCAGATTTAGAGCACTAATTCCGGGGTTAATGGACTCCGTGCAACGAAGTACCACTGCCTGCGCACGGGTAAATTGGGCCGTACTTGGGGCATTCAACTGGCTGGTATAAAGCTAGCGGCTGCTGCGTTAATGATGTCTCGGCCTTTCCTCTAGGCAACTAGCACATCTGAGGGGGGTGGCAGTTCACTGAAGCGGCGATTGGTGCACTCTCTGAAGCTAGCCCAATCGGCCTTCTTCTGGTTGATAAACGTTCGCCGCTCAAAGGTTATGAACTGGGATGGTCGGTAGATGGTGAGAATTATGGAGAGATGGTCCGATCCCAATGAAATGACGGCTTGCCAGGATACATCTCTCAGGAGATCAGGGAATGCATTGGAAATATCCTGCGAGCTGCTACACTTGCACGTAATCCTAGAGCGGGGCATCCTCATTCACCGTGTAAAACGTGGAGCCTTCTATCTGCTCTGCCAAAGCTATGCACCGCTGGTCGTTACCTAGGGGAGAACGCCATGAAATGTGATGCGCATTTAAGTCCCTTAGAACCAGATGATTATGACCTGATAGTAAACCACTTATGGCGGGTTCGTAAGCTTGGCCATTAGTTGGGACACAGCTACCAACCGGCGGTATGTACGCACCTGGCTGCTATCACCATGCACTCCATATAGGGGTCAATAGCGCCTGGCGCAGACGGGATGGTTCTATAGTGCACGGAATGGTGTATCACGAAAGCCAATCTCCCACCTTCATTCCTTGAGCGATCCTTACGTAGCACATTGTATCCGTGACAAGCGTGCAGGCTGCAGGTGTTGGTCAACTTCCTCCTGTCTTCCGGATCGCAGCGACCAATATGTCCTTCCGACACACAAAATCCACAATATCATCGATCTTGCCACAGAAACCGTTGCAATTCAATTGCAAAAATTATACACTTCCCGGCACTGGCCTGGCAATATTGGGGCTGCGATGCTGCTGTTGCGCAAATTGCCGCACGGGAGAGGTCGGGGGGTCACATAGTCCGACGACAAGCACGCAGAAGGCGAAGACGACGACGCTTGTGACCCACTGCTGCCTATGTTACTCGCGTACTGGCCTTATATCAGGCCAGAGCTACATCGCAAATGTACCCACTCCATGCACCGGTTACACCCCACCGTCACCGACCGATGATGGAGGCGATTCTGGCAAACCGAACAGAACCAGGGTCTGGAGAAGGCACTTCGATATGTACCTCTCCCATGACGAAAAAGGACGAACACGTACACTGAGACGGCAGCCCTTGCCATTGAAAGATTCCATCGGTTCAATACGGTGCGCACAACCGGCTGCCATGGGATTGTGAACCCCTGTAAGTCGCCATTGTTATCCGATTTGGCTGAAAATTTGCCCGTACATGTTATGACTTCCAATAACCGTGCTAAGTACATTCCAAATCGGTCTATAACCTGATAAAGCTCCCATATAAACCGATCTTCCGAGTTGAGACCATGGGTCCCTGGAAGTTGCAATCGTTATTCCATTTGGATGATTTTTTTTTTTCGAAGAAAAAAAATGTTGAAGCACTTTTTCTGCCAAATAGGATTTCATTGCTATTGGTTTAGTGCAAAAGCTATCCAAAATGTACTAAAATATGAACTGTTATCATCGCTGCTGTTGTAAAGCAAGAGGTCCTCCTTGCCGTCGTTTGGTTGTCATTAACATTTTATGTCATGCAAAAATAATGTGGAAGCAAAAACAAAAACCTTCAACACCAACGTGATTCCTTTCACTGCAAAAAAATATATGTATGGTGGCTGGCTGGCTGGCTGGCTGGCGTGCGTACCGGCAATGATGATTATGTGAACGTGTGTGTTCGTATGTGTTTGTATTGTTGTGTGTAGAGTGTGCATGTGAAACTAAATGTAAACACAATAATGAGAGGAAGCAAAATATTAACATACACTCTCACGTGTACACTTACAACAGAGCTTCGCTTCGCCCCCTCCCTGCTTACCAACACACACAATAACAACAACAGAACTTCGTCTTTCGTGTTTATGGATGGATTTACATGTAAAAAAAAAAAAACAACAAAAGCAAAAAAAAAACATTCAACTGCCATCAACGAACGACCAGCCAACGAGCAACGGCAGCCCACAAATATTTCAACATTATTTTGCTCTGGTTTCAGCACTTTTTACATTTTCCATTTCAGTCACTTGGTCTCGTCCTCGGTCTCAGTACCCCCCGGTTTCAATTTTTTGTTCTTTGGCGTGTGGCTGAAGCATTGCTGTATCGTTGTTGGCTTCTCTGCTAAAGCTTCTGTTTCTTGGCAACTTTGGCTCGGTTTAGTCCTTAGATAAGCATAAAAAGTGAACTCTTCAAACTCGGGTTGAGAACTCGCGCTTGTGGTGAATCGTCCTGTTCTTGTTTTGGTTATTGTGCAAGTGAATAATGAGATGTATCTGTTTTTGGTTGTTGTTGTGTTTTTTGAGGCCACACTAACCCATCGCGCCTCCTGTCTTTTGTCTTTGAAATAGTTGTTGCTTTCCCCTTGTGTGTCCCGAATGTAAAGAAGTCCATCCCACTACACCTAACATGCCACGAAGACAATGTGTGAACATTAACTTAGGCAACAGTGTCTGCGGCTCTGCCACCTAACATCCCACTTGCAGACGCATGTGTGTGTTCCATGGTCTGTGGAAAACAAAAACACAGAAAGAAAGCTAAAAAATCAAAAAAAAAAAATAAACAAAAACAAAATCCTGCAAATATTGCACTAGTCTGCAGTAAAATTTTGAGGAAAGCTCACGTGTAAGCTCTACAAAGTGCCAGTAAATTAAAGGATAATGGGAGATGAAGGTGAATAATTTTATAAGACTCGTTTTTTAAATGGTGCTCAAGAAGTTAAATCGAAGGGCGGACAGAGATATGGACGAATAGAGGGATGGACAGACAGAGGCGTGGACGGAGAGGGGGGACACAAATACAGTGGAATGGATGGACGGTCAGAGCGACGTCTGGACAAAAGGGATGAACAGAGAGGCGGATGCACAGAGCGGACGGACGGACACCTGATTCGGGACTTGAGGACAATCCGATCCAATCTTATGTTTAATTTACTTCAGCCATCGCACAGTGGGAGAAAATCGAAAAAAAACTAATAGAAATCTGCCTTTTTATACCGCACCACCACTGTGGTACAGGGTATTATAACTTTGTGCATTTGTTTGCAACACCAAGAAGGAGAAGAGCTGGACCCACTGATAAGTATACCGATTGGCTTAGAATCACTCTCAAATTCGGTTTAGCTATGTCCGTCTGTCTGTCTGTCCATGTATTCTTGTGATCAAGGTACAGGTCGCATTTGTTGTCCGATTCTCATGAAATTTTGCACAAGTCCTTTTTTTTGGTCCAAACGAACGAACGCTTTTGATTTTGGAAAAAATCAGGTAGGTCTTGGGTCGTAGGGAGCCCTAAGATGGGGTTTTGTGATATTCGTATGTTTGGGTACTAAAAAGTACGAAATGGTGATATTTTACCCAACGCGAACGGATGGGGCTGGAATTATGATTTTGGGCTCAAATTAAAGAGCGTCTCAAAAAAAAAAACAAGTTTTGGTGACAAAAATGTCCCAAGATAGTACCGGTTGGGAAAAATGGTACGTTTAGTACCACAATTGGTACTTTTTGGTACCATGTTTGTTAACTGAGCTAGAGCTTTGAGTTTTTAAACTTAAGTACACTATGGCAACCTAAATTGGGATGCCAAAACAGTTTGTGGACATTTAGAAACAAAAAAGTTCCAAAAATAGTACGAAATAGGTGAACTTTGCATAGGGCGAACGGGTAGGGCTAGAACTCTAACATTTGGCTTAAATGATTGTTGTTGCGAAATAAAGGGGGTCGATAGAAAAAACATCAAAAATAGTAATGTAAACGGAAGAAACTTACTTTTAGTACCGTATTTGGTACCATTTCATACTTTCTTTACGGATTGAACCAGAGCTTTGAAATTTCTACTAAGAAATATATGTAGGCTGACTAAGTAATTTTTAACATATCATACAAATCTGGTACCAAAAAGTTCGAAATAGCTTATTTTTCGTTAAACAGTGATCGGAGAAAGGTAAAATTTGCTAAAAACGATCGATGTCTTGACAAATATACGATAAGTTGTACCAACTATGAAATGTTAAAATCAAACAATAAGTCGAAAAAAAAGTACTTAAGTGCTGTAATTGTTACTATTTAGTACTTTACAGATTGAGCTACATATCTGAAATTTGGGATAGTATGTACCGGACGACCAGAAGATTTTGTTGATGTTCGCACATTTTGGTACTCAAACGCACCTTCTTTACGGATTGAGCTACAGCTCTGAAATTTGGAATACAGTTACATCTAGGTACTATGTACCTAGCGACTTGAAGATTATTTAGATATTCGTTCATTTTGGTACTAAAACGTACAAAGTGGTATTTTATATACAAACTGAGCTACATCTACGACAGAAATACAGGTACATCTTGGCAGTATGTAACGGCTGACTAGAAGATTGTTTTGAAATTTGTTCATTTAGGTACCAAAAAATTGCACCGACTTTTGACAAGACAATTTTCCCCAAAACATGTCGCGAAAAATTGGTTTCAGTCATCGACTTTACGCCAATACAAATTTCATTACCATACCTTCTTTCCTAACTCAAGCTAGAATTTTTCTAAGGCAGCTTTATTCTTGGGTATTTTTCGTCATTACTACAAACCTGGGCACACGAAGCAGCATCAAGACGTCAAATCGTGAGATCGGTTTATATAGGACCTATATAGACCGATTTGGACCGAACTTGGCACAGTTGTTGAAAGTCAGAACAAAACACCACATGCGAAATTTCGGCCAAATCGGACAAAAGTGCGGCATGTAAGGGCCTAAGAAGTCAAATCGGGAGATTGGTTTATATGGTAGCTATATCAGGTTATAGATCGATTTGGTAATACATATTTGACAAAGGGTTTTATATTACAAAGGCTTACAAATGTAAATTGTAATATAGTAAAGCAAAGTGTTAAGCATATTTCATTCAATTCTCAACACTCTATCTGAATGAAATATTTCGTTAAAAACTATATTTTATTCTATATGACTTATAACGAATTTATCTATGCCTCATTTTTCTAGTTTTTGTGGTGTACCTGGCTTGGTGAAAACATCGGCAACCATTTCTTTTATTCAAAAATATACTTCAAAGAATTTTCGCGATTGTCAATTTTTTCTTTGATAAATTTGGCTTTGAAGTCCACATGCTTTGTCCTTGATGAATATTTATTGTTTGAAGCCACAGTCATGTTGACATTAAAATTTCGATCAAGTTCTCGTTCGAGACGTTTTAGCCAAACTGATTCTTGTTTTGCTTGCGTGAAAGCCATAAACACTGCTTCAGTTGAAGACAGTGCCACAGTTTTTTGGCTTTTTGTAGTCCAAGAAATTGCTGCAGACAATCTGCATCGCAGTATCCGGTTATATCTTCATCTTCGTTTTTCTTGTATGTCAGCCCTTTTTCCATGAAGCTTTACAGCTTCCCAGTGTGCTCTATCTGGATTTGTACTGTAGCGGCTCAGAACATTCACAGCGTAAAGTATGTTGGGACGTGATACCTGCGCGGCAAACAATTGCTTCCATGTATTGAATTTTCGACATTTTCTCCTTCTCAGCTTCGCTTTTTGGGGACATAGTCCATGGGTGTTGATGAAGGATTACAATCATTGATTCCTAAACGTATTAGTACGTCTGACAAATATTTCGATTGATCAATTTTAATTCCATTTTCGCTCCGAAATATTCTCATGCCAATCACATTTGAAACTTCTCCCATATCTTTCATTTTAAAATTATTTGAAAAAACCTTTTTTTACTGACTAAATCTCGTTTACGTCATTGACGACTTCGAATCTAGCTTAGATCTTCTTTGTTTCGGTACGTGAACTATTGCTGGACATCGGAAAACTTTCATATGTTTTAAACTTAGTTTTCGGCCAGACCCTATTTCCTTCTGCCCAAAATCGTTGATCAAGATCACCATCAATTAACATGCATCTTAGTCTTTCTATAATTTTCCTATTTATTCGTTCGGCTACTCCATTTTGTTCGGGTGTGTAAGGACACGACTTCTGATGCACTATTCCATTTTCTTGCAAAAGTTTAAAAAAAAAAATAGTTCCCAGTGTGTTCTTCTCCATTATCCGATCGCAATATTTTGATGTTCTTCGAACATTGATTTTCAATTAGTTTCTTAAATTCAATAAAAAATGAAAAAACATCAGACTTATTCTTGATCGGATAAACGAACAATTTTCTTGAACAATCATCAACAAAAGTAAGCAAAAAACGAGCCCCAAAAAATGAAAATTCTTTCAATGGACCAATTACATCAGAATGGACAATTTCCAACAGTTTTTTGGCACGCGCTCCGACTTCTTTGCTTACTATTCGTGTTAGTTTTCCTTTCACGCATACAACACAAGGTCCAGGACATTCACGATCAAACTTTATGCCTGTATTTGCCCTTATTACGTCACTTAATTTCTTATGACAGATGTGAGCCATCCTTCGATGCCACAACTTGAAATCATCAATAAGTGTAAAAGCCTTCTTCCTTTTCTCCATTGGATCTGCAATCCAAATGGTGTAATTGATTTTTAACACTTGCTGTCGCTAACACAATGTGCCTTTTTATCAAAAATGTTGCACTTCCCACCTTCAAAGCATACCTTTTTTCCACTCTTGGTCATCTGTCGAATCTAAAGTAAATTAGCACATAAGTTGGGCACGTACTCCACGTCTTTGACTGTAACAAACCTCTTGTTTTTTTCCAAAGTCAACGTTAATGTCAATATCTCCGATGGATTCCACAACAACTTCACCCTTATCCGCAACAATTTCTTTTTTATTAACACCATCACGGATGTTATACATATGGCTCTTCTCATTTGTCATGTGGTTACTTGCTCCACTATCGACATACCAGGAGTTTACAGATTCTGAACTTGAATATTCATTGGTTGTTTTTGCGCATGCGCTAACAACGTTACTATAGACTAACAAAACATATGAGCTCCCATGCTTTTTGGAAACCGCATTGTTGTTTGACATCGATTTGCTAGGACAATTTCTTGAAATGTGCCCATTTCCATTGCAATTAGAACATTGAATTGGCTTCTTACCTTTCTTGGCACCTTTTGACTGTAATGCTGATTCATTCTCTGAAGCTTTATCAAATTTTGCGTCTTGAAGTAGAACATTCTTCAGCAAATCTACTGTCAATTTTTCCTTGGAATTCTCCGCAGCCACAGACAAGCGGCTTAAAGTCATCTGTTAAACCAGTTAAAGTTAGCGTGCTTTCGACAGACAGACGGACGGACATGGCTAGATCGACTTAAAATGTCATGATAATCAAGAATATATGTACTTTATGGGGTCTTGACGAATATTTCGAGGAGTTGCAAATGGAATGATGAAATCAGTATACTCCCATCCTATGGTGGAGGGTTATGATATAGCTGTCATATAAACCGATCTTGAATGTTGACTTCTTGAACCTCCAATGGGCGCAATTCCTATCCGATTTGCACGACGTGCTTCGTTATGACTTTCAGCAACTGTGCTAAGTATGGTTCAAATCGTTCCATAACCTGATATATCTGCCATATAAACTGATTTCGGATCTTGACATCTTGAGCCACTAGAGGGCGCGCAATTATTATCCGATTTGCCTGAAATTTTGTACAGCGGCTTCCACCATAACTTTCAACATGCGTGACAAATATGGACCGATTCGGTCTATAGCATGATACAGCTCCCATATAAACCGATCACTCTAGTTTACTTCTTGGGCCCTTAAGAGGCGCAATTCTTAATTCATTTTGGCTGAAATTTTACACAATGACTTCTACATGGTCCGTATCGCACCATAACTTGTTATGGCTTCAATATCATAGAAATTATTTTCTTTTATTCGTTGTTTGCCTTAAAAGAGATATCGGGAAAAGAACTCGACAAATGCGATCTGTGGTGGAGGGTATACAAGATTCGGCCCGGCTGAACTTAGCGCGCTGTTGCTTGTTTTTGTTTTGGGCTTACACAGGATTGTTTTTTTGCGTCTCTCCCAACAAACTGTACTTTAGCTTAATTTTAAGATAACTATGAATATGTGAAACCGGCATAAATGAGTGTCATAATATGATTGCTTGAGAGAAGAAGTGCCACCATGTTTGCACTCAATTCATTATAGTGCGTGATAATGAAAGGCGAATTTAAAGCCTTCACACTCATATATCAGTTTATCTATTTTTATTTTGTGACAATATCGGCATAACAATAGTGAGGTGTGCAGAACACCATTTGGTTTTTTTTCTTAATGCTCAAATTGTGACCAAAGTTTTTTGAAACCTTCAAGACAAATACGAGCCAAAATGAATATGCTTTTACATGTGTGGCACCTCAAAACCTATGTGGAAAACTCACCATGGTAAGTTTTATACTGTCTATATGGTTTTTATGTTTTATCGTATTATGAAGTTGAAACTCAATATGTCTTTCAATAAGAAACTAATCTGGATAAAATTTCAGCTCTAAAAATCTACTAGAAGCTCGCCCTCAAGATGATTTTGGAAGGTTTATTTAGGAATGAAATAGGGTTATATACCGATACAACTGTAGTCAAAACCGAAATCAACTTTCATCATGTCTCCCAAATGAGACATGATGAAAGCCCTTCAGGTGCTTATGAAGTCTAAGGTCCAGTACTATTCATCGTTTGAAAGTTGATCGAAATATCCGAAATGAGCTTTAGAAGTTACATCGGGCATATGTAGCCCAGTGGACCTTCTGAATATGGCATGGGTATAGTTATGGTTAAATGATACAGTTCTTCAGACTCGGATGTCATCATAGCAGGACAAAGGTTTCACCGTGCAGATGCCTTCATTGTGCTTATTACCGACCAACACATCCATGCCGACTCAGCACCTTTCTAGATTTGTTCTTTGTCAGTGAGATTTCAAATGTTTCCTCCGCATCGTGCTTCTCTAATCAGGTGACGTGGTTAAGGGTGCAAAACGAAATAAAACACAAACAATTAACAAATTTATGAATATTTTTAATTTTGCTTCCTGACACGTCACTTATATTTTTTCGAATGAATCAAATTTTTCTGTACAATGAAAAGAAAATGACAATCCAATGCCTACTCAATTAAACATATTTTTTAAAACTCAAAAGTGTTATAAAGGGTGATTTTTTTGAGGTTAGGATTTTCATGCATTAGTATTTGACAGATCACGTGGGATTTCAGACATGGTGTCAAAGAGAAAGATGCTCAGTATGCTTTGACATTTCATCATGAATAGACTTACTAACGAGCAACGCTTGCAAATCATTGAATTTTATTACCAAAATCAGTGTTCGGTTCGAAATGTGTTCATTCACCGTAACGTTGCGTCCAACAGCATCTTTGAAAAAATACGGTCCAATGATTCCACCAGCGTACAAACCACACCAAACAGTGCATTTTTCGGGATGCATGGGCAGTTCTTGAACGGCTTCTGGTTGCTCTTCACTCCAAATGCGGCAATTTTGCTTATTTACGTAGCCATTCAACCAGAAATGAGCCTCATCGCTGAACAAAATTTGTCAAAATTTCGAACCGAACACTGATTTTGGTAATAAAATTCAATGATTTGCAAGCGTTGCTCGTTAGTAAGTCTATTCATGATGAAATGTCAAAGCATACTGAGCATCTTTCTCTTTGACACCATGTCTGAAATCCCACGTGATCTGTCAAATACTAATGCATGAAAATCCTAACCTCAAAAAAATCACCCTTTATATGGTCGTATTGCTTTTGTTGACACATCACAATAAACTTCAACATTTGAGCCAGGGACAAACATTTTTTTCAAGACAAGAGATGTGTTAACTTTTAGTAATTGTTGTAATTCTATGTCGGACTCTTGCGAACGAGCCAATTCGTTGAAATCCAAAGGTAATGGTAATTATACTGCATCCAATCGAGATAATGCGCCTGCAACTGTGTTATCTTTTCCGGAAATATGTCTTATGTCGACAGTATGCTGCCCTATGTAATCAAGGTGTCGCAGTTGCCGTGGGGATGCCTTCTCCGGTTTCTGTTTAAATGCATATATTAGGGGTTTGTGGTCTGTGCAAATAAAGAACTCTCTTCCTTCCAAAAAAAAAAAATATTGGAAGTGTTTCAGTGCTGAGTGTGCTGCGAGAAGTTCTCTGTCATATGCACTATATTTCATTTGAGACGAGCTCAATTTCTTTGAGAAAAATGCTATGGGTTTCCACTCACCGCCAATAAATTGTTGTAAAACTCCACCCATTCCTGTATCCGATGCATCAATCCACAAAGATGTCGGAGCATTGAGTTTTGGATGAACAAGTAGAGCTGCATCAGCTAATGAGTTCTTGCATTCCTTGAAAGCTGAAAGTAAGTCCCTTGTCCATTGGATCTTTGCGTTCGTTCCCTTTTTATTTCCAGAACAGATTGCATCAAGGTTTGACTGTTGATGTGCTGCATTAGGAATAAATCGTCTATAAAAATTTATCATTCCTAAAAACCTTCGCAGCTCTTTTTCAGTTCCTGGCAACTTGTAGCCTTTGATTGCTTCTACGCGGGATGGCAGAGGTTTGATACCATCTGAATTGACTACATATCGTAAAAATTCGACTTCTGCAACTCGGAGCACCGACTTGGAATAATTAATAGTAACACCAAACTCTCGAAATCTTGAAAATAATTTCCTGAGATGTTCCAAGTGCTCCTCTTTGTTGTTTGACGCAATGAGGATATCATCTATATAGGCATAACAGAAATCCAAACCTTGTATGACCTCGTGT
This sequence comes from Stomoxys calcitrans, assembly GCF_963082655.1. Lineage (NCBI taxonomy): Eukaryota > Metazoa > Arthropoda > Insecta > Diptera > Muscidae > Stomoxys > Stomoxys calcitrans. The sequence goes on along the minus strand of NC_081556.1, from coordinate 108,580,001 downwards.
ATGAAGCGCTGAAAAGACTGAGCTGCATTACAAAGTCCAAAGCTCATTCGAGGAAACTCAAATAACCCAAATGGAGTTATAATTGCAGTCTTAGGAATGTCAGATTCTTCAACTGGTATTTGATGATATGCTTCAACAAGGTCCACTTTACTAAATATTTGCTTACCGCTTAACATGTGTCCAAAATCGTGTATGTGAGGAACAGTATAGCGGTCGGGAGTGGTAACAGCATTTAAACGACGGTAGACGCCACATGGACGCCACTCTCCATTTGACTTCGGGTCTAAATGCAACGGACTTGCCCAGGAACTTTTCGAAGGACGGCATATACCTTGTTGCAGCATCAAATCAAACTCACGCTTTACAATTTTGAGCTTCTCAGGCGACAATCTTCGTGCTTTTGCATGAACCGGTGGACCTTCTGTGTGGATAACATGCTTCACTGGTGAAATACGATTGTCCTTTGCGTCAGTTCAGGAAATTTTAGAAAAAGCTTACAAAATTCTGAGTTTTATGAAATTGATTTTGCAGTATTTAAAGATCCAGAAAATAACGTTGCTTTACTTTCTGATCTGGACGTATTATCTATCAGACGATTGTTCTTTACATCAACCAATAACGCAAAATGGCTAATATAATCAGCGCCAATTATTGGTCTGTTAACACTGGCAACTATAAAATTCCAGGTAAATTTTCGGTTGAGGCCAAGAGTTAAGGTAAGAGTTTTTATACCAAATGTTTTAAAAGGGGACTCATTAGCTGCTATTAATTCAAGACTTGATGGATTTTGGCGTTTTTCAGTTGAGGTAGCCGGGAACACAGATACATCAGCACCAGTATCGATGAGAAACTCATATTTTAGGTTTGTATCACGAACAAAAAGGCGACATATCTGTTGGCAGTCCTCATGCGTCACCGATGATGAGGAGCCTTTTAGTTTTCCGGAGAAAAATATGGCACAAATGAGCAGGGCTGGACACATTTGTTAGCACGATCACCAAACTTAAAATGATACCAACAAAAAGGTTTATCACGTGACTTACTCTGTGACCTGCCTCTTGATTTTGAACGGCTTCTTAATTGATTTGCGAGTGCCTCGATTTTCTCGATTATTTCTTCAATTTTGGCTTTTAAATCCTGAATTTGTGTAGACTCTGTCGGTTTTCTTGAGGATATAGCACTAACATCCCATGATTCCGCAGTTTCAGAAATCTTATCGGCCATAGCCGCCAAATTGCTTAAAGATTCACTGCTTACCGATAAAATTGCTTGAGTTTGCTTCGGAAGTCGTTGCATCCAGAGAGTTTTTAAAAGTTCATCCGAAACCTCACCAGAGGCTAAACAGATCATCTCACGAAGCAATTTTGATGGTTTTTTATCGCCAAGTTCCATTTCACGCATCAAACGCTTCAACCGCTTCTCTTCCGAATCCATGAAACGCTCTTGGAGACTCTTCTTTAGCGTTTCATACATATTTGTTTGTGGTGGATTGAGAATAAGGTCGCTTACCTCCGAAAGAACGCTTGCGTCTATGGATCCAACAATTGTATGGAATTTGGTTGAATCGGATGTTATTCCTGATGTTATAAATTGGCTTTCGACCTGTTTGAACCATTATGCTGGATTGTTGCGCCAGAATGGTGGAATTTTCCCTGAAACTCTTGAAACCTCCACAGGGCCTGTTGGTAGCGGGTCATCCATTATAGAGTTTGACGTAATATTGCTACAGCGGTCAAAAAAAGTATTCATCATTAGCAAAATTGATAATAAATTCACTTATTTTGGGTAATTGAAGAAAATTTAAAGTAAATAAATAATGCAGTTTTATGCAATAGTTTATTTTTCGTAATATGTTTTAAAATAAATTCAAAAAATAAATTTAATTAGCGCAAAAAATGCAATTTTATATAATAACACCAAAAACAGAACAAAAAAAGTATTCATCATTGATGTGCTATCATCAAAGTCAAATTCAAATATTATTTGGGAATCCCCCTTTTCTGTTTTATTTAGTAAAGGAGGCTTTGCCCTTGACAGCAAATATTTAATTTCATTGAAAATATAGTTTTTTTCAAAATGGGTCGTAAGCAAAACGAGGTTTCTGATGAGGTAAAAGTTTTGATAATAAAACACCACAGGAATGGTTTAACTCAAAAAACTATCAGTGAAATATTAAATAGACCACGATCTACTATACAATCCATCATCAGAAAGTGGACAGAAACGAAAACTGTTGACAATAAACCAAGATCTGGTCGACCAAAAGCACTTTCAGTTGGAGATGTGCGTTGGCTAGTGCGGCAAGTTCAGAAAACTCCGAAGACAAATGCGACCATTCTTCGTAAAAACACTATGGAATATTTAGGGAAGGAAGTTACTACACAAACAATTCGAAATACACTCAAAAGGCATAGTTACAGAGGAAGAACTGCACGTAAGAAGCCCTTTATAAATAAAATAAACCGAGTGAAAAGGCTAAACTTCGCAAAAATGTATGTAAAACAGCCCGAATCATTTTGGAAAACAGTCATTTTTGCAGACGAGAGCAAGTTTAATCTTTTTGGGTGCGATGGAAAGGTCATAGTGTACAGAAAACCAAATACAGAGCTTGAAGAACGAAACACAGTTGCTACTGTAAAACATGGTGGAGGTGGTTTAATGGTTTGGGGGTGTATGGCGGCTTCAGGAGCGGGAAATCTTGAAATTATTAATGGAGTAATGGATCATAAGTATTACATTGACATTTTAAAGAGGAATTTAAAAGATAGTGCTGTAAAACTTGGGCTTGGTAATAACTTTCAATATTATCAAGATAATGACCCCAAACATTCTGCTTTAAATACCAAGATGTGGATGCTGTATAACTGCCCCAAAGTCATTAAAACTCCTCCTCAAAGTCCCGACTTGAACCCAATTGAACATCTTTGGGAACATCTCGAACGCAAATTGAGAACGCGCAATTTTTCGAGCAAGAGTCAAATGCAACAGGTGATAATGGAGGAATGGACTAATATAGACCAAAATATAACCGCTAAATTAGTCCAATCGATGTCAAACCGTTTAAAAGAAGTTATAAGACGCGGTGGTCGAATAACAAAGTATTAAATTTTTTAAATTATGTTATTTATTTTTTTTTTTTGCAATGATGAATACTTTTTTTGTTTAATTTTTTGTGTTCAGCTGTAAAATGGCCCTTTTTGTTCCAATAAATACTATTTTTTTCTTTAAAAACAATGAAATTGTGTACATATATATCACACAAGCACTACTGCATCATTAGTTTAATATGTTTTTATTCCAATTGTCTTTTGTAGACTTATTAAAAAAAAAACATTGAATGATGAATACTTTTTTTGACCGCTGTATGAACCAATGATTATCTAGGGCTCTGCTGGCGTTTCCGGTTGGCGAATGAAACATTGTCTTATGTGCTTTAACGTGTAGTCGGGGTCACCAATTGACGTGACTCCGGGTGCAAAACGAAATAAAACGCAAACAATTAACAAATTTATGAATATTTTTAATTTTGCTTCCTGACACGTCACTTATATTTTTTCGAATGAATCAATTTTTTCTGTATAATGAAAAGAAAATGACAATCCAATGCCTACTCAATTAAACATATTTTTTTTTTAACTCAAAAGTGTTATATAAACTAACAAAGAAAATAAAAACTTAACCTACTTTGTTAGAAATAAATAATTTAAACGATTGAGAATAATAAATGTGGATACACCACACACGAGGAGCCTTATTCATATAGAGATTACAGTAGTCTGGATCACGAAGCCCTGCCTTCTTTAATTTCTGATTTCGATTGGAGTTTATTGTACCATATGGAATCGGTAGACGATCAGGTGAACTTTTTGTCTGTAAATGTATGTGCTATCCAGGATCTTATGCTCCCGGTCAGAATGACACGAAATTGCCCAAGGACTAAACCTTGGTTTTCAGCAGATAATCGTGTTGCAATTGAGACCCGAAACACTGCATACCGTAGATGGAAGCGATTTAGGATGTCGCATCTACGAGAGAAATTTCGCTCCAACAGAGCACGAGTCAATAAGTTGATAAAATCAGCCAAAGTCATCTGCTATCTCAGACGTTTCACCTCGGCGATCGGTTCGAAGAAGACTTGGAAGGCTATTCACGCCATTGGCATCGGTTGCAGATCCTCTGATAACTTCACCTCTGATAACTATACTAATATCCCAGCCAACCCCATAGATTCTAGTTTCAATGATTTTTATTTCGCTCTTGAGGTTCGTCACAGTGACAGTTTTGAATTCTCGAGTTGTAACGGCCGTATTTATTTACCTTGATTTTTTTATGAATGTTGATTATTATAATTATATGTTTGACAATTTGAACTTAATTTATATTTTCCTTAACTGTCCCAACTACCCTCATAAATTGTAATTTTTGTTGAGAGAAAATATGTTTTACTTTTGTATTTCATTGTTTCAAATTGTTCCATTTTAATTCCATTGGATACTAGATTGTTTTCATGATTTTACTTGTCCCTTTATAAGTCATTACATTTAGCTATAAGTTGTCATTCTTTACCGTACCTTGACAAATAAAGAGACTGCAAACCTAAGTCTTCATCGTCTTGTTTTCCTTTTTATAAAATCATATTAAACATAAAAATAAAATTAATACCAAGACACTAGCTGACCTTCGGGACTCCAGTGGCTGGTAATAATCTGAGGACAAATACTGATTATTATCTTATTTGAACCAGATTAATAAATAATAATATTCCTCTAAATAATCATTTATTACAATTGGCGCCCACCGTAAAATTTTTAAATATTTTGCTGAAAATTCTACAACAGTTTTGCATAAAATATTTAAATTTTTGCAAAACATAATTTTCGCAAAATAAAAGAAGAAACGTGTTTCGCATTTATTCAATTGCCGTCCACTTATGCTGCTGTTGCCGTCGCTATCATCAGGTTGAGTTGTTTGTTGTTGTTACAAAAAGGGAATCACCATACGTGAGTCATCGCCCACGGTTGGTTGTTGTTGTTGTGACTCCCGCATGTTTTAACTCCACATCTCATTGCTGTTGCTTCAGCTCCAGTCTATCAACAGTCTAGGCAAAGGGTTTTGTTGTTGCGAAAACATTTCTTCTTCCCAGCATTTCGTTTTACCAGTGTGTTGTTGCTTTGCTGTGATCATCACATCAAGAGATATACACATTGCCTACCAAGCCGCTGTTCCAATATCACTTCGTAACTTGTGCTTGTGCATATGTTGGTTTCGCTCATCACACACAAGTTGTTGTTGGAGTAAGTCTTGCTTAAAGCTTTAGCTGTTTCTCCCATTGGTGTCGATTAAATTCTCTTGCTCTCACTGGAATTCGAAGTGTTTTACGTTCCATCAATCTTTAAGATTCGAACATACATACATACTCTTCTGGAGAAAGATATTCTCTTAGATAGACTCAACAGGGTTACCATCAAGCCTTAATAAAGAAAATTCTTGCAATGAAGAAAACGCCAAGAACAACCATGAATTCTTTAAGCGCAGGTATTGTGGATAGCCAAAACCCAAATAACACCATGAATTCTAATGGAAATAATGCAGTTTCTACGGTAAATAACGATCAGAATTCGAACATGGGTCAAGTGGCAATTGATCAGTCTGCTAATACCGAAACTAGTAGGACTATGCCATCGACCAGTTCACATCAAAATAATTTCCAATTTCAAGGCTCAGCCCCAGCAAATATGCATCAATCGTCATCTAATATTCCAAATGCTAGTACGGCTTATTCAGCACTGAACGCAGATTTTTCCGATCGGAATAGCCAGAGTTCGTCAAATAATAACAACTTAAACGAGCAGTTAATTGCATCATTGTTAAGTAATGTCCAAGTAAGACCGCAAATTAGCGCCACATTTAGTACTTGCAGCGCACGTTTTAACGGCTCAAGTGATAAGGAAAATGTGGAGGATTTTATTGCAACAATCCTGGTCTACAAGGAATCGACACACATTTCTGATCGTTTGGCTCTTATTAGTATGCCCCTTTTGTTAGAAGGATATGCATCATCATGGTGGCAAGGAGTTAAAGATGAGGCTAGCACATTCGAGGATGCTATTAATCTGTTAAGAAGTGCATTTGCGCCCATCAAATCTGATTGGAGAATTTACTCCGAAATTTTTAAGGACAAGCAGAAACCGACTGAAAGCACTGACAGTTTTATCTGCAGAAAACGGCGGTTATTTGCATTGTTAAAAGAAAAAGTTTCCGAGCGTGCTATTATTGATATGATCTACTATCAAATCAATGTCAACATTCGGGAGAAAGTGCCAAGAGAAGCTGTGAAAACGTTTCAGGACCTTCTCAGTAGCGCTCGAGAAATAGAGCTATTCATGACTGAAAATAAGACAGAAATTGTCATTAAACCCCAACTTTCTCGAGAAAAGACAAATGTTCGTTGTTCATACTGCCGTAAAAAGAACCACACAGCCGATGTATGTTACAAGCGAATAGAGGTCGAAAAGAGGGGAAAGACCAAAGATGAAGTAAAATTGAACTGCTATGGCTGCGGTGCTGCAGGATTTTACAGGTCAAACTGTCCAAAATGCAACTACAAAGAGATAATGGAAAGCCCAAAGGAACTAAACTTAAATAGTATTCAAACCACAATTGTTGGTAGAAATGTTCCAACCATAAATATAAATGTCAATGGATCGGACCAAGAAGCTTATCTGGACACAGCTGCCAGGACAAGCATAGCTGGTTACGAACTTTTCATGTTATTGAAGAAAAAGGAGGTCCCATTTCAAGAAGTATTTGCAGAGGTGACATTGGCTGACGGAAGTTCGAGAAAAGAAATGGTCTTATCGACCATAGCCTGTATTCTGATAGGCAAACGTTTTAAACGAATTCGTTTTGTTTGCTTGCCAAAGGCAAGAAACAATCGAACCCTAATTGGTATAGATTTTCTGGAGCAATGTGGAATGGTTATGGATTTAGCACAAAGGACTTGGCATTTTGTTGACGAACCATCCAAAATCTTTGAATTTAAATGTACGCCATCTAAGGCTATTGAAAAACGTAGTCAAATGAATGCTAGTACAACAAAAAACGAAAGGGAGAAAGAAAACGTTCAAGATTTTTTATCATGGTTTGTAGCATATGGCGAAGAAGACCCAACACATCCAAATAATGTTGCTGAATTTCCCGCCAACGACTACTCTCCAGGAGGTATCACAAAAATATTTGCTGATGCTATACCACAGGATTTTGAAATCCCAAATGAAAATAATTTATTCCCTCCATTGAAGAAAATGAAAAAACAAGCGGAAACTGAAGTTTTACCGCAAGCGGGTACATTAAACGCGATCGATTTTGAATTTCGAGAAAACGAAGCTGAACATTTGACTGAAAGTCAAAAAGATTTATTGAAAAGCGTTATCAATAAGCATAACGACATATTTGAAAATATTGTTGCTCCAATAGCCAACATTGAGCACAAAATTAATACCGGAAATCATCTGCCAATAGCCAATCCACCATACCGGATCTCACCAGCTATGAAAGTGAAGTTGAAGGCAGAATTGGATAAAATGTTGCAAGATGGAATCATAGAAGAAAAGGAATCTCCCTGGGCATTTCCAGTGGTACTTATACCTAAAAAGGATAATGAAATTCGACTGTGCGTAGACTATCGCAAATTAAATGCTATAACTGTCACCGACACATATCCATTACCTCGAATTGATGACCTACTTCATGCAGCTAAAGCAACACCGTATATGTCGACATTAGACTTAAAATCTGGGTACTGGCAAATAAAACTTGCAGAAGAAGATAAGCTTAAAACAGCTTTCACCACACCATTCGGTATATTCGTATTTAACCGAATGCCATTTGGACTCAAGAACGCTCCGGCCACTTTTCAAAGAATAATTGACAAGTTTCGCTCAAGTCTGCCAAAGCTCTTAATACTGGCTTATCTTGACGATATTATTATTTGCTCTCCAAATTTTGAGACCCATTTGTCTGATTTAGATCAAACCTTCGAGAAGCTTAAAAAGTTTGGTTTTCATTTGAATGACAGAAAATGTTTTTTCTGCAGATCAGAGGTCAAATACTTGGGACATATTTTGACTACAAGCGGTATTAAAATTGACCCAGAGAAATCTGCAGCCATAATTAATCGGCCAAAACCGAAGAATTTGAAACAGCTCATGTCTTTTCTTCAAACATGCTCTTGGTTTAGGCGATTTATTCCCGATTTTTCCAAAGTTGCCAGACCCCTATCGAATTTGACAAAGAAGAAAGCTACATGGAACTGGGGGAACGAAGAAAACCAGGCATTTAATAAATTAAAGCAGCTGTTAAGTTCTCCTCCAGTATTGCAACAAGTTCAAGAATCGGCACCATTCCTTCTTAGAACAGACGCGAGCAACTACGCGATCGGGGCTGTACTATTGCAGGGGGAGAAAGATAAAGAACACCCTATAGAGTACGCCAGCCGTCTGCTTATACCCGCAGAACGCAATTACTCAACAACTGAACGTGAAGCTCTAGCCGTTGTTTGGGCTATACAGAAATTTAGAGGCTATGTAGAAGGTTCGGAAATCACCATTTTAACTGATCATCAGCCGCTGAAATGGCTCTTTGCTTTAAAATCTCCAACAGGAAGACTAGCACGATGGTCTTTATTTCTACAAAGCTATAATCTACGCTTCGAATATACCCCTGGAAGGCAAAACGTCGTAGCAGATACTCTTTCTCGTCCACCATGCGAAAGCGAACAATGTTGCATTTCATGCGAATGTAACTCGATTGATATCGATTTTCCTAGAAAAGGATCCGAAGAATTTCGCAAATCCCAGCTTGACGATCCCGAGCTCAAGAAAATCATTGACTCATTTGAACAAAATGATGAAAATTCATACAGACACGCAAGTCGTGGCTACATAATGGTCGACGGAATTCTGTATCGTTATTGCTCTGAACAAGACTCGGAAAACGGCCAGCTTGTCATACCAAACTCTTTACGAGAAGAAATCTTACAAAAATACCACAAAGACGCCACAGCAGGACATTATGGCATAGACAAAACTATTGCTCGTATTGCCCCATTGTTTTATTGGTCTGGAATTAGATCGGATATCACGAAATATGTGAAAGCATGCGACGAATGCAAAAAGTACAAGCCGAGTAATATGAAACCAGCTGGATTGTTGCAAACCGTCAGTAGTAGACAGCGATTTGAAATTATAGCCGTTGACTTATTTGGACCATTACCACGAACTAGCAATGGACATCAATGGATCCTCGCCGTCGAAGACATCTGCAGCAGATGGATGGAATTGTTTGCCCTTAAAGAAGCATCGGCAGAAAATTGTGCTTTAATCTTACTGAACGAAATCATACTTCGATATGGCGTTCCACGCAGAATTCATACTGATAACGGATCTCAATTTATATCTGCCTTGATGCAAAAATTGACTTTTTGTTTGGGAATCCAGCAGACTTTCACTCCAGTGTATCACCCAGAAGCGAATCCTGTGGAAAGAAAGAACAGGGATCTTAAAACCCAACTGTCAATTTGTGTTGGCAAGGATCATACCCAATGGAATTTAATGTTGCCATCAATTCGTTTCGCAATGAACACTGCAAAATGTGATAGTACAAAGCACACTGCGGCATATCTTACGTTTGGAAGAGAATTGAGATCTCCTACCGAAGTGCACTATGACTTCAAAGCCATAATCAAAAGTGAGAACTTTATACCGCAAATCACACCACACTTATTGAGATTAGCAGATACCCTTGAAATCGCTAATGAAACACAAGAGAAAATGCAAGACAAAAATAAAGAAAACGTTGATCGAAAACGCAAATCTCAAAATGATTATCAAATTGGCGACAAAGTATTGGTCTCAACGCATGTCTTAAGCAAAGCAAGTCAAAATTTAACTTCAAAGTTTACACCACGACGTGATGGGCCATATCTTATTATTGGGGAAAAAGGATCAGCTTGTTACACAATAGCTAAGACTGATGACCCAAACACACCAATATCAACACATCATGTTTCAGCGCTCACACCATATGAAGGCGATGCTTCTGCACCAATCTACCCGATTCGGAAAAGAGGTCGTCCGAAAACAACAACCAATACAAACGCACATCAGCAACGGCTGCACACACCAGCAACCCAACACAACAATCAACCGAATGCGGGCACTACTGGAAGAAGCAACCAACACAACACTCACACTTCTACACCCAGAAGGTCCACACGATTGACGAACAAGACTAACCATTAAAGTCCTGGTGACATCATCGAGGCGATTAATGCACCAGAGGGGGAGGATGTAACGGCCGTATTTATTTACCTTGATTTTTTTATGAATGTTGATTATTATAATTATATGTTTGACAATTTGAACTTAATTTATATTTTCCTTAACTGTCCCAACTACCCTCATAAATTGTAATTTTTGTTGAGAGAAAATATGTTTTACTTTTGTATTTCATTGTTTCAAATTGTTCCATTTTAATTCCATTGGATACTAGATTGTTTTCATGATTTTACTTGTCCCTTTATAAGTCATTACATTTAGCTATAAGTTGTCATTCTTTACCGTACCTTGACAAATAAAGAGACTGCAAACCTAAGTCTTCATCGTCTTGTTTTCCTTTTTATAAAATCATATTAAACATAAAAATAAAATTAATACCAAGACACTAGCTGACCTTCGGGACTCCAGTGGCTGGTAATAATCTGAGGACAAATACTGATTATTATCTTATTTGAACCAGATTAATAAATAATAATACTCCTCTAAATAATCATTTATTACAGAGTATAGAACAAAGCGATGTGGTATTTGGTTTCTCCATGGTGAAATCAGATGCAGTTGGATTCAATGGCATTGAACCAAAATTTCTTAAGGCACTGTTGCCATATATTTTTGCCGCACACATTACCCACATTTTTAATAGTATTTTAACTAGGAGTTCATTTCCGGTGGCATGGAAGTGCCCTGAGATTATACCCTTACCCAAGAATTCCAGGGAGTTTCGGTCCATTTCCATTTTGTGTTTTCTGTCCAAAGTATTTGAAAAAATTATGTTTAGGCAGATGTTTTCATATATAAATGAAAACTCTCTGTTTTATGAGAAGCAGCCAGGTTTTCGACCCGGATGTAGTTGTATAAGTGCTCCAGCAGATGTCATGGAGGATATAAGAAATAACTTGGAAAATGACGAATTAAACCTCCTTGTTCTCCTCGGCCATTCAAAGGCATTCGATACAGTCGATCACAATATGTTGGCGGCAAAGTTTAAACACCTGTTTCGTTTCTCGTCTGTTCGCTTAATTATGTCATATCTCTCCAATCGTACCCAATCCGTGGTTTCGAAGTCAGCTGTTTCTAGTCCCTTGCCTGTTATTCGAGAAGTGGCCCAGGGATCAATTCTGGATCTTATTCTATTTTCTTTATATAGCAACGACGTGCCAGACCAGCTGTCATTGTGCAAGGCCCACATGTATGCGGATGTGCAGGTCTATATAAGTAGTCCTAAGGAATATTTAGAAGACCATGTCGGGATGCTGAACCATGACCTGTCTCGGATTTATGCATGGGCAAATGCTAATGGTTTGTGACTTAATCCCCTAAAGTCCAAGTGTATGGTTATTAAGAAATGGGTTTCACGTTACACTTGCGAACCTGTTGTTGTTGTGACTAATCAGAGATTAGAGATCGTGACTCGTGCGAAGATCTTGGGGTGACATTCAACAGTATCTTGTCGTGGACAGATCATATTAATGCTGCTATTGGTCATGGGTATTCTAAGCTTCACTCGCTTTGGGCCACTCAACAATTTACACCTCTATGGGTAAGAATACTGTTGGCAAAGTCATTTATTATACCTAGCCTTCTCAACGGCTGTGAACTATTTGCTAACTGCAATTCTCGAAGCAGCCGGAAGATCGATACGTTCTACAACAGTGTAGTACGCTATGTATATGGTCTTCGTTGCCGTGACTTCACATCCCATTACTCCAGATCTTTATATGGTAATATAACTCCTATGATTTTCTTATGTTCGGTTGAAGAATAGGTTGAGGATTACGCTTCACCCCATGTCGTTGTAGACTGACATCTGTGTCAAGAATCGATTTCTTGTGCACACTTAATACCACCAAGTAAAAGCGGGTTAGGTTCGGCCGAGTCGAATTCCATATACCCTCCACGATGGACCGCATTTGGCAAGTTCTTTAAATGACTTTTTCAAATATATTATAAGAGCTCAGAAAAAACTCTCATTACCAGAAAGGTAAATTCATTCAAAAACTAATAACTTATTATTGTTAGGCATAATTTCTAATAATGATTTTTTTCTATTATTACAAATAAGTGCTTATTCTTGAGCTTCATCGAATGTTGTGTGTAATGACATTTGTACTACCGGTAACACAGATGGTATTTTTGTTGATAGCTCGTTATATTTTAGCAGCTAGTATCTCAAAGGATAGTACGGAAGCTGATCATGACAAGTTCTAACGAATCTTGTGGAGATAAACTCCTGGTGGAATCAGAAGTGGTCTTTTCAGCAGGAGATACAAGTTGCCTGCAGTGGAACCTGTCTCCTTGGGTTGAGAGAATGATCCATTTACAGAAAGCACAAAATACCTGGGTATTTTGCTGGACAGGAAATTGAACTTCAAACAAGAGAGCCAATGGCAAAAGTTGGGGGTTTAGGCCGCGTGTTATGCATTGGGTATTTACTGCAGTTGTCAGACCTATAATGCTATATGGTGTTGTGGTCTGGTGGACGGCGCTTCAAAAGTCCACCTACTGCTCAATACTCCGCCGTATTCAAAGGATGGCTTATTTGTGCATCGCAGCCGCACTGAGGACAACACCATCTGGAGCACTGAATTAAATGCCACATCTTATGCCTCTGGACATTGTGGCTACCCAAATTGCAGCGACCACTGCCGTGAGGTTTAGGGGAGCTTCTTCATTGGTCATGTGGCGGCTACGGACACTGTGTTATCGTTGATACAATATCCGCTTTTTGATAAAAAAAAACGTTATGCCTGAACAGTTCAAAATTCCGCGTGCCGCGCCACAGTGATATCCCAGGAAATTCTTAAGCAGACGAGCTTGCGAGACTAGGAACTACCTTACACATTCCAGGGCTACTGGAATCTGTAGGTATGCCTCTAGCGACATGTAAGCTAAGTTTTCAGGACCGATTTAGACCATGCAGTTATAAAAAGTCAAGACATAAGTCCACGTGCAGCTCAAGAAGTCTTATCGGGAGATGTGTTTATGTGACAGCTATAGCAGGTTAAACACCACATGCAAAATTTCAGCCAACTCAGATAAAAATTGCGCCCTCTAGGAGCTCAAGAAATCTAATCGGGAGATGTAGCTCCCATATAGACCGATCTCCCGATTTGACTTCTTGAGCCTTTACGAGCCGCAATTTTTGTCCAATTTGGCTGAAATTGTTATACCATACACCATAACTGTGGTACAGAGTATTATAACTTAGTGAATTTGTTTGTAACACCCAGAAGAAAGAAATAAAGAGAGATCGACTCATTGATAATTGTACCGATCGACTCAGAATCACTTTCTGATTCGATTTAGCTATGTTCGTTTGTTCATGTTAATTTGTGTCCAAAGTACTGGTAGCAATTTCATCCAATTGTCTTCAAATTTGGCACAAGCATTTTATTGGGCCTAGAGACGAAGTCAAGTGAAATTGGAAAAAATCGATTCAGATTTAGTTATAGCTTCCATATATATGTTCGTCCGATTTAGACTAAATTTGCAATAATATCGTGATTTGTAAATTGATTTTGCACGTGTTATTCTCCTATAAGTCTCGATTTTATTGGTTAATTTCAGATATAGATATAGCTTCGTCCGATTTGGACTGGTATTGCAATAATTTGGTCATTTTTTAACCGATTTACACGAAAATTGTCACAAAGGATTCCCATGTGACTCCCCGTATTACTATTGAATTTAAGAGAAATCGGTTGAGATTTGGATACAGATATAGCTCCCATACATATGATCGTCCGATTTTGAATAATTCTCAATAATTTAGTAATTTGTTAACGGATCTTCACAAAATTTGGCACGAAGGTTTCTCCTATAATCCTTTTGATGGTTGATGAATTTCATAGTTATTTGTTCAGTTTTAGATTTATCTCCCATATATATTCATCTCCGGATTTTCAATTTTAGGCCTTTGCTAACGTATAAAATTTTAGCACAATCGAATAACAATTTGTAACGTGGTTTTGTCTTCGGCGAAGACCAACAGTCGTCCAGGGTTTAACTTTAAGGACCGACAAGCCTTAAATAATAACACACTTGGATATTCCTTTCGGGATAAGCAATTTAGGTTTTATTGATAATATATTTCAGTTACTAGAATTTATGATGGTGTACTAAGCTCTTGGTTGCATTGCGTTGGTAGGTGTCAGTCAGTGCGGCGCTTCGGCTAATTGGTGGCAATTTCGGGAGTTTAGCCGCTGGTTCAGGTGGTCTTCATATTCGATAGATTTATTCGGTACTAGGACGGATGGTTCGGCTGGTATTCGCTTAACTTCCAGCCAAATCGGGGTTCGGATATGGCTTGGGCGTGAACCTCGGGCAGCACAACTATTCTGGCTGGGCACTGTAAAGATAAGAGCAGAGTCAGAATAGAAGCGAACGAGTCGCGTAAGGAGGCGAACGAGTCGCGTGGCGAAGCGAACGAGTGGCGTTGGTAAGCGAACGAGTCGCGTAGGGGAAGCGAACGAGTCACGTTAGTAAGCTAACAGATCGCGCAAGGAAGCGAACAGATCGCGCAAGGAAGCGAACAGATCGTGCAAGGAAGCGAACGAGCTGATGAGATCTCAAGGACTTGGGAGTGAACGACTGCGGACCATGCCGCACGTCTAATGGTTTCGTCTACTCGAGCGACTCATGCCTATCCTCAGAATGGTGTGACATTAACATTAAGTACAGACTTTGACATTGTGACATTAAGTACAGACTGTCAAATGAACCAAGTGAGAAATATATTCCACTTGTCTTGTCAAAAAAGACGCCGAATAACGACATCACCTGTGCCAAGATATAAATGCCCATTCCCACATCATCGTATACCCTTATTACGAGTGTGTATGAATGTACACCATCTGCGCGAATGGTGTGTTCATATCAACATACACATGTACAGATGGTTGAGTTGTCAGCCAGTCAGTGAGTAAAGATGTGTGTGTGTGTGTTACGATGTGCTAGTAAAACGAGACCAGCGTCTGTTTGTATGAACAAATATATATTCGGATGACTATGGCTGGCATATGAGCATTTACGTAAATAACTGCGGACGGACACTGAGGCTCAGTGGATAGAGAGATGACACAACTGCGCAGTGGACACGGTTGTCGTAACATGCATATATTCGGGGACGGCCAAAGCCCAAAAAGTTTTATCATGTACGAATCGACAACGAATCGTTACCGATTGCGATTTACAGAGGCTCAAGATGTCAAATCGAAAGATCGTTGAATATGGGAGTTATATCAGGTTACATCAAATTTTTGGCTTGTAAGGGCTCAGAAAGTCATATCGGGAGTTCGGTGTATGGGTTAGGTTAGGCTGAAAAGAGGGTGCAGATTTAAATTCGCCCCATGTCACTATGGACATACACCTTAGCCAGTAATCGGCTTGTTGTGCGCTCTAAAAACTAAAAAGTAACATCGAGAACATTTTCAGTTAGGAATTCCGTGCTACTTACAATATCCTTAATTGTTTTCCATGCCACTAATATCCTAATGTCTGGTATCGTGTTCCCACCTAAGTACCGGTGTCTGTTGGCTGCGAAGGCCATTCAATGGCTAAGAAAAGGCTCCAACATCTCGTCATCTTCCCCACATGCCCTACACATGCTCTCCATTGCCGCACCAAAAGCTATACTGACCTCCTTCTTACTTCCTTTCAGTAATGACCTCGTCCTCTCACCCTACTTGGCACAGTTGTTGAAAGTCTTAACAGAACACCACATGCAAAATTTCAGCCAAATCAGACAAAAACAGCGGCTTCAAGAAGTCAAATCGGGAGATCGGTTTATATGGGAGCTACAGACAAATCTACACCGATATGTCCCATCAGCAATACCTAACGATCTACATTAATATTAAGTACCGCTATGGTGATTTCGATGGACGGACGTTTCGGCATGGGTTGATCGACTCAGAATGTCGAGGCGGTCTTGTTAGAATTTTTGAACTTTTTGAAATTGGAGACTGTTTACAAACCAACCAAAAGTCATATTCTATCTCATCTTGCTGTGGTATCTCAATGTACTTAAATACCTAAATAACTTGGTATTGTAAATGGGCCATATCGGTCCGTGTTTTGATATAGCTACGATAAACCGATCTCCCGATTTGACTTCTTGAGCCTCTAGAGGTCACAATTCCCATCCGATTTAGCTGAAACTTTGCATGAAGTGTTCTGGTATGACTTTCAACAATTGTGCTAAGAATGGTTGAAATCGGTCTATAACCGGATATAGCTGTCATATAAGCCGATCTTGGGTCTTGACTTCATGAGCTTCTAGAGGGCGCAATTCTTATCCGATTTGGCCGAAATTTAGCATGAAGTGTTTTATTTTGACTTTCAACAACTGTGTCAAGTATGGTCTAAATCAGTCCACATCCTTACATAGCCGCCATATAAACCAATCTCATGATTAGACTACTTGGGCTTCTAGCAATTCTTATCCAATATGGTTGAAATTTTCCATATGTCGTTTTGGTATGACTTCCAACAACTGTTTCAAGTATGGTCTAAATCGGTATATAACCTGATATGGCTGCCATATAAACCGATCTCCCAGTTTGGCTTTTTGAGCCTCTGGAGGGCGCAATTATTACTCGATTTGACTGAAATTTTGAAGGTGGTGTTTTTCTATTTGAAAAATTCATTCAAAAAGCTTGACAAATGCGATCCATGGTGGAGGGTATATAAGATTCGGCCCGGCCGATCTTTACACGCTTTTACTTGTTCGTATTCACTTTTTTTTCTAATCTGAGAGTTTTCAACACCTGTGGCGAACAATTGACCGCCTATGACCTACAAGGGTTGTATGCTACAACTTTCACCACTACGGTTGTCTGAAACTCAAGCCCACTATAAAATCTTTAGTTGAAATATTTCACATAATTAATTGGACCGCATTTGTCAGTTGTTGTTGCCTTTTAAACATTAAATAATTAAGGCAGTAGGCGTATTAATTATTCACAGCTCATAGTAATGTAATGTGAGAGTGATTTTGTTTTTTACTTTGCAATGCGCGCGCCCGTCCTTGAAAGTTATGGCTTGAATCCTTTTTGCAGTGTTGCTGAGTGTTTTTATGAACACCAAAACATATGGTGGTGGTCGTGCAACAAAACAACTCATTAAAATGCCCAAAACAATGAAAAACAAAAATGTAATCCAAAGCCGACAAATTAGAGAATGACTGTTTTTCCCCTCCCCATATAAGGGCCAAAGCCAATGGCGGGAATAAACAAAGCGATGAATTGGCTTCTCTTCTAGGGCTTTTTTTTTTGAGCTGCTAAATTGGCCTTAAAAAAGTAGAGGGTTGTCGGCGTTTGTTCGTGCAAGCACAGTGACTGCCACCGACCACTTATCACCATCATAGCCATAGCCATGGTCTGTTGCCAGTTACCATGGCTTGAATTATAGCATTTTAAAGAGCCAACTAACTAGAAATGCTAGAAATATCTACAGGAAAATATTGGCTGGCCTGCCTTAAAGTGGCGTTGTTCCTTTGTTTACTGACTTCACGTGCAACAGTGTAGCTTGAGGTCGTTTGCACATTCGCTCACAATGGGGCTAAGTTGTAATCTCAAAGGACAATTAACAGTCCTAGAATGAGAAAAATTCAATTGGCGTGACACATTGTCATTGCAACTGCTACACGTACATTGTCTGTTGATGTGGAAACTCTTAGGAATGCCTTGACTTCTACAATCCCTTCGAATACTCATATGTCACAAATAACAACGAAGAAGCTCTGAAGCACCCATGTTGATGCAAACTTATCTGACAATCCATCATCATCATCATCATCATCATCATCATGAATATCATCGTCAACAGCAGCATCATTACAACATCAGTACACTATTTGTTTATTTACTTACTACTATTCATCGTTGCTCATCATTACCAGCCGTAATAGATGTCAACACAAATACTGGCACAATTTCATTGAATTATTTATTCTACGTTTGAGTGTGTATGTGTACGTGTGTATTTGTAAAAGGATTTATGCATGTGAATTACTGTTGGGGTTCTATGTACCTGAGGCCCTTTTGTTAAATATTTACTTTATCTTTTACAAATAAAACATACGAAATAATAGGGTGGCTCCTGAGAAATTTTGGTATAGCATTCACCATAGATATTAAAAAACCAGTAAGCCGGGTGATGCCGACTTTTTAATACCCTACACCTATAATATAGGTACAAAGTGGGAGCTATATATAATTTTAAACCAATTTTAATGGACCGCGGCGGATGTTTTCAGATAGGTTATTCAACAATCTGTATCAAATTTGGAGCAAATATATTCAAACTGTAATAAATACGGTTGACAAAGGACAACATTATCGAAAATTACCCAAAACCTGATGAACATATATATGGGAGCTACATCTAAATGAGAACCGATTTTAGCTTAACTTCTTACATATTGTGGTGGGCATCGATTAAAGAGTTGTGCACAATTTTGAACCTAGCAATTAAAATCGAGCGAAATACATATATGGCAGCTATACATAAATCTGAACCGATTTCTTTGAAATTCACCGGTAATATTAGAAGACATAAGAAAATCCTTCTTGCCAAATTTTGAGAGAATCGGTTAACAAATGAGCACTTTATTGGAATATTTCTGAATATCTCACGAACAAATATATATGGGAGTTATATCTAAATCTGAACCGATTTCAAAAAAATTTTTTAAATATTGTGGTAGTCGTCGAGGAAGGCGTTGTACAAAGTTTTGGGAAGATTGGTTCATAAATGAGCTTGCAATGGCTTTAGGAGTGAAAATCGGTCGATATGTATATATGAGAGCTATATCTAGATCTGAACCGATTTCTATGAAATTCACCACTAATGTCGAGAGTCATAAGAAAATCCTTCCTGCCAAATTTCGAGAGAATTGGTTAACAAATGACCATTTTATTGCATTATTACTGCAAATCGGACGAACATATATATGGGAGCTATATCCAAATCTGAACCGATTTGGAACAAACTACGCAGATATTGTGTTGGTCATCGGGGAAAGCGCTGTACAAAGTTTTGGGAAGATTGGTCCATAAATGCGTTGCAATGGCTTTAGGAGTGAAAATCGGTTGATATGTATATATGAGAGCTCTATCTAGATCTGAACCGATTTCTATGAAATTCACCAGTAATGTCGAGAGTCATAAGAAAATCCTTTCTACCAAATTTCCAGAGAATCGGTTAACAAGTGCCCATTTTATTGCATTATTACTGCAAATCGGACGAACATATATATGGGAGCTATATCTAATTCTGCACCGATTTTGAAAAAACTTCTCAGATATTGTGGTAGTCGTCGAGGAAGGCGTTGTACAAAGTTTTGGGAAGATTGGTCCATAAATAAGCTTGCAATGGCTTTAGGAGTGAAAATTGGTCGATATGTATATATGAGAGCTATATCTAGATCTGAACCGATTTCTATGAAATTCACCAGTAATGTCGAGAGTGATAAGAAAATCCTTCCTGCCAAATTTCGAGAGAATTGGTTAACAAATGATCATTTTATTGCATTATTACTGCAAATCGGACGAACATATATATGGAAGCTATATCTAAATCTGAACCGATTTTGAAAAAACTTCTCAGATATTGTGGTAGTCGTCGAGGAAGGCGTTGTACAAAGTTTTGGGAAGATTGGTTCATAAATGAGCTTGCAATGGCTTTAGGAGTGAAAATCGGTCGATATGTATATATGAGCGCTATATCTAGATCTGAACCGATTTCTATGAAATTCACCAGTAATGTCGAGAGTCATAAGAAAATCCTTCCTGCCAAATTTCGAGAGAATCGGTTAACAAGTGCCCATTTTATTGCATTATTACTGCAAATCGGACGAACATATATATGGGAGCTATATCTAAATCTGAACCGATTTTGAAAAAACTTCTCAGATATTGTGGTGGTCATCGAGGGAGGCGTTGTACAAAGTTTTGGGAAGATTGGTTCATAAATGAGCTTGCAATGGCTTTAGGAGTGAAAATCGGTCGATATGTATATATGAGAGCTATATCTATATCTGAACCGATTTCTATGAAATTCACCAGTAATGTCGAAAGTCATAAGAAAATCCCTCCTGCCAAATTTCGAGAGAATTGGTTAACAAATGACCATTTAATTGCATTATTACAGCAAATCGGACGAACATACATACGGGAGCAATATCCAAATCTGAACCGATTTTTGCCAATTTCAATAGGCTTCGTCTCTATGCCGAAAAACTCGTCTCTAGGCCAAAACTGAAGACGATCGGATGAAAATTGCGACCTGTAGTTTGTACACAAATTAACATGGTCAGGCGGACGGACAGACACACGGACATAGCTACAATACATCGAATCAGAAAGTGATTCTGAGTCGATCGGTATGCTTATCAGTGGGTCTAGCTCTCTTCCTTTTGGGTGTTACAAACAAATGCACTAAGGTATAGTACCCTTTGCCACAGTAGTGGTGTAGGGTATAAAAACAACTAAAAGCGTACTAACTTCGGCCGAGTCGAAACTTATACACCCTCCACCATGGATCGCATTTGTCAAGCTCTTTGAACGGCTTTGTCAATATATATGTAAGCCATATCAAGTTGTTGACCCATATGAACCGTAATTGTCATGGCTGTTGTTAGAAATCATAGAAAATTACCACCTACAACACTGTAGAATAGCGAAACAGTCGATAAGACGGTGAAAATCCTATGGGGTGATGCGGATCATGAGACGACGAGTCTATTACTGAAAGGAAGTAAGGAGGATGTTCGTATAGCTTTTGGTGTCTAACGGTACAAATAGGACTACGAGCTCACTTATGTAAAATCGGTGCGGCAAGTGATAGCATATGTAGAGCATGCGGGAAAATAATGAAACGTTGCACAGTGGGATGAAAGAAAAAAAAATAAGTCGAAATAAGTCTGCCATTTTGGAATGGATAGAGATATCTTCATGAATACATGGTTATAACTCCTCAGCTGTAACCACGTAAAATTTCATGACGATATCTTTATCCGTTCCAAAATGGCAGACTTATTTCCAGATTTTTTTCACCATCCCACTGTGCGTTGGAGCATTTCCTATGTCATTGCCCGGGTTTCGCCGCCAACAGACACCGGTACTTAGGTGGGGATACGATACCAGACATGAACCAAATTAGGGGAGTGGCATGGAAAACAATAAAGGATTTTGTAAGTAGAACGGTTTTCCTAAATTAAAATTTATTTTCAAGGTTACTTTTTAGGTTTTATAGTGCACAACAAGGCGATTACTAGCTCAGGTGTATAACTATGGTGGCATGGGGCAGATTAATATCTGCACCCTCTTTTCAACCTAACCGGCCACCTTCAAATTTTCAGGCAAATCGAGTAAAACTTTCGCCCTCCAGTGGCTCAGAGTGTCAAATTGGGAGATCGATTTATATGGCAGATATATCAGATTATCAACCGATTAAGACCATACTTGCCACAATTGTTGGAAGTCATACCAAATTATGCAAAATTTCAACAAAGTCGGGTAAGAATTGCGCCCTCTAGAAGCTCAAGAAGTCTAATTGGCAGATCGGTTTATATGGAGGCTGTATCAGTTTATGGACTAATTTACACCGTACTTAGCACAGTTGTTGAAATTTATTCCTCAGTGATATGTGCAAAATTTCAGCCAAATCGGTTAAGAATTGCGCCCTCTACAGGCTCAATAAGTCTAATCGGGAGATCGATTTATATGACAGCTATATCATGAACCGATTTGAACCATACTTAGCACAGTTGTTGAAAGTGATGCCAAAACACCACTTGTAAAAGTTTAGACAAATCGGAGAACAATTGCGCCCTCTAGAAGCTCAAGAAGCCAAGATCCCAGATCGGTTTATATGGCAGCTGTATCAAAACATGGACCGATATGGCCCATTAACAATCCGAAGCGACCTACACTAATAAGAAGTATTTTGTGCAGAATTTCAAGTGCCTAGCTTTACTCGTTCGAATGTTAGCGTGCTTTCGACAGACGGATGGACGGACAGATTGAAGGACATGGCTAGGTGGACTTAAAATGTCGCGGCTATCAAGAATATAAAGGGTGATTTTTTAAAAGCTTCTGAAAAGTTATTCAAAAACAAAAATATAAAAATACATGAAATTCTGAAAAATTCATAAAATCTCTATTTGAATCGATAGTACTCTCAATAGAATTTAATGTTGGAAGATTTTTTCATGCAAATGTTGACCGTGACTGCACCTCAATTGGTTTATCCGCTTAGCCCAATTTTGGTAGACCCATTATATCAACCCGTGGTTAAAAGCCCTCCAGGATTGAGCCAATGAGGTGCCTGCATAAAGCGCCATAAGGACTTGTCTCCTTGTTTCATGTACTGAAAGCTCAAAATACCTGTTTTGCTGGACAGGAAATAGAACTTTCAATCCAGCATTTAGGAAGGGGTAAGAAGGGCAACTGTTGCCCTACACCTCTGCAAAGGAGCCATTGGCAAAATTGGGTGTTGAAACCGCGTGTCATTAACTGGCTGTATACTGCAGTTGACAGATCTATAATACTATATGGTGTTGTGGTCTGGTGGACGGCGGTTAAAAAGTCCACCTATTGTTGAATAGTCAGCCGGATCTAAAGGATGGCTTGTTTGTGCATCATAGCAGCGCTGAGGACGACACCATCTGATGATGATGTAATGTTACACCTAATGCCTCTGGATATTGTAGCTAGACAAATTGCTGCGATCACTGTTCTGAGGCTTAGGGATCATTATCTTTGGCTAAGCGGCGTGTATGGACACTGTTATCCTTGATTTGTTTGATAAAAGTACAAATTTGTTTGATAACGCACGCTTCGTGTTTTGTTTCACTGTTAAACATCTTCAGTTTGTTCTATAATTTCTATAATTTTACCATGAATCGTCTTAGAAACTAACAACGCTTGTAAATGGTTGAATTTTTTATCAAAATACGCGCATTGTTAAGAGAGTTCATCGCACGCTTCTTCTTCTTCAGCGACGAAGCTCATTTTCGGCTCAATGGGTATGTACATAAGCAGAATTGTCGAATTGTCGATTTTGGAGTGAAGATCAGCCAGAAGCATTGCAAGAGCTACCAATGTATCCACACTTTGGTGCAGTTTATGGGCTGGTGGCATCATTGGACCGTACTTCTTCAAAGATGATGCAAATCGTAACGTAACTGTGAATGGTGAGCGCTACCGTGAGATGATATACAACTTTTTTTTGTCCAAAATGCAAGAGCTTGACTTGCATGGCATGTGGTTTCAACAAGACGGTGCTACATGCACACACAGCACGCATAACAATGGTCTTATTGAGAGGCGAGTCCGGTGAACATTTTATTTCACCTTCGGGACCGATCAATTGGCCGCCTAGATCGTGCGATTTAACGCCTTTTGGCTGTTTTTGGTGGGGCTATGTTAAAGCGCATGTCTATACACATAAGCCCGCTTCAATTGACGCATTGGAAGACACCATTGAAGCATTTAGTCGTGAGATACCGGCCGAAATGTAGGAAAGAGTATGCCAAATTTTGACTAAGCGGATGGACCATCTGAGGCGCAGTCACGGTCAACATTTGCATGAAATAATCTTCAAACATCAAGTTATATGGGCCGTACTAAAGATTCAAATATTGATTTCATGCGTTTTTCTTTTCTGAATTTTATGTGATTTTTTAACTTTCCTATAGCTCTTAAAAATGTACCCTTTACTATATGGATGGTTCCAAACTACACGACCAGGAGGACTTTTGCGTGTACTCTGAAAAACTAGCACGAGTTATATCGGAAAGGTAACCCGACCAGTGTAGTGCGTATCAAGTGGAGATCCTTGTAATTTAAAAAGCGATGGAAGGGCTAAGATGTAATGCTATAACGACGATTGGCAAAAAAATCTTCTCAGGCAGCCATTAAATCTCTGGGGAACATATTTCTGAATTCAAAAACCGCCTTAGACTATCACAAATCTCCAACGAGATGGTTTAAAACATTAGTTCTGGGCCACAGATATATTCCAGGGAATTGTAAAGCAGACGAGCATGCGAGACTAGTTACCTTATACATTCCAGAGGGAACTGAAATCTGTGGGTACGCCCCTAGTGACAAACAAGGTGACTCTTCAGAATCATTGTCCCTATGGGCAACGAATGACAGATGGTCATCTAGGAGGGGTTGAGAATATTCCTTAATTATGTGGCCTTGTCTACTGGCTAGAGCAGACGTCTGAGCCATAGTGTCGGTCATGACTGATCACTGTCTGATCGAAAAAAGACGGTGACAGATGGAGGTGGACAAGTAACGACTTTGGCAAAAGCTGTGAGGACATTGAGAAGAAGAGACCTTTGCACATCTACTGTGTACCCCACTGGCAGTCAGAAGGAGTTCCACTTCATTTCATTGAGAACTTGTCTGATTTAGCGGATGTGAACATTCGCAAGTTGTTGGGCATTTTAGCGCGATCTTGGGCGGCCCGGTAGCCGAGTTGGTAGCGTGCTTGGATTACCAGTGCAGGGGTCGTGGATTCGATTTCCCGCCAGAAGCCTTTGTCTGTCGCTACTGTGGTATCACAATGGATTTAAAATTGCAATGACCCTTCAGTTTTCATTTCCACAGTCAAGGCTATGATTCCTCAGCCCCGGGATAAGTGAAACTTTGTACTTTAGCCAGATGACTATGGCCGCACTGCAAGCACGGCATTCACGCTGTTATCGTAGATAAATCTTTTTCTATGATATTTTTTTCACTGTGTGCTGATATGGATTGCAATCTGTCCAAATTTTAAATAATTTGGTAATTTGTTAGCCGCTCCTCACAAACTGTGGCACTAAGTTTTCTCTTATGACCCTTCTGATCACTGATAAAGTTAATAGAAACCTGTTCAGATTAAGATATATGTAGCTGCCATATACGTAAAGCTTCCGATTTTCACTTTTAGGGCCTTAGATTAACGCATTTATCAAACGATCTTCTTAAAATTATACACAACGATTTCCTCTTTGACTCTCACAATATGTCCGGATTTTGGTCGAATTTCTGCATTTCTCTATTTATGCTGATATAAGTTTCGATGACCTAGCCTGTCTACCAACTGTGGTGTAGGAAATCAAAAAGTCGGCTTCACCCGACCTTAACCAGTCCTTACTTGGGTTTTTTCTTTGTTTCACCAACTATAGGCCATCGCCCATCATTTCATGGCAGAATAGATGTCAACACAAATACGTTTTTAATTCCTTTGAATTTTTTAAATATGTGTGTGTGAATTTATGTGTGACAAATAATGCTGTGGTTGGGGTTCCGCTTGGTGGGGGTCCTTATGTTAAATATTTACCATATGTGTTACACATGTCTATTCATACACGTTTACTAGGGTGGATATAGATTCGGTTCATTACCTTGTTGCAGCAAAGGTTCGTACCAGTTTGAACATGGCGAGGAAAGTACGATCTGACACTGCACGGAATCTGGACATTGAAAAGCTGCAAACACAACAAATGGCAGCGGCATACTCCACTCGACTGACCCAACTACTTGATGAAGCACTCCTTTTTCCGATGATATAATGGCGCAGTGGCAAACTATTGCCCACTCCATGGAAAATGCCGCGAAATTCGTACTTGGGTACCGAAAGCCTCCTCCAAGAAACCCATGGTACAACCATGAGTGTCGAGATGCTATCAGTAGCAACGCGCCAGATGAAGGAGAGGTATCGGGAGAAAAGGAGAGAGGAGAAACGTCTATTCCGCAGAAAGAAAAAGGAAATGAAAAGACGTGAGTGTGAGCAAATTGATATGTACAGGAGTCAGAATGAAGTCCGGAAATTCTACCAAAGAATTAAACATCAAACCGATGGCTTTGGTGCAGGCCCATCCTCCTGCAGAGACAAAGATGGAAATCTGGTTACTGACACAGATAACATGCTGAGTATATGGAAAGAACATTTTACCCAACTGCTAGTGTCCAACGTTGGCGGCGAAGAGGATACAGTAGAACCAATCTCTGATGATTGTATAGAATGTTTACTTCCTAGTCAGAATGAGGTCCAAGTAGCAGTGATCCGACTAAGGAACAACAAGGCAGCACCCACTATAATGGGTAAAGATGGGTATCAACCCCAAAATTCATATGTAATACATGTGTATTTATTGAGTCTCCTGTCTCCTTGGGTGGCGAGAATGTTCCATTTACAGAAAGCGCAAAATACCTGGGTGTTTTGCTGGACAGGAAAGGCAATTCTTGCCTTATACACTTACAAAAGAGCCATTGGCAAAAGTTGGGGGTTTAGACCGCGTGTCATGTATTGGGTATATACTGCAGTCGTAAGATGTATAATGCTATATGGTGTTGTGGTCTGGTGGATGGCGCTTCAAAAGTCCACCTACTGCTCAATGCTTAATTGGATCCAAAGGATCGCTTGTTTGTGCATCACAACCGCACTGAGGACGACACCATCTGATGGGCCACAGAGATATTCCAGGAAATTCTACAGCAGACGAGCTTGCGTGTCTAGGAACTACGCTACACATTCCAGGGATACTGGAATCTGTAGGTATGCCTCTAGCGACATATAACCTAAGTTTTCAGGACCAGGCCGAAAGGACAACGAAGGAGAGATGGTCACAAAAAGGGGGCTGTGAGCATTCCAAAACTATGTGGCCTAATCTAGACTTAAAGATGTCTACTGCTTTGCTGTCATTGGCTAGAACAGACGTCTCAGTCATTGTGTCCGTCATGACAGGTCACTGTCTAATCGGAAAACATGCTGACAGACTGAAGATTGCCAGCAACGACTTTTGCAGAAACTGTGAGAAAATCGAAGAAGAAGAAACTCTAGAACACCTTCTGTGTGTCCCGCACTAGCAGTCAGAAGGAGCTCCACTTAAGGTTCTCATTTCTTTGAGAACCTGTCTGATTTAACGGATGTGAACATTCGCAAGTTGTTGGGGTTTTTAAAGCGAACTGGATGGTTCAACGGTAGGATTTAGAAGGCATCTTCCTTCTTCTGTTCCTGTGGTATCGTAATGGACGAAAACGTGTTAGTGAGTCCGATGGCAGACCGCCACTTAAACCTAGCCTAACCCAACCATGGCAACACGGATTGACGCTCGATTTCAGTTGCCAAAATTGAAAATTCTTCAACTTTAGCGTGTTTCTTTTATGAGATTTATTTGCATAGTTGCCTTTTTCACTCTGTTTTGTCCTAAGGATCGTTAAACAAACATGGATTCTGCAAAAAGTTTATACAAAATAAAGTTGGTTGAATTCTAGATACCAAACTTCTGTCAAACCAGCAAACATTAAAGCTTCTAGGAAGGAACCGAAGAAAGATGATCTAGAGACCCCCTTATAGACTGATTTGGACTGCATTTGGCATAGTTGGTGGAAGTCATAACAGAATACCGCATGCAAAATTTCAGCCAAATCGGACAAAAATTTCGGCTTGTAAGGACTCAAAAATTACGGCTTGTAAGGGCTCCCGAAGTCAAATCAGGAGATCGGTTTATGTGGGAGCTATATCAGGTTATAGACCGATTTGGACCATACTTAACACAGTTGTTGGAGGTCATAGCGGAACACTATATGCAAAAATTCGGACATATCGGGCAAAAATTGCGTCTTGTAGGGAGATCGGTTTATATGAGAGCTGTATAAGGTTATAGACCGATTTGAACCGTACTAGACACAATTATTGGAAGTCATAACAGAACACCACTTGCAAAATTTCGGACAAATCGGGCAAAAATTACGGCTTGTAAGGGCTCCTGGAAGTCATAACAGAACACCACATGCTAAATTTTAGCCAAATCGGCCAAAAATTGAGGCTTGTAAGGGCTCAAGAAGTCAAATCGGGAGATCGGTTTATATGGGATCTATATCTAAATCTGAACCGATATGATCCATTTACAATCCCCAACGACCTACATCAATACTAAGTATCTGTGCCAAATTTCAAGCGGCCAGCTTTACGCGTTTGACCGCTATCATGATTTCAACAGACGGACGGACGGACATGGCTAAATTGAATCAGAATGTCGAGACTAGCCAGAATTTATATACATTATGGGTTACAAAACGGAATGACTAGATTAGTATACCCCCATCCTATGGTGGTGGGTATTAAAAGGCGCTGCGGATTGGGCCCGGTTAGGCTAGTACTGTATATAATTAAATTCTCAATTAGTGACACAACCTACATCATATTGGCAGTGCAAATTGCAAATTTTGCCCATGAACATTCCACTAAGGAACAGGGACACACTTCTCACACCTCTTTGGAGGGAAGTTTTACATGGCATATTACCTCACAAATGTTGCCAGCATTAGGAGGGAAGAGCCACCGCTGAAATTTTTTTCTGATGATCTCGCCAGGATTCGAACCCAGGCGTTCAGCGTCATAGGCGGACATGCTAACCTCTGCGCTACGGTGTCCTCCTTATCATATTGGCAGTGATAGTTTGTTAATCGTTATGGTTTGACAGGGTCGTTTCATCCAATTGGCGTATTACTATAAACCAAAACTATGAAAATTACATTAGAAAACACTTGGCTTAAGTTTTAACCAAAACTGGGAAATTCTATAGCCGATAGTTCTTGTTTCCCCATTACAAACACTTTTCCCCTAAACTTTACACTACTGTTCTTTATGTTTGCTTTGAAGAAAGTCCGAAACTATTTTCAAGGAAAAGTTTCCAATTTTGGAATAAATTATCCCAAGTCTAACTCTTTTCGAACACCTTACTCAGTTACAAAGTTGAATGAGGTTTTCTGTAAGTTTTCGAACAAAATAGTTGACATTGTAATTAAGAGCAATAAATATAAACATACATACTTGTGTCGGTGATTGTGTCACTCAGTTTCAATTTGATAATGTAAAGTGAATAAGAGTTAATGTAACACAACCCTTCCCTACAACCATTTATGTTATAAAAGGATATCCCAGCAAGCATAGGACATTAACGCCGCAATAACGTCATATATGTCTTAGGTCATTGCTATAGTTTCAGCTTTGATATTTTTGAACTTAAAGTTTGTTTTGTGTATTATAAGGTGGATTCATGTAGAGGCTATTTTTTGCCCATTGTTAGTCCCCAGTGAGATGAGGTAAAAAAAAAAACAAAAAAAAAAATAAGTAACAAGTAAAAGCGTGCTAATATTGGGAGCCCATCACCATGGTTTCCACTAAAAGTCCATAAAAAATTAGTTGAAGGGCATAGTTGTAAAGTACAACGTATCAAATTTCTGTCAAACCAGGCAAGAACTAAGACTTCTAGGGTCCGTATAAGGCTAATCGGAAGGTAGATTTATATGGTTTTAAACCAGTATAGGGCACATGTGGTTCTGTGGGTAATATTTCCACTCCCATGGTCTATTGTTCTTGCGCACGTACACGAATTTATGAAATAGTGTGGGTGTATTAGCCCGGCACTGTTTTTAGACCATAGATGGTCAAAAACACACAATCGCATATGCCTATCACTGGTTAAGACCAATTTGCTTCATACCTACCATGGATGTTGGCAGTCATAGCAAAACACTGTATGCAAAATTGCAGCCGATTGGTTTATATGAGAGCTATATCAGGTTATACACCGACTCGGGCCACGATCGTTGAAAGTCATAACAGAAAACCGTGTGGAAAATTTCAACCCAATCGGATAACAATTTGGGCCCAAAATGGCAAATCAGGAGATGGGTTTATATGGGAGCTTTATCAGCTTATAGTCCGATTCGAACCATACTTATCACGATTGTTAAAAGTCATAACAGAATACCACGCCCAAAATTTCAGCCCAATCGGATAAAATTGCAGTTTCTAGGGGCTCAAGATGTCAAATCGGTAGTTCGGTGTATATGGAAACTATATTAGGTTATACCCGATTCGGACCATACTTGCCACAATCGTTGGAAGTCGTAACAGACCACTATGTGCAAAATTTCAGTCCAGTCGGATAATAGTTGCAGATTCTAGTGGCTCAAAAATTAAGTTAAAGGACCACTTTATTTGGGAGCTACATATATCCAAGTCTGAACCAATATAGACCATTTGCAATTCTTAACATCCAACTACATCAATATGAAGTATCTGTGTAAAACTGATGAGCAGCAAACTTTATGCGTTCGACCGCTTTCGTGATTTCCACAGACGGGCGGGCGAAAAGGGATTGATCGACTCAGAATCTCGACACGATCAAGATTATATTTACTACTATGAAATCGCATATCAATATTTCGAGGCACTACAAACTTGCAAATGCAAATTTTGCCCATGAACATTTCACTAATAAACAGGGTCAAATTTCTAACACATCATGGAGGGCAGTCCGATTCAAGTTTTAAGCTCGATGATAAGCGGCCTCTTTTTTATAGCCGAGTCCGAACGGCGTGCCGCAGTGCGACACGTCGTTGGAGAGAAGTTTAACATGGCATAGTACCTCACCAATGTTGTCAGCATTAGGAGGGAAAACCAAGGGTGAAAATTTTTTCTGATGTTCTCGCCAGGATTCGAACCCAGGCAGACTGGCTAACCTCTGCGCTACGGTGGCCTCCTGCCACCAACGACCTACTACTACATCAAAAAGAAGTATTTGCGTAAAATGTTGAGCGGTTAGCTTAACGTATTCTACCGCTATCGTGGTTTCCATATACGGACAGATACGGTTAGATCGAATGTCAAGACGTTCAAGAATATATGTACTTTATAGGGTCGCAGATCAACATTTCGAGGTGCTACAAATCGAATGAGTAGATTAGTATACCCACCCCACATCCTATTGCGGTGGGTATATTAAGTATTGGATGAGCATAACACACTTATTTGGCAGATCGGCCTTTATTATAACTATATCGAAATATAGTCTGATCTTTAATTATCTTCATTTACTTTAATTGGCCATTACAGAAAATTTATTCCTCCAGTCGAACGTAGAATAGATGCCAAAACGCCTCGATCTTTTGTGCTTTTTCTCCAATTGCTGACACCCAGTTCCAAAATATCGTTCTCCACTTGGTCACTCCATTGCAGTTTTAGTCTTCCCCTTTTGCGTTTTCTTTTATAGTCGCCTTCAAAGGACTTCTTTGCTGGAGCTCCTTCATCCATTCTGACAATATGACCTAGCCAACGCAGCCGTTGTGTAACCATGCCTTCGTCGTCATACAGCTCGTGGTTCATACCACGCATATACTCGCCATTAACATAAACTATTCCATATATTGGGTTGCCACAAAAAGTAATTGCGGATTTTTAAAAGAAAGTAAATGCATTTTTAATAAAACTTAGAATGAACTTTAATCAATTAGTTTAGAAACAAGGCCTCCTCTCGACAGACGAAGATTACACTAAACATGATTCGGATACTACCCGTGTTGTTACATGGCTCTGAGGCATGTGTTTTTGTGAAAGCAGATGAGGCAGTTCTTGGAGTATTTGACAGAAAAATCCTTTGTAAAATATTGGGTTGCCCAAAAAGTAATTGCGGATTTTTCATATAGTCGGCGTTGACAAAATTTTTCACAGCTTGTGACTCTGTAATTGCATTCTTTCTTCTGTCAGTTATCAGCTGTTACTTTTAGCTTGCTTTAGAAAAAAAGTGTAAAAAAAGTATATTTGATTAAAGTTCATTCTAAGTTTTATTGAAAATGCATTTTCTTTCTTTTAAAAAATCAGCAATTACTTTTTGGGCAACCCAATATTTGTAACACCTCGAAATATTTGTCTAAGACCCAAGGATTAGAAATGCGATGGCCTTGCGAAGTCGTGTCCAAAAGTTTCCCTGTGACGAGAATTAACAGATCGTCCGCGTACGCACAGACTCCAACAACCAACAACCAACTCCAACACCCAACCTCTCCAATCTAACAAGAAGATGGTCCATCACGAGGATCCAGAGCAGCGGTGATATTACCCCTCCCTGAGGTGTTCCCCTAGTGACATTAATCCTCACCCTTCTGACACCAATACTGGCTGCTATCTCCCTGCCGCATAGCATATTGATTATCCAAACAATTACACCATTCCCCACATCCGCTCCCCTAAGTGCCGCATCAATTGCAGATGAGCTCACGTTGTTAAAAGCCCCCTCAATATCCAAAAACGCCGCCAGGGTGTAGTTCTTGTAATCGTTATGTCTCTCAATATGATGTACCACATGATGTAATGCAGAGTCCAAGGATCTGCCCTTTATATAGACATGCTGGCAGCGAGAGAAGTAAGATGTTCCCAACTCTCTTCTGATATGAAGATCTAATATCCTCTCCAGCGTCTTCACAAGAAAAGAGGAGACACGAATCGGCCTAAAATCCTTCGCTGAACTATTTTGCGGCTTTCCCGCCTTCGACATGAAAACTACCTTGACTCTTCTCCAAGATGTGGGAATATAGGCAAACCTTATATATGCCCTAAACACTCCTACATATTCATCACATAAATAGTGGGAAAACTTGCTGCAGCATCTTTGGATAAATACCATACGGCCCCGGGGACTTAAATGGTCCAAAAGTGTATAGTGCCCAGTGCACACTCTCATGAGTCACCAGTCTGTCGCCAACATCCTCCTCATCCGTATATCCCTCGCATATAGAAAGCGAATGCTTATATTCCGTGGAGTTGCAGTCCGAAAAATGTGTCCTCAGAAAATGTGACAGGGTGTCCCTGAGAGCCTGTACGAACTGTCATCACATAAATAGTCGAAAGTTTCCTCCAGCATCTTTGGATAAATGCGGTACGGCCCCGGGATACGGCCCCGGTCCAAAAGTGTATAGTGCCCAGTGCACACTCTCGTGAGTCACCAGTCTATCGCCAACATCCTCCGCATCCGTATATCCCCTGAATATAGAAGACGAATGCCTATATTCCGTGGAATTGCAGTCCAGGGAGAGCCTGTACGGACTGCCATTCGTCATTTGCTTCCGCATTCTGAAAGTCTCCTTTATATAGAAAGTTCCTCCTTTTTATACCCTTCACCATAGGATGGGGGTGTACTAATTTTGTCATTCTGTTTGTAACGTCTAAGACCCCATAAAGTATATATATTCTTGATCGCCATGACATTTTAAGCCGATCTAGCCATGTACGTCCGTCTGTCCGTCTGTTCGTCCGTCCGTCCGTCCGTCTGTCTGTCGATAGCACGCTAACTTTCGAAAAGGTAAAGCTAGCTGCTTGAAATTTTGCACAAATACTTCTTATTAGTGAAGGTCGGTTGAAATTATAAATGGGCTAAATCGGTCAATGTTTTGATATAGCTGCCATATAAACCCATCTTGGGTCTTGACTTCTTGAGCTTCTAGAGGGCGCAATTTTTATCCGATAAAGCTGAATTTTGCACATATCGCTTTAGTACGACACCCAACAACTGTGCCAATTTTGGTCGAAATCGATCCATAACCTGGTATAGGTGTCATATAAACCGATCTGGGGCCTTGACTTCTGGAGCCTCTAGAGGGCGCAATACGCATCCGATTTAGCTGAAATTTTGCACGACCGGTTTCGTTATGACTTCCAACAACTGTCCTAAATATGGTTGAAATCGGTCCATAACCTGATAGAGCTGCCCTATACACTCATCTGGGGTCTTGACTTCTACACCCACTAGAGGGCGCAATTTGTATCCGATTTGGCTGAAATTTTGCATGACATGTTTTGTTATGACTTGCAACAACTGTGGCAAATATGGTTCAAATCGTTTCATAACCTGATATAGCGGCCATATAAACCGATCTGGGATTTTGACTTCTTTAGCCTCTAGAGGGCGCAATTATTTTGGCTGAAATTCTCTCATGACCTTCAACATACGTCTCAAATATGGTCTGAATCGGTTATAGCCAGATACAACTCCCCTATAAACCAATCCCCCTATTTTACTTCTTGAGCCCCTAAAGGGCGCAAATTTCTATTCGGTTTGGCTGAAATTATACACAATGACTTCTTTTATGGTCTCTAACATTCAATTCAATTATGGTCCGAGTCGGACATAACTTGATATAGCTCCACTAGAACTCGACAAATACGATCCACGGTGGAGGGTATATGAGATTTGGCCCGGCCGAACTTAGCACGCTTTTACTTGTTATACCCACCACCGACGGATGGGGGTATATTCATTTTGTCATTCCGTTTGCAACACATCGAAATATCCATTTCCGACCCTATAAAGTATATATATTCTTGATCAGCGTAAAAATCTAAGACGATCTAAATATGTCCGTCCGTCTGTCCGTCTGTCAGTCTGTCAGTCTGTCCGTCTGTCTGTTGAAATCACGCTACAGTCTTCAAAAATAGAGATATTGAGCTGAAACTTTGCACAGACTCTTTTTTTGTCCATAAGCAGGTTAAGTTCGAAGATGGGCTAAATCGGACTATATCTTGATATAGCCCCCATATAGACCGATCCGCCGATTTAGGGTCTTTGGCCAATAAAAGCCACATTTATCATCCGAATTTGCTGAAATTTGGGACAGTGAGTTGTGTTATGCCCTTCGATATCCTCCGTCAATTTGGCCCAGATCGGTCCAGATTTGGATATAGCTGCCATATAGACCGATCCTCCAATTTAGGGTCTTAGGCCCATAAAAGCCACATTTATTATCCTATTTTGCTGAAATTCAAGATAGTGAGTTGTCTTAGGCCCTTCGACATCTTCCGCCAATATGGGTCAGATCGGTTCAGATTTGGATATAGCTGCCATATAGACCGATACTCCAATTTAGGGTCTTAGGCCCATAAAAGCCACATTTATTATCCAATTTTGCTGAAATTCGGGATAGTTCGTTATCTAAGGCCCTTCGACATCCTCCGTTAATATGGCTCTGATCGGTTCAGATTTGGATATAGCTGCCATATAGACCGATCCTCCAATTTAGGGTCTTAGGCCCATAAAAGCCACATTTATTATCCGATTTTTTTTGAAATTCAGGATAGTGAGTTGTCTTAGGCCCTTCGACATCTTCCGTCGATATGGCTCAGATCGGTTCAGATTTGGATATAGCTGCCATATAGACCGATCCTCCAATTTAGGGTCTTAGGCCCATAAAAGCCACATTTATTATCCGAATTTGCTGAAATTTGGGACAGTGAGTTGTCTTAGGCCCTTCAACATTCTCCCTCAATTTGGCTTGGATCGGCCCAGATTTGGATATAGCTACCATATAGACCGATCTCTCGGTTTTAGGTTTTGGGGCCATAAAAAGCGAATTTATTGTCCGATTTTGCCGAAATTTGGGACAAAGAGTTAAGTTAAGCCCCTCCACATATTTCTGCAATTTGGTCTAGATCGATCAAGATTTGCATATAGCTGCCATATAGACCGATCTCTCGATTTAAATTCTTGGCCCCATAAAAGGCGCATTTTTAATCCGATTGCACTGAAATTTGACACACTGACTTATGTTATGCTTTTCGACATCCGTGTCGTATGTAGTTCAGATCGGTTTATTATTTAGATATAACAACTAAAAAGACCAATATTTTGTTATACGCAATTAAACAATGACTTGTACTTACCAGCATTTGGTCCAAATTGGATAATTTTTCGATATAACTGCTATGTGACATAAGATATGCAATTTTCACCGAATTTTTATGAAAGGTGGTTTACATATATACCCGAGGTGGTGGGTATCCAAAGTTCGGCCCGGCCGAACTTTACGCTTTTTTACTTGTTTTTTTATTGCGGTAGAAAATTTTTAAAAAAAAAATAGACAAATTCTTAAAATTTTTCAGTATTTAAAATTTTGTTTGTCCCGGTAGCCGAGTTGGTAATAAGCCCAAATTATAAGTACGGGGATGGCCGAGATTTTGAGTTAACTTTTACCAAAGAATTTGATCTGTCGCTACTGTATGGTTACAATGGCCAAAAAATTATGCCAGTGAGTCTGATTTAGACTGCCACTATAATCTTACCGTACCTAACTGAGTTTTTTAGATTTTTTTTTACATTTCTTTAGCATTCTCTATTGTTCCATACCCCTAGAAATTTGCTGCAAATAAGATTGAATAAGGAATGCCATTGATTTAAATCAATTTCATCATTAATTTGTTGCAACTTTATGGGTCACGTCAACCTCTGTTGCTGCTGTTGCTACGCTCAGCAGGTAACAATCCCATTCGTTCACTCACTCACTCAAGATAGCCTTGCCTCAAAGGATACCTTTTGCTTACGTTTCTCCTTCTCGAATACCTTAGCTCTATAATATGAACATGAAACTGATGATGAGGAAGACTACATTGGCGGCTATGATAAAGGTGTGTTTACAAAGGCGTCACTAAATTAAAAAAAGAACTGAAAAAGTAGAAGAGCAAATCTTATGGCATAGACATTAAAACTGTTGGTTTCACAATTTGTAGACAAACTTAAATGTTCTTGTCAATTTTCACACAATGTCCAAGGGTTTAAGGTTTGTTAATTTTCTTCGGAAATCACCGCAACCCCCTCAGGCTCTCAATGGTTTTTGGTAAGCAACGGAAATGGCTACCACCACTGACACAGTCAACGTTATACTTATTTTTAATCCATTTTATTCACTCACCAATTCATGGGCCAACTATTGAACAATGGGCGATGTGGCAAGTGGGCGATGTGATAATCTTCACCATTTAAAAAGGTATTCTCTTTTGTCGATCTTCTTAATTTTAGCATCTTAAATTGCATACAGGAAATGTGATGGGATGGTTCTGGAAAGGCTCCGCAACTACACCGTATGGTATTATTATAGCTGTCATGAAACGAGGTATGAATTTAGCTGTAGATTTGTGCTTAGTCGGACACTGAAATACCTTGTAGCCATCTTTACTCCCGTGGATGAGATTGTGGCTAACCTCTCTACATACAAACCAAATACTTCAACATAAGCCTTATTTGCGCCCATTGAGTGGAGCGGACGTATTGTTATTTCACTCCGCAAGAATTTTCCTGCAACTCGTAATAGGTCATTATTTTTGGAAGAATATTTTAAGTCACTCAAGGATAGCTGCGATAGAGGAATCCGTTAGGCGGTTGATGAACTGCGTCTGTTTCCAGTGGAGTGGCAGTTCTACAGCCCGGGAGTAGGCTTAGAATGGACGCCAAAGACCCAACAGCTGCGGTGGTGGTATCAGGCCTTAGCATATTGTTTGCTACTGAACCCTCGACTGGTGGAGCGGCTGCTCCAGGCTTTTGACGAAGACACCTGGTTCGAGTCTCAAGGACAAGACCGAACCTATTCTTTCTTCGCATGCCTATAATTTGCCTAGGCCATCGGCCTTCCCCGGCAAAACAACACGCTCTTTAAGTGGTTGGAATAATAGAAGACCCATCGCTCTCAGGTTTATTGAGAGGCTTGGTGCGAATGATCCTAAGACTCTCACTAATAGGTAGAGAGATTCCTTAAATTAGGCTAGGGAATTCGCTGCACAGGCTACCCCAAAGCCTACACATCTAGATTCGGAAACTGCACCGCAGTCAGCCAAAAGGCTGTGGTCACCTGGAGGGCATCCCATGCCTAAAAGAACTAGGGCGAACAACTGTAAGATGGGTCTAAGAACCTTTGCTAATGTCGCTAGGGACTCTTTGGT
Source organism: Stomoxys calcitrans (assembly GCF_963082655.1). Classification (NCBI taxonomy): domain Eukaryota; kingdom Metazoa; phylum Arthropoda; class Insecta; order Diptera; family Muscidae; genus Stomoxys; species Stomoxys calcitrans. The sequence goes on along the minus strand of NC_081556.1, from coordinate 108,542,112 downwards.
GATGGCAGTTGTCGACAAGGGAGAAGAACAGGGCTGCATATCTATGACCATGGATATTTTCTACGAGCACCTGGAAAGTGAATATCGTATGACCGCTGTCACGCTCATGATATCAGAATCGTTCTGGGAGATTTTAATGCGAAAGTAGGGAAGGAAGACCTCTTAGGCCCAACAGTCGGAAAATTTAGCCTATACGAAGAAACTTCCGATAATGGATTAAGAGTAATAGACTACGCCGTGCCAAAAAACTTGACAGTTTGCAGCACCAGATTCTAGCATCGAAGGATTCATACGGCCACATGGCTGTCACCAGATCAAAACACGAGAAACCAAATAGATCATGTTGTAATAGATGGAAGACATTCAACCAGCGTGTTAAATGTACAATCGATCCTAGGGGCGAACCAAAAGCCTCTCCCAAGGAACCCATGGTACGACCAGTAGTGCCACAAAGCCGCTGAAGCCAAGAATGAGGCATATAAATCAAACCTGCAATCAGTAGCAACGCGCCAGATGAAGGAGAGGCATTGGGAGAAAAGGAGATAGGAGAAACGCCTATTCCGTAGAGAGAAGAAGGAAATGGAAAGACGTGTGGGTGTGAGCGAATCGAGATGTTCAGAAACCAGAATGAAGTCCAAAAATTCTACCAAAGAATTAAACATCAAACCGATGGCTTTGGTACTGGCACATTCTCCAGCAGAGATAAAAAAGGAAATCTGGTAACTGACACAGATAGTGTGCTGAGGATATGGAAAGAACAGTTTTCCCAGCTGCTAGTATCCCATGATGGTCGCCATGAATATACAACAGAATTAATCCCTGATGATGATATAGAATGTGTACCACCTAGTCAAAACGAAATTTACGTAGCAGTAACCCGACTGAAAAACAACAAGGCTGCAGGAGCCGACGGGTTACCCGCAGAACTGTGATATGGCGTATGTATCAGCTCTGCGCAATTTGGCTAGAAGAACGCATACCCGCTGATTGAAACCTCAAAATACTATATTCCGTACACAAGAAAGGAGACAAGACGGAATGTGCCAACTACAGAGGAATAAGCCTCCTCCCCAACTCATACAAGATACTATCGAGCTTACTATGTGAATCGCCACTGCTATGGTTGACCACCATAAATTATCTATTATGGATGCTGACTGAGGAGGGATTTGAACCCGTCTGCTACGCAGATGATGTTATAATACTTATAAGGGATACGGATCCCAACGAGCTATGCAGAAGGGCCGAAAGGGTCTTGCATATGGCATATGACTGGGCTAGACCCAGAGGTCTCAATATTAACCCAGAGGAGAATGAAATAGGCCTCTTCACGAGGAAGATGAAGGTGGGCCAATTTATCGCACCACGTTTCCCTAATAACCCGATTTCGATATCTGACAAAGGTCAAATACTTGGGTTTGATCTTAGACAGGAAACATAATTGGAAGTGTCACATTCAGGAGCGTACTGAGAAGGCTCACAGATGATGGGCCGTAGGCTCGAAATGGGGCCTGAATTCGAGGTTTCACTGGCTCTACAGGAGCGTGATTGGACCAATACTTACTTACGCCTCAGTAGTTTGGTGGGCTGCTATAGAGAAACAGAGCAACATAAGGACCATACAACAGGTTCAGAGAACATGTTGTCTTGGCTTAGGGGGAGCGATGAGGTCCACGCCCACTAGGGCACAGGAGACTATCAGACTAGATATCTGACCCATTGACATACAGATTAAGTGTAAGGCAGCCACTGCGGCTATGAGACTTAAGGCGATGGGAGAATGGATTGAGGATGGGAGCAGCTCATACCATCGTGGTATAATCGAGCCGACGATAGGAAACCTGGAAGGAAAGGAAGAGGTTTCCGATCGGATACCTGAGATGAGCCTTGAGGTCGAATGCGAGGCACTGCTGCCATCGGCACAGTTTTGGACTGACCGAACCCTAGTATTGCCATCTGGAAGATCCTGTTACACGGATGGATCAAAGTTAGAGGACTGAGTGGGCCTGGGGGTTTACATTGAGAATACGGTACGGAATACGAATACAGTAATACGGTCCTACAAGCGGAGATCCGGGCGATCACGGAATGCGTGAAGTGGTGTGGTGCTAACGCGAGTACGTCGAGTGTGAACATTTTTATGGACAGTAAAATTGCCATAAAGGCAATAACAACCAGGATGTTAAGGTCACAAACAGTCTTGCAGTGTGAGAAGGAGATTAACACCTTCTCTGAGGATGGCAAAATCCGCATTGTTTGGCTGCCGGGCCATAACAGAGTAAGGGGATTTGAAGGGCACACAATTTGGCGGTGAAGGCCAGAGGACTGCTGTCAATAAACTTGGTCAACCCGAAGCCTTTCGGGTCGACGCAGTCCAACATAAGGGAGTGGGCGTCGAATGCGCATGCAACGTTGTAGAACAGCGAAACGGTCGGTAGGACGGCGAAAATCCTATGGGGGGATCCAGATCGTGAGAAGGCGATGCTATTTCTAAAAGGAAGCAAGAAGGAGGACAGTATAGCTGTTAGTATCACAACGGGACACATAGGACTATGAGCTCACTTATATAAAATCGGTGCGGCAAGTAATAGCATGTGTAGGGCATGCGGGGAAGATGAAGAGACGTTGTAGCATTTCCTAAGTCATTGCTCGGCTTTAGCGTCGAACAGATACCGGCACTTAGGTGGAGACACAATATCGGACATGAACCAACTTAGGGGAGTGATATTGAAAACAATTAAGGATTTTGTAAGTAGCACGAAATTCCTAACTTAAAATTTTCTTTTTAGAGGCTGCTTTACAGTTTTTAGAGCGCACTACAAGCCGATTACTGGCTTAGGTGTATGTCCATAGTGGCATGGGGCAGATTAATATCTGCACCCTCTTTTCAACCTAACCTACTATGTGAAAGTTTAAAATTTAAAGTTAACGAAATAATTGGGCCCTACCAGTGTGACTCTAGATCTAAACCAGATATTTACACTGCGTCAAATCCTGGAAAAGACCCGAGAAAGACAAAGCCGCCTTTGACAGCCCTATACGTTCAAAGGTATTTCAGCCCCTGCGTGAATTTGCTGGATGATGCTTGCTGATACACGCTCCTCAGGTAAACAGGGAAAGAACCTCTCCAAACCGTTCAATATCAGACAGGGAGACAACCTTTCGTGTGATCTCTTTTATTGTATATCCTGCTGGAATAGGTCATACGAGATGCAGATGTGAATAGGCAAGGCACACTACTCACAAGAGAATATAAGTTAACAGTTACTACATTTCTGTTTTTATTAATTTGAGTGCTTTTACAGAACTGAATCAAAAATCTTAAACTTAGGTTGAAGTTGGTTGGTGCTGCTGTTGGCGCTGCTGCTGTTGGTTGGTGCTGTTGCTGGTGCTGCTATTGGTTTCTTGCTGATTGACGATTTTGTTATTGTTGTCGTCATGAGGTGTCAGGTTACCCGCTTTGCTGTGTTTGCTGTTGACCTGCGGTACTGGTGGATACGGATTGTTGACTCTTGCGTTAGCTGTAGAAATGCTTACATTTCATTACCATTACCATTTCATATTGTTGCTTACAAATCATGATGGTTCACTGTTTGTTGTTGCAGGCGGACAATGTTGACTGACAGCGGTCAATGAATTAATCAATAGAATCAGCAATTTTTTGGTATCGAAATCCAATATAAAGAATTTTTTGTTTGGCTGACATCCCAGCAAACATCTTTGATGTTAACACCTCCCCTCTTAGTTACGAGCGTCCTCGATCGTAATACCGTTAGAAGTAAGGTATCTGAGATAATCTTGGTACGTCTCTTGGAAAGTTTGTTGAATTCGATGTCGGAACTGATAGTTGATTGGGAGGTGCTAGATTAACGGTTTCAATCAATGGGCGCTGCTTTCTTCTTATCAAGAACAATACCAGAATGAGAGCTGCAGCTATTGTGAGTAAATGCACGGCCGCACTCCATTTGTTTTTAATGTTCAACAGTTCTATCGCTTTTGTATTGTTTAGATGGATCCTTTTTACAAATTCCAAAGTGGTTACTTCTTCTATTTTTGATCCAGGAGATCTAGGTTGTAGGATTGCAGGTAATGGTTCGGCATACGTTGTTTGGAAATAGTTGTATGTCTCGTTGTCAATTGTTATGGAAGCGTTTTGAAACTTGATTATGAAGGTTCCCGTAAGATTGTACTGCTCGTCGTTGATGAGAATGGTACCATCGAATTGATTTAGTAGAATCATCCCAGGCAAGACTTCCTCTACTGTAGGGGTGGTGCTATGTCTCAATAAAGTACAGTTTGCTTCTACGCTTTTTAAAAGATTTAACAAACAATTTTCTTTTTCTATTCTTTTGACATTATTTAAATTACAAACAGTCAGATTATTGAAAGATTTACATGGTTTAAGGATCCCATAGGATTCATTTTTACAAACTAGTATTTCATTATAATCAATTTTATTAATAAGATCCCCACTCTTAGTGGGTTTAATCAAGAGTTTACTGCAGGAATCTAAATTCGTAGTCGGTACATTGACAATATAAATAAGTGATTTTTCATTTGATGCAATTTTTACTTCAGAGAATTCGAATATTTCTTCTATGTTTACAAAGGGAATTGAATCTTTCTCGAAAAGCTCTTTTGCAATATTCACTTCAGTGTTCGACAATACAAATGAATTTATTATGCCGGACTTTGCCCAGTGAATGGCATAATTTACATTAACAATTTCTTCCTTTAAAAGGTCAATTTTCATTTTGAGCATGGTTATAAAATTTTCATTGGTTTTTACAATTTTTATAATTTTGTTGGTATTTTCTGTGAGTTCATCTATTTTTTTTAGAGACAGATTATTTATTACAACCTGCCTATTATTGCTTGACAAAACATTGTTAATTTTTTGCTCTATTATCTCGAAATCGTCGTGATCTGGATTTCCGGCGATCCATTTCCAACTTTTCTTAATTCTATTGATTTTTCTATTTCCTGAAGTTACAATTTTTAAATTCTTTAATTATTCACCAAAATTTTTTTCTCTACCAGAGTTTTCACATTTTTTTCACTTTCGTACTTAAATTCTTCTTAATTATTAAATCTAACTTTTTCCAACTTTTCTTAATTCTATTGATTTTTCTATTTCCTGAAGTTACAATTTTTAAATTCTTTAATTATTCACCAAAATTTTTTTCTCTACCAGAGTTTTCACATTTTTTTCACTTTTGTACTTAAATTCTTCTTAATTATTAAATCTAACTTTTTCCAACTTTTCTTAATTCTATTGATTTTTCTATTTCCTGAAGTTACAATTTTTAAATTCTTTAATTATTCACCAAAATTTTTTCTCTACCAGAGTTTTCACATTTTTTTCACTTTTGTATTTAAATTCTTCTTAATTATTAAATCTACGATTCACAACTTTTTTTTGTTCACTGCCTACTTACAAATGTATCCCTATAAAGATTTTCCATACGTCCATGGAGGCGATTTCGTTGTCCTTTCGTTAAATCTACCTGGAGAATCGTCCGCTTACTTGTTGACGTGTGTTGAGCCGGTAGTTGTAGCTACAGCCTCTGTGGTCTTCTAGGGTGTTTTTTTGGTCCTTGGTCACAGCCTCCGGGTGCGTTGATGGATTGTTGGGCGCCAGTTAACAGTTACTACATTTCTGTTTTTATTAATTTGAGTGCTTTTACAGAACTGAATCAAAAATCTTAAACTTAGGTTGAAGTTGGTTGGTGCTGCTGTTGGCGCTGCTGCTGTTGGTTGGTGCTGTTGCTGGTGCTGCTATTGGTTTCTTGCTGATTGACGATTTTGTTATTGTTGTCGTCATGAGGTGTCAGGTTACCCGCTTTGCTGTGTTTGCTGTTGACCTGCGGTACTGGTGGATACGGATTGTTGACTCTTGCGTTAGCTGTAGAAATGCTTACATTTCATTACCATTACCATTTCATATTGTTGCTTACAAATCATGATGGTTCACTGTTTGTTGTTGCAGGCGGACAATGTTGACTGACAGCGGTCAATGAATTAATCAATAGAATCAGCAATTTTTTGGTATCGAAATCCAATATAAAGAATTTTTTGTTTGGCTGACATCCCAGCAAACATCTTTGATGTTAACATATATGCGACGACATCGATTTTATGGGTTGGTCACCGGATGAAGCAATGACAGCCTTTGACAGTATCGAAAGAGAATCAATCAAAGTGTATTTGGCAGTAAATTGAGATAAGATAACGAGAATGATTTCAACTCCCACAAAGCCCTGTAAACCTTATCAGATTAAAACAAGTAATAAGGCGTTAAGCTCGGCCGGACCGAACTTTGGATACCCACCACCTCGGGTATATATGTAAATCATCTTTCGTCAAAATCCGGTGAAAAGTGCATACCTTATGCCCCATAGCAGCTATATCGAAATATGTTCCGATTAGGACCAAATACTAATAAGTACAAGTCATTGTTCAATTGTGTATAAACCGATCTCAACCATACATGACGCAGAAGTCGAAAAGCCTAACATAAGTCACTGTGTTAAATTTCAGTGAAATCGGATTTTTAATACGGTCTAATGGCAGCTATATCCAAATCTGGACCGATTTGAGTCAAATTGCAGAAAAATGTCGTAGAGCCTACTCAACTCACTGTCCCAAAAATTTGGCGAAATCGGATAACTAATGCGCCTTTTATGGCCCCTAAACCTTTAATCGAGAGATCGGTCTATGTGGCAGCTATGTCCAAATCTGGACCGATTTAAGCCAAGTTGCAGAAAAATGTCGAAGAGCCTAACTCAACTCACTGTCCCAAAAATTCGGCGACATCGGAAAATAAATGCGCCTTTTATGGGCCCAAAACTTTAAATCGATAGATCGGTCTATATGGCAGCTATATCCAAATCTAGACCGATCTGTGCCATATGTGCCAGAAGTATGTCGAGGGGCTTAACACAACTCGGTTTTCCAAATTTTGGCAACATCGGACAATAAATGCGTCTTTTATGGGTCCAAAACCTGTAATCGAGAGATCGGTCTATATGGCAAAATGCAAATTTTGCCCATGAACATTCCACTAAGGAACAGGGGCTAACTTCTCACACATCAATGAGTTACATGGCATAGTACCTCATAAATGTTGCCACCGCTGAAAATTTGTTCTAATTGTTTCGTCAGGATTTGAACCCAGGCGTTCAGCGTCAAAAGCGGGCATGCTAAGCCCCCTATATGGTAGCTGTATCCAAATCTGGACCGATCTGTGCCAAATTGCAGAAAAATATCGAAGAGCCTAACGCTACTCACTGTCCCAAATTTCGACGAAATCGGGCAATAAATGCGCCTTTTATGGCCGCAAAATCTTAAATCGAGAGATCGTTCTATATGACAGCTATATCCAAATCTAAACCGATCAGGGCTAAATTGAAAAAAGATGTCGAAGCGCCTAACCCAACTGACTGTCCTAAATTTCAGCAAAATCGAATAATAAATGTTGCTGTTAAGGGGCTTTAGACCCTAAATTGGCGGATCGGTCTATATGGCAGCTATATCCAAATCTAAACCGATCTGGGCCAAATTGGATGTTGAAGGGCCTTACACAACTCACTGTCCCATTTTAAAGACTGTAGCGTGATTTCAACAGACAGACGGACGGACAGACGCAAGGATATGGCTAGATCGTCTTAGATTTCTACGCTGATCAAGAATATATCTTGTATATAAAAATCAATTTGTGTTTGTTTGTAGGTTTATTTGTTTGTATGTTTGTGTGTTCCTTATAGACTCAGAAACGGCTGAACCGATTTTCTTGAAATTTTCACAGATGGTGCATAATGACCCCGTGGTGAATATAGGTTACTACATTCTTGATATCTGAAGGGGGGACGGACCCTCCCCCTTACCCTTATTTTCAGAAACGCCAGATCTCGGAGATGGGAGGTATGATTTAAGCAAAATTTCGTGTTCTCTCATATAGAACCCTAAAAATAAAAATTTGGTATCCAAATTTCGGATGGGGTAACTAGGGGGGCTGCCCCACCCCAAAACCTACTAAACATATATTTAGACCAATCACGACAATATGGGACTCAAATGAAAGGTATTTCGGATAAGAAAACGTATCTGATATTCAATTGTAGGACCATGTGCTAGGGGGACCACCCCAAGCCCCAAAACACCCCTAAATCAGACATATTTACCGACCATGGCAATATGGGACTCAAATGAAAGGTATTTGCGAGTAGAATACGAATCTGATATCCAAATGTGGGACCACGTTTCTAGGGGTCCACCCCTTTCCCAAAACACCCCCAAACAGGACTTATTTACGGACCATGGGAATATGGGGCTTAAATAACAAGAATTTGAATGAAGAATACGAATCTAATATCCAAATATGGGACCAAGTTTTTTAGGGGCCGCCTCTCCCCAAAAACATCCCCCAAAGGGTACAAATTTACGACCATGGCAATATGGGGCTCAAATGAAAGGTCTTTGGGAGTAAAGCACGAATTTGATATCAATATTCGGGAAAAGTGTATACGGAGCCACGCCACCCCCACAACGCCACCCAAATAGTAAGTATTTTCTGACTATTGCAATATGAGGCTCAAATAAGAGGGTTTTTAAAGTGGAACACGAATCCGATATATATTTTCAAGCCCAACACACTGAGTGGCCGCCCATCCCCCAAAACACCGCCCAAGCCGGTCATGTTTGCCGACTATGGAAATATGGGGCTTAAATTGAAGGTATGTGGGAATAGACCACGTATGTGATATCAACAACCCCCAAATAGGACGTAATTGCTCACCAAGACAATTTAGGTCTTAAAGAGAGTGGAACTAAATATTCATAGTTTTTAGGGCCAATACCCCAAACCGGACATATTTGCTGATTTTTGCTATAAGGAGTTAAAATGAGATTAGAAAACGAATTTGATATCCAATTTTGAGGGCAATGGCAATATGGGGTTCAAATAAATGATATATAGATATATGAGAATAGATATACGAGAATTTTCCAGGCTTAGTGTTTGGGGGACCACCCCAATCGCCAATACACACCTAAATCGGGCATATTTACCCACCATGTCAATGTGGAGCTTAAATGAAAGGTATTGGGGGTAGAGCAAGAATTGATACCCATTTTCGCAAGAATTGATACCCAAAATACCCCAAAAACAGCAATTTTTTTGTGACCATCGCAATATGGGGCTCAAATAAAGGTATTTGGGAGTAGAATACGTATTTTAACAATGGAGTACACCTTCCATCCAAACTTAAATTCGTAGATCAATAAAGATTATATGGGATTCAGATAAAGGCACTTATATTGTTAAACTGTTAGGCATGCGATATACTATTTTCGTAGCATGGTATTTCACTAAAAGATCTTCAATTGTCGAAAATAAATATTCCAAGGTAACTTTTGTTCCATATAAAGTAAAAGAAGGCGCAGCAGAGCGGGCCCGGGTCAGCTAGTACACTATATAGGGTCGAAAATTTATATTTCAATATGTTGCAAACGGAATAAGTAAATGTATACAGTGGTGGGTATATAAATGGAGAAAGTTTGCAACTACAACTGGAGATAGTCAACAATTTTAAGCGTAACCGTAACCGAAACAAATGACTCCATTTTTGAAATAAGGCAAATAAAAACTTCTCCTCAAAAGGAGATGTCGGAGTCGGCAATTAAAAGAGGCTCGTTTATCGTTGAGCTTAAACTTCAATCGGACAGCAGTTGTCAAAACGAAAACCTGTTCCTTATTTTAGTGTTTCTGGGGAAATTTTGCATTTGCCACAACAACCTTGGTCTATATTATAAAAGTAGAGTTTATGGAATTAAAAACATACAATCGCCCACTGTGCTTTGCAACTGCTGCCAATATGTGTGTGTTCGCATATGGATTGCATGTTTTTCGCTGTTTTTTTTTCAGCCGAATTCATGATAAGCCCTAAAAAACGCTAAGCCGATGATAATTAAGGCTAGAAAAGACAGACACAAAACGTCTGTCTTTCTTTCTATGCCATTATTTTTGGCCAAAAAGGCGCCATTGACACCAACAATAGGTGGCTAAGTGTATTGTGTTTGCGAAATGCTGTTGTTGTTAAACGCAATTTCATTAGTTTTTGTAGCCATAAATTGATGGTGTTTCCTGCTGCCATCCATCCGCCCACCAACCTCCTTCTACTCGTACCCAATAAAACTTCTATTTCATCCATTTAGCCATACATTTGGCATTTTAGCAAATGTCTGTATGGCCTTCCAGTTTACACTTTCGGTTTTCATGTCTTAGGTCAATTTTTAAATTAACTTTTTCTTTTTGTTTGTATTATTACTTTTAATTTCGTTTGAGGGCCTTTCTTTTGAATGTCTTTTTTTGTTTTTGTCTAATGTTGCTCTTTCTTTTGTTTGTTTTGCAGGTTACGCTACATTTTCAAAATGGCTTTGGCCGTTTCATTGCGTAAAGCGTTGCTAATGCTCCTCACCGCTATGATATTTGTGCTGATGGTCTTGTATTGGAATCAAGGTGGCATCAAACCTCAATCGTACATCAATACATATGAAAAGTCCGTTGGCAGTAGAGAGGCGTTAAGTGAATTTCCAATGTAAGTAAAAAAAAAATCATTTTAAATTTTATTTTTCCCCATTATTCGGGTTAAAGGACACATTTATCCTACTATTACATAAGACTTGAATAAAATCTTGATGATACTCCCGAAAACTTCATCGTCAGAGATTGGTTCTTCCCATCGTCAGGGATTGGTTCTGTGGTATCCTCTTCGCCGCCTTCGTCAGGCACTAGCTGTTGGGTAAAATGTTTTTTTTTTTTTTTTTGTATCCATAACACACTATCTGTGTCAGTTACCAGTTTTCCTTCTTTGTCTCTGCAGGAGGATGTGCCTGCACCAAAGCCATCGGTTTGATGTTTAAATCTTTGGTGGAATTTTCAGACATCATTCTGGCTCCTGTACATCTTAATTCGCTCACACTCACGTCTTTAAATTTTCTTTATCTTTCTGCAGAATAGACGTTTCTCCTCTCTCCTTTTCTCCCGATACCTCTCCTTCATCTGGCGCGTTGCTACTGATTGCAGGGTTGCTCTATATGCCGCAATCTTAGCTTCAGTAGCAACAGGACACTCTTGGTCGTACCATGGGTTGCTTTTGGAGCAAAGGGGCATGGTCCATCGCCTCTTCGATATAAAGTCGATCTAGCCATACCCGTCCGTCCGTCTGTCGGAATGACGATTGCGGTCAATGGCGTAAAGTTAGCCGCTTGATTTTGCACAAGTACTTAGTATTGATGTAGGTCGTTTGGGATTGCATATGGGCCGTATCGGTACAGATTTGGATATAGCTCCCATAATCCGGATAAATTTTCGTCCGATTTGGCTTAAATTTTGGACCTAGCATTCTGATTTGATTTCTTGAGTCCTTACAAGCCTCAATTATTGTCCGATTTGGCTGAATTTTTGCATATTGTGCTCTGTTGTGACTTCCAACAACTGTGCCTAGTACTGTCCAAATCAGTCTATAACCTGATATAGCTTCCATATAAACTGGTTTCTCAATTATCCGTGTTTGGTTCCTAGAATCTTTAATAACCCAATAACCAAATTTATTTTGTATCAATTTTTTGGAAAATCCATGATTGTGGGTTTCCAAGATTAGCCCCTGCCGAACATGTTTAACCGACCTGTTGGTACCGCATGTCATCCAAGTCCATATCATTCAATTGGGGCCAAAAATATTCTGTTGTCATTGAACGATAGCGATTCCCAATCAAAGTAATATGTCGGTCTTGATCATCACGGAAGAAGTACGCCCCAATGACGCCGCCGGCCCATAATCCGAACCAAACCGTAATTTTTTTTGGCATGCAATGACCTGACCTGTCTGATCAGTAACGCATATTTGGCTTATTGACGTAGCCATTCAGCCAGAAATGAGCCTTATCGCTAAATTGGACGTAACGCTCTTAACGTTAAGCCCACTGACTCTGAGTTTCGGTAGTAAATTTTTAATAATTTCGACTCGTTGTTGGCTACAACATGAAATGACAAACCTTATTGACGAGAAATGTCAAAAGAGCGGCAAAAATATGGCGTCGTTCGCTGTGCCTGGCGGACTACTTATGTAGCGTCCCTGAACAAATCCTTTATATGGTCGTCATACAGACTGTTCTTCGAATTTAGGGTCTTAATCCTATGAAAGCCGATTTATTGCCCAATTTCGCTGAAACTGTGACTTGTGAAATAGTACTCGGCACCTAATGCAGACCTGCCCATATTTGGATGTAACAATGGATATAGTGTTGGAGTTGTAATAAAATATGTAGATGAATACATCTATGATAGTGGGTATCCAAAGTTCGGCAAGGCCGAATTTAAGCTGTCTGGATGGCGAGAGCTAACGGTCTTACTTTACACCAAGAGGAGAAAGCTGGATGTTTTCAGGGGACATGTACTGGCTGGATAAGAGCTGCCGCGCTCTATTAACCCACAGATACCTGCGTATGATTTTGGAACAAGAATGAAGCTGGAGAAGGAATTCCGAAGAAATGACAAAGGGGATGAATGCGTTCCTATCCCCTCAAAACTCGATAAAAAAGGAGTTGAGGGTTAATCCTGGGAACAATGCACTGACTGTTTACGGCGGTTGTTCGGCCAATCCTTATTAATCCTCACAGAATACCATGGCAGTGCTTATATGTGGGGCAGATAAACATTGTCAGAGAGAGGCCCTGAATACAATTCCCGTTCCTAGGCGTTTTCACCTGTCTGTATGCCAACTACGCCACATCTTCAACATTGCTTAGCGTGCGAGAGTTCACCCACATTGTTGGAAAGTTGCGAACGTTCAGCCGATACCCAAAAAGGACGAGGCGAACAATCCCGCAAATTACCGACCAATTGCGAAATGCTCCGCGTTTTCCAATGATATGGAGAGAATGGTTAATCACCATCTTGTGAGATACTTAAAGGCTTACGATATTCTAAGCGACCGGCTGTATGGGATCCTCATAAATCGCTCTACGGGAGACCTGAAGGCATTTCTGTCTGGGTTCGTTGTGGTCGCTCCATGCCTGCTTAGGGATATCTCCAAGGCATTTAATTGGGTTTGGCACGGTGCACTCTTATCAAAGCTACTCTGTTATGGTTTGGGTAATCACTTCGTTCGATTTATATCGAGCTTTCTACGAGATCGCACTATACGAGTTGTTATAGATGGGTTCCAATTCATTAAATATAAATTAACCGCAGATATACAACAAGGCTCGATGCTTTGTCCCTCCCTTTTTCTTATTTTCATTGACGATCTTTTGAGTCAGACTTGGAAGCCGATCTACTCATTTGCGGATGACAGCAACCTCTGTCATTCATTTGCTTTCGACCATAGACCGAGTCTTCAAGAAATAGTGGACCGAGGCGGATTATTAATTATACAGTCTACTAGGAATTGCTGGCTATTTCGGAGTGGGGTCGATTGAACCGAGTAGATTTTAATGCACGTAATACCCAGTGCTAATTATTGTCACATAAATGAGTCACTGACCCTTTACGATTGTCATTATCTATTAATGGTATAGATGTTGAGTAATCAGATGCTCTTGATTCAATAAAGATTCAATGTGATGTCCGTTGATCAAAACATATATTCGAAGAAGAAGAAGCATTCCAAAGCCGGGTTGTGAGGAGATCGATGGTGTTGATCGAAGATGCTAAGGTATTCAACTCTATTGTTTCCCTTCAGCACCGTCGGAATGTTGACAGCGTGGTGCTGTTTTATTGATACTTTCATGGTGCTTGTTACGCAGAGGTACGTCTTCTTATCCCTGAGGTAAGGAGGTTGGCCAGAATTTTAAGACAAATGTTAGTAAACACTACTCCCTCTTCCCTCCCTCCAACTGCTGGCTGTCCAATCACCAACGCAATGCACTGCGTAAAACAAGTGATAGCATGCTAAGTTCGGCCGGGCCGAATCGTATATATCGTCCACGATGAATCGCATTTGCCAAGTTCTTTGGCCGATTATCTCTTTATAGGCAAACAAACGATAATGGATAACAATTGCTACGCTATTTGGGCTATACCTGTTTTTATGAACCGATTGGGGATGTATTCGGCCAAATCGGATAAGAATTGCGACCTAAATATCGGGAGATCGGTTTGTATGGGAGCTATTAGGTTGCCCAAAAAGTAATTGCGGATTTTTCATATAGTCGGCGTTGACAAATTTTTTCACAGCTTGTGACTCTGTAATTGCATTCTTTCTTCTGTCAGTTATCAGCTGTTACTTTTAGCTTGCTTTAGAAAAAAGTGTAAAAAAGTATATTTGATTAAAGTTCATTCTAAGTTTTATTAAAAGTGCATTTACTTTCTTTTTAAAAATCCGCAATTACTTTTTGGGCAACCCAATATATCAGGTTTTGGTCGGATTTGGTAGGATTTTTCTTATACTTTTGGTACGAAATAATTTTCTTTAGTGGCAACACTAGTTATAACCCATGGTGAGCTCAGAGTCATCCCTTGTTGGGCCTTATGCTTAACCTAATATAGCTTCAATAGCATACAATTTTTTATCAATTATTCTTTGTTTGCCTGTAAAGAGGCAAAGAACTTGACAAATGCCATTCCTGGTGGAGGGTATACAAGATACGGCCCGGCCAAACTTAGCACACTTTTACTTGTTAAGAATGTAAAAATGAATTTGTGTTTGTTTGTTCCTTATAGACTCAAAAACGGCTTACCCGATTACCTTGCAATTTTTACAGGTTTTGTAGGTTTGTCTGGGTGGAAACATAGGATATATAATTTTTTGAGAGCGGACCCTCCCTCTCACCCCAAAAGTACGATCCAAAAATAAAAATGTACCGATCAGGACAATATGGAACTCAAATGAAAGGTATTCAGAAGTAGACTACGAATTTCATATTAAAAATTGGGTCCAAGTAATTGGGGGGCCGCCCCAACGCCATAACACTCTAAAATAGGTTTATTGGACGAGCATGAAAATATGGGATTCAAATGAAAGGTATATTACGATTATAGTCAGAAAGAAGGAATAGATAGAATAGATAGAATTTGTTGACATCGGAAGGGGACGGACCCTCCTCCATTAGCCCATAAACACCACCCAAAATCAAAAGTGTACCAATAAGAACAATATGGATATCAAATGAAAGGTATTGGGTCCAAGTACCCAGGAAGTCGCCCTATCACCAAAACTGCTAAAATCATATCAATATGGGGCCCAAATGAAAGGTATTTGGGAGTAGATTACGAATCTGGCATACAAAATCAGATCGAACTACCCAAAAAAAAAACGTCCCAAATGGGCATATGACCCATCATGACTATATGAGACTCAGGTTTGTATGTTTGTTCCGTAGAATCAAAAACCCCATAGCAAAAAACGGCCCAAATGGGAATATGACCCATCAAGGCTATATGAGACTTGGTTTGTTTGTTTGTTCAAAAACGGCTGAACCGAATTTCTTAAATTTTCACAAACTGTGTAGGTTTTTGAAATATAGTTTATATAATTATTTTAGATATCGGATGATGCCGGACCCTCCCCCTTACCCCAAAAATACCACCCAAAACCAAAAGTGGACTGATTGGCACAATATTGGTATGAAATGAAAGGTATTGGAGACCAGCAAACGAATATCGTATTAAATTTTGGGTCCAAGTACCCAGTGGGCCGCCCCAACCACAAAACTCCTCTAAACGGATATATTCAACGTTTCTATCAATACGGGACTCAAATGAAAAGTAAGGGGATGTTGCCCCAGCTCATTTACAATCCCAATCGACTTACACTCATAGGAAATATTCGTGCAACATTTCAAGCGGCTAGCTTTATTCCTTCAAAAGTTAGCGTGCTTTCGACAGACGGACGGACAGGGTTAAATAGACTTAGAATGTCAAGACGAAATATTGATATCGTGCGTCTCAGATCAATATTTCGATGGGTTACAAACGGAATGGGGAGGTTGAGTTATGAGGGTCTAGGATGTCGAGGAGGAGTGCGAGACATTCAAGCACGTTTTGTTTTACTGCACCGCAAAGAGAAGATTATGTGTGTGAAACACTTGATTTCCCTCCAGACTCTTAGCCCTCTCGTCATTATACCCACCACTATAGGATGGGGGTATACTAATCTACTCATTCCGTTTATAACACTGCGAAGTATTGATCTAGGTCTCCATAAAGTATATATATTCTTGCTCGTCTCGACATCCTGAGTCGATCTAGCCATGTCCGTCCGTCCGTCTATCGAAATCGCGATAGCGCTCGAACGCGTAAAGCTAACCTCTTGAAATTTTGCATAGATACTTAGTATTGATGTAGGTCGTTGAGGATTTCAAATGGGTCATATCGGTTCGGATTCGGATATAGCTCCCATATAAACCGATCTGCAGATTTAAATTCTTAAGCCCCTTAAAGCCTCAATTTTCATCCGATTTAGCTGAGATATTGCACAATGTGGTCTGTTACGACTTCCAGCATTTGTGCTAAGTAAGGTCGAAATCGGTCTATAACCTGATGTAGCTCCCATATAAGCCGATCTCCCGATTTGACTTCTTGAGATGCTGAAAGCCGCAAATTTTGTCCGATTTGGCTGAAATTTTGCATGCGATGTTATGTTCGGTTTAAGTCGGTCTATAACCTGATATAGCTCCCATACAAACCGATCTCCCGATTTGACTAATTGTGCCCCTGGAATCCGTAATTTTGGTCCGATTTGGTTGAAATTTTGCACATGTTGTTCCATTATGATTTCCAACAATTGTGTCAAGCACGGTCTAAATCGGTGTATAACCTCATATGGCTCCCATATAAACTGATCTCCAGATTTGACGTCTTGTGCTGCTGAAAGCCAAATTTTTGTCTGATTTTACTGAGATTTTGCACAAAGTGGTCTGTTATGACTTCCAACATTTGTGCTAAGTACAGTTTAAATCGGTCAAGAACCGATCGGGAGATCGGCTTATATGGGAGCTATTACCATAAAAGCCGGCCTTCGAATTGATTTCTTGAGCTCCTGGAATCCGCTATCTAGCTGATATAGCTCCCATATAAACCGATCTCCCGATTTGATTTCTTGAGCCCCTGGAACCCGCAATTCCGATTTGGCTGAAATCTTGCACATAGTGTTTTGTTATGACTCTCAACAACTGTGCCAAGTTTGGTCCAAATCGGTCTAAAGATATAGCTCCCATATTTTAGCAGAATCCATGGTGGTGGGTTCCCAAGATTCGGCCCGGCCGAACTTAGCACGCTTTTACTTGTTATGAACTGTGTAGAAGCCTGAAGTGGTTGACTGGACAAAGTGGACAAAGGGACAAGTATCCCCTGTTCCTTGGTGGAATGTTCATGGGCAAATTTGCATCACTAATGTTATGATGACATTTCTAGTTGAACAGATGGATAGATCGGGGCCAGAAGCAGAACAGAGGCACTTGTGTCTAAGGAACACTAGAAAATGCGTTGGTCATTGTCGGTACGGGGACGTAACTACTTGTGAAGTGATTCTGGCATAATGTGACCGTAAGACGAATGCTGACGGACAAATAAAACGATGGATTCGGATAATGGATACCGCTTAATTCGTTGGATTTTACATTTATGGAGTCGTGACAGTAAGATAAAGGCAAAAGGACGCATGATAAGGGACAATAAACGGTTTTAGGACCATTGAACAGCGGACATTAAGCTTGTACACAGAAATGAGCAGTGATTACTTGTGACGAGACTTGGGTAACTTAAGTCATGAGAGAAACACGGACCTCTTTGTGGAATCGTGATTTCTTGCATTTGACAAGTTTGACCAACTTGATCGAAATTCAACTCCCAACTCTGCAGATAAATTTATCCATTTATCATAGCTTAATAGGCAGCGTACGCTCTGCCGACAAAAAAACTTTCACTTTATAAACATTTTCTACCTTTTTTTTTTTTATCTTCCCAACAGACCTGTGGAGAAAATTTGGACCTACAAATGCGAGGGCGACAAATGTGTTCGCTATCATTATTTAACCTTGGCCAAGGGAGAGAAACGAGTGCCTTTTATGAGCTGTTCCATGACATGTGGTGATATCAATATATGGCCCCATCCCACCATTAAATCTGGCGTTAGTTCTAAGTCTTTAACATTTTCCATGGAAGATATAGAATTGCGTTTGGACACACCCTATCCTCAGGTGGAATCACAATTCCGTCAATCATTTGAGCTTTTTCTCAAAGATCTTAGGCGAATACAAAGGCTAGATTTTCGAGATGCCAGCAGTGAAGGTGTGATGGGTGGTGCTGCTGAGACAGCAGCAGTGGGAGCCGGATCATCGGCCGCCACCGCCTCCAATCCTGGTCATGTGGATGATGTACATGATATTAAAAAACATGTACAAAGACGTTATGTCGACGCTGGGCAAACGGAATCACACAGATTGCGTTCCGAGAATGTGGGAGCAGCCTCAATACTGGCCAATGCATTTGGAGGTTCCCGCAAACGCTGTGATATCGAAACATTTACCATAAATGTTTCAGTGCATAAATTCTCAGACCTGCATTTAAATTTTGACACAGACGAAAGCTATCGTCTGACGGGTACATGTAAGTATGGACAGTTTCCTGTCTACAACAAAAGGGATTTTTAATCAAAATTTTGTAATTTGCAGTTGAAAATGGTCACTACTTTGTGCAAATATCTGCCAACTCGTTTTTTGGAGCCCGCCATGCTCTGTCCACCTTGGAACAACTGATATGGTTCGATGATGAGGATAATCTTTTGAGAACGCTTTCCAAGGTCATAATAATTGATGCTCCCAAGTTTCGGTATCGTGGCCTCATGTTGGATACCTCTAGACATTTTTTCTCTGTGGAGGCCATCAAACGTACCATCGCCGGCATGTCCCATGCCAAACTTAATCGCTTCCATTGGCACATCACGGATTCACAAAGTTTCCCCTATGTCTCAAAACACTATCCGGAGTTGGCAGCCCATGGTGCCTATTCGGAACGCGAGACTTATACAGACGCCGATGTGCGTGACATAGTGGGCTATGCCAAATTGCATGGCATACAGGTTATACCGGAAATCGATGCGCCAGCCCATGCGGGCAATGGCTGGGACTGGGGTCCTAAACGAGGCATGGGCGAATTGAGTCTGTGCATAAATCAACAGCCTTGGAGTTTTTATTGTGGTGAGCCTCCCTGTGGCCAATTGAATCCCAAGAACAATCACACTTACCTGATACTGCAGCGATTGTATGAGGAACTTTTGAATTCGACGGGACCCACGGATTATTTTCATCTTGGTGGCGATGAGGTGAATTTGGAATGCTGGGCCCAATATTTCAATGACACTGATTTGCGAGGTCTCTGGTGTGACTTTATGATGAATGCCATGGCTCGGTAAGTATTTGTAGGGTTAAATATGCCTGCCACCTTTTTGAAAGGCGAAAGGGTATCCCTCATGGCTATGCGTTCTCAGATGAACAAGATAATAGTTTCCTTCTGTGCCGGGCAGCGGTTCGCCGCCACCGTAAGCCATCGATGCGCGGAGGTTAGCTAGCCAAGTCTATGATGTTGAACGTATCCAACGAAGCCAAAAAATTAGAAAAAATTTTCAGCGTTTTTCCCCCCTCCCTCCATTAGGAGGGCCAACGTAGCGCAGAGGTAAGCATGTCCGCCTATGACGCTGAACGCCTGGGTTCGAATTCTGGCAGGAACATCAGACAAATTCTAAGCGATCGTTATCCCCTCCTAATGGTGGCGACATTTGTGAGGCACTTTGCCATGTAAAAACTTCTACCCAAAGAGGTGTCACACTGCGGCAGGCCGTTTGGACTCGGCTATGAAATGGGAGCCCCTTATCATAGAGCTTAAACTTGAATCAAAGGAGTTTGCCCCTGTTCCGTTATGGAATGCTCATGGGTAAATTTGTATAGCAGTTCGGAATTTTTAGGAGTTCAATTGGCAGTAGATTCGGGCATAAAGTTTGACTGGTGACTGAGTATCCAAAGCATCTGGGACCCTAATTCATACGCTCTGAACGCCGCACAGTGGGAGAAAATCGAGAAAAACTAGTAAAAAATATGCCATATCAGAACGGGTAAAGATATCTCTTTGCAATTTTATGGGTTAGAGCTGATGTGGTAGCGGGATCGTGTGCAAGATTTCAAGTCCCTAGGTTGTCCGAGCGCC
This sequence comes from Stomoxys calcitrans, assembly GCF_963082655.1. NCBI lineage: Eukaryota > Metazoa > Arthropoda > Insecta > Diptera > Muscidae > Stomoxys > Stomoxys calcitrans. The sequence goes on along the minus strand of NC_081556.1, from coordinate 108,521,909 downwards.
TTTTGGCAGGCACCTACAGTTGGTCATCTCAGTATTGCGAAAATTTGTTTGGGCTGCCAAATCTTCATTTGTGGTCCGATATTCAAAAAACTTAAAGAAATTCTGCCCGAAATTCATTACAAAAAAAAAATTCAATGAAATAAGTGATAAATATGGCAAAATATGGTTAGAAATGAACCATTGGTAGGAAATCGATTAACTTGGCATGAAACCGATTTATCAAAAACCCGAAATATGGACATTTTCAAGAAGCCGACTAGTGTAGTGAGCTCATAAAAACGAAAACCTGAACACCATAGTATTACCAAACCATAACAGAAAGACTTAAGAGCAGGGGGTCTAATAGGTCTCTGTTTGTTAGCACAGTACACATGGTGGCAGGTATATTAAGTTCGGCCCTGCCGCCTTCAGCGGAACTTAACATACGTTTTAATTGTTTTCCTATTCCTTTTAAAGCTTAAAAATCGCCAACAACAATGTGGAGCCAAAATATGTAACAGTTTGGTCCAGTGGTTTGACCAACACGCGATGTCTTCCAAAATCCCAATTTGCCGTACAGGTATGGGGTGGCAGTACGTGGCAGGAGAACTATGATCTGCTAGACAATGGCTTTAATGTGATATTTTCGCATGTGGATGCCTGGTATTTGGATTGTGGCTTTGGAAATTGGAGAGCAACAGGTTGGTTTTTTATTTTAACTTATATAATAGGGTGGGTCAATTTGTAGGGGTCAAAAAAACACAACAAATGATTGTCAATCTACGACTAATTCTGAGAATTGTTGCTCAAGAAACCAAAGGTCTAAAATCGAAATCGAGCTTGCGGTTTTAAGCGATAAAATACGATTTTCTCCCCCAAGGGGGAGAGGTACGGCTTTTTGAATGAATATCACAAGAATGAAAGGTTTTATTGATTACAGAAAAGAAAATGTCAGATATACAGGAGGAATGGACAAAGACAAATACTTTTCGGGAGCCTGGTAAGAGCCATCATGTTTACTGAGCCTCCCTTCTGCCGGCTCACAGTTCCTAGCTTGCTTGTCTCTGGTTTATGAGCTAAGAACTCAGAGGATTTAATATGGCATCTTGGTATACCACATCAAACTAACAACTGTTGCCTATTATACAACATCTCTTCATGTGCCAATTTCTTCACCTAGTGACCTCCAAGCTATTTTCGACTGAGCTAGTGTCCCAGCCAACACGGGATGAATATGAGCACCACACAGGCTGGAACTTTGAGCTCCGACTTATGTGGAAAGCTCCGGTTTTACGCGGAGTAACTGCAAATGCTGCCACGGGCAGTCAGCGATTTTCAAGAGGAGAGTCTCAGTGAGGAGTCAGGTGAATGCCAATGGTACTCGAGATGACAGGCGAGGCGAGTTATTGGCACCTTCAAATAACCAATGGCCAACATCAGCGTCTGTTCTCAGGTTAGGGGCGGCTGGAGCGAGCGTCGGAACTTGGTCCAAGCGGCTCGCCACAACGAGGGATACATGTGCAATCCCACAAAACCCATGCGGTTGGGGCGCTGGACCAGTAACTCGCCCTCGGAAAACTATGAGAAACAAAGGAATAGTAAAAATGGACCCCCCAACGTTGACGGCCCACGCAAACGAAAAAAGGACCATGATTTGCGGATCTGCACCTGGAATGTCCTCACTCTTTATAGAGAAGGTGCAGTATACGCGCTGGCGGATGCATTAGAGAAGTACAAGGCTGATATTGCCGCCTTATACGAAATGCGGTGAACTGGGAATGGCGTCACTTCAACACCAAACGGTGACATACTATACTATAGCTGCCATAACACGAGGCATAAATTTGGCTGTGGATTTCTGGTTAGTCGGAGACTGAAACATCTGTCTCCAGCTTTACTCCGGTAGATGAGAGGCTAGCCACAATCCGCGTAAAAGCCAAATTCTTCAACATGAGCCTTATTTGTTTCCATGCCCCGACGGAAGACAAGGACGAGCAGACCAAGGATATTTTCTACGAGCGCCTAGAAAGAGAATATGACCGCTGCCACGCCCATGATATTAAAATCGCACTGGTAGATTTTAATGCGAAGATAGGAAAGGAAGACATTTTTGGTCCAACAGTCGGAAAGTTTATCCTCCACGAGATAACGTCCAGTAAAGGGTTGAGGCTGACAGATTTCGCCTCGGCAAAACACGTGGTAGTTAGTCGCACCAGATTTCAACATAAAAATATTCACAAGGCCACATGGATGCCACCAGATCAAAACACGAGGAACCAAATTGATTACGTTGTGATAGATGGAAGGCATTCATCCAGCGCGTTAGATGTACGATCAATCGTGGAGCGAACATAGATTCGGATCATTACCTTGTTGCAGCAAAGGTTTGCACCCGTTTGAGCATGTGGAGGAAAGTACGATCTGACACTGCACGCAAGCTGGACATTGAAAAGCTGCAAACACAACAGATAACAATGGCATATTCCACTCGACTGACCCAACTGCTTGATGAAAGCACTCCATGTTCCGATGATATAATGGCGCAGTGGCAAACTATTGCCCACTCCATGGAAAATGCCGCGAAATCCGTACTTGGGTACCGGAAGCCTCCTCCAAGAAACCCATGGTACGACCAAGAGTGTCGAGATGCTACTGAAGCCAAAAATGCGGCTTATAGAGCAACCCTGCAAGGAGAGGCATCGGGAGTAATGGAGGGAGCAGAAACGTCTATTCCGCAGAAAGAAAAAGGAAATGAAAATACGTGAGTGTGAGCGAATTGAGATGTACAGGAGTCAGAATGATGTCCGAAAATTCCACCAAAGAATTAAACATCAAACCGATGGCTTTGGTGCAGACACATCCTCCTGCAGAGACAAAGAAGCAAATCTGGTAACTGACACAGATAACATGCTGAGGATATGGAAAGAACATTTTATCCAACTGCTAGTGTGCAACGTTGGCGGCGAAGAGGATATCGTAGAAGCAATCCCTGATGATGGTATAGAATGTTTACCTCCTAGTCAGAATGAGGTCCAATTAGCAGTGACCCGACTAAAGAACAACAAGGCAGCAGGAGCCGACGGGTTACCCGCTGAACTATTTACGACCGGAGGTGACTCGCTGATAAGGCGTATGCATCAGCTTATCTGCGCAATCAGGCTAGAAGAACGCATACTCGATGATTGGGACCTCAACATACTATGTCCCGTACAAGAAAGGAGACAAGACGGAATGTGCCAACTACAGAGGAATAAGACTCCTGTACTGTGTGAAAGATTAAAACCTAAAGCCAATGAGATAATTGGGCCCTATTAATGCGACTTTAGACTTGGTAAATCCACCCCCGACCAGATATTCACACTGTGCCAAATCCTGGAGAAGACCCGAGAAGGACAAATCAACACCTACCATCTCTTTGCAGACTGCAAGGCCGCTTTTGATACTCTTTTACGTTCAAAGGTATTTGGTATCCCTGCAAAATTAATAAGACTCTGCAGATTGACACTTGCTGATACGCGTTCCTCATTGAGAATGGGAAAGTATCTTTCCGAACCATTTAATACCAAACGAGGTTTCAGACAAGGAGACAGCCTATCCTGTGATTTCTTTAATATCCTATTGGAGAAGATTATATGAGCTGCAGATGTGAATATATATGGCATACTAATCACCAGAGAACACATGCTACTCGCCTATGCCGACGACACCTACATCATAGGTCGTTCACCGGAAGTAGTAACTGCAGCCTTTGAAAGAATCGAAAGAAAGTCAGTGAAAATGGGTCTGGCAGTAAATTGAGATAAGACGAAATGGATGGTTTCAACTCCCAAAAGGTCTTGTACAACCGAGCAGATAAAGAAAATGGAGAAAGTTGGGAACCACAACTTTGAGAAAGTCTGTAACTTTATATACCTTGGCACCGCCGTAACCGAAACAAATGACACCAGTTTTGAGATAAAGCGAAGAATAATACTGGCAAACAGATGCTACTTTGGACTAAGTAAGCAGTTTAGAAACAAGGCCACCTCTCGACAGACAAAGATTACACTATACAAGACACTGATACTACCCGTGTTGTTATATGGTTCTGAAGCATGGGTACTTGTGACAGCAGATGAGGCAGTACTTGGAGTATTTGAGAGAAAGATTCTTCGTAAAATATATGGACCAATTTGTGTTAATGGAGAATACAGGCGACGTATGAACCACGAACTATATGCGCTGTATGACAACTGCGTTGGCTAGGTCATGTTGTCAGAATGGATGAAGAGGCTACAGCAAAGAAGTCTTTTGAAGGCAAACACGGTGGTACACCCAAACCGGGAAAGCCAAAAGCCCGATGAAAAGATCAAGTGGTGGAAGACATCTCGAAACTTGGTGTCAGAGATTTTAGAATGAGCTCAGAAGATCCAGACGCTTGGAACGCTTGGAATTCTACGTTTGGCTAGTGGAACAAATATTCTGTCATAGCCAATTAAAGTAAATGTAAGTGTCTATCTAGCATCAACGTGATTGGTTCATTTCCAATGTTGGTGGCTATTGAAAGCTGCTCTTCTATTATGTCGTTGCAATATATGCAATGAGTAAGAAACATTAACAACAACTAATGTTTGCACGACGTCGCTGATAATGGGGCCCTAACCAGACACCCGAAACGTCCGCCCGTGGATGTTTGTCTGTATCCATTCCGCCTTAATGTCTGGCAATTTCTTTTCTGTAATCAAAAAAACCTTTCATTCTAGTGATATTCATTATCATGGTCAAACAGCCCGTATCTCTACCCTTTGGGAAATTACTTTGAAAAATATATGAGTTCAACGACCAAGCCATAATGGGCAATCATTCCGAATTTTTTTTATCATAAAAACCCGGAAGTAGAGCTTTGTTTTAGACCCTTGATTTCTCGAGCAAAACATCTTAGAATTTGTCGTAAATAACGACTTTGACAACCGCTTAAAAATGTACTATAGAATAGACACCTACTTACAATTTCTATTAATTTTTGTTATTTTCAGGTGATGCTGCCTGCTCTCCATACCGAACATGGCAAAATGTTTACAAACATCGCCCATGGGAGCGTATGCGTTTGGATAAGACCCGCAGAAAACAAGTATGCGTCACATGTGTGCCTAAAACCTTACAGACCCCTTTTTTAATATGAAACTTTGTGTGTGTGTGTGCGTGTATTTTCAGGTGCTGGGTGGTGAAGTTTGCCTATGGACCGAACAAGTTGATGAGGAACAATTAGACAATCGGTTATGGCCCAGAGCCTCAGCGTTGGGAGAAAGGTAATGTTTGAGTAGGGGTTTGGGAGGTTATCAATTACTACTAAGTTTATGTTAGAATCTAATATCACAGTTACTTAGACAAAATTGGTACATGGTGATAAAATTCCGGCACGGGAGAGAAATGAGCACCACACAGGCTGGAGGCTGAGGTCCAATTTGTGTGATATTAATTGCTGTGACGAGAAGCCTAGCTGGGAGCTATCGGGCGCATCCACAGGTTGCAGATAGTGGAATGCTCCATACGGAGTAGCTGCAACGGCAGTCGCGGACGATCAGCGGTATCGAGCGGACAGTCTCATTAAAAGGCTCTTGCACAAATACTGAGTGCCTTTAAGGCTCGGCTACTCAATGGCTACCCTGTTCCCTCGACGAACGGTCCTTTGAACTGGAACGAGCTTGCTCACCTACAGGAGCTTGACGTTACCATATTCGACCATTAGCGAAGGGCTGAAACAAAAATAGCAAGTTTTGTCGAAAACAATGTAATTTTTAGAGTTATTAAATCATGGGGGTTGGGCTATAACTTTTCTAGGGGATGCTAAGCCCACCCCCTAGAGGCTTTTCAATGCTTATGTATTCGGCCAGCAGTTATAAAGCGGGCAACTGCTGCGATAATAATTGCTCGGAGTTTTCTCCCGGAAACTACCACAATTAAAGTGGGGTGGCAACTCACTAAAGCGGCGATTGGTGTCCTCTCCGAAGCCGCCCCGACATTCTTCTGATTGGTAAACATCCAGTGCTCTGAGGTTATGAAGTCGGGTGGTCGTTTGATGGTGAGTAATATAGGGAGATGGTCTGATCCCAAGATAAAAAATTACGGCTTGCCAGGATAAGTCACTCAGGAGATCAGGGAATGCAAGGGAAATGTTTGGCGAGCTGCTGTACCTACTCGTAATCCTAGTGGGTGCAACCTTATTCACCGTGCACAACGTAGAGCCTTCAATCGATTCTTCCAATGCTATACACCGCTTGTCGTTACCTCGGGGAGAATGCCATGAAATGTTTTGTGCAAAAGTCTCCTAGAACCAGACGATTATGCCTAGACAGTAGCCCACATATGTCGGGAACTTTGCCAGTAACTGGACCACATCTACCAACCAGCGGTATTAACATGCTGTATAGGTCTATCTCGGCAGTTGCGGACTTGTCCGCTATCCCCATACATTGTATATAGAGGTCACTAGCGCCAAGTGCAGGCGTTATGGGTCTCTACTGCATGGAATGGTGTATCACGAAGGCCAATCCCCCACCACCACTCCATATGCGCTTTTTACGTAGCACATAATATACGTGACAACTGTGAATCATGCAGGTGTCGCTCAGCTTTGTTTCCTCAATCGCTTAAATCAATATGATCCTCCGACTCATAAAATCCACTATTTCGTCGATCTTGCCTCGGAGACCATTACAATGCCATTGGAAGAAAGATACACTTCCCAGCAATATTGGGGCTGGCGTGTTGCTGTTGTGTATATTGCCACAAGGGAGAGGTTAAAGGGTTCACATAGTTCGACGTAGGGGACGCCGAAGGTGACGACGACGATACTTGTGACCAACTGCTGTCTATGTTCGCACAATACCTTGCAACATATTAAGTGCAGCTAAACTCCACAGCAAGATCGGAACTGCACCCACTCCATGCACCGGTTACCCCTCATTGACACTAACCGATGAAGGAGACGGTTCTGGCAAACCGAACAGAACCAAGGTCCCGGATTCTTTTTAATCCCGACAAGGCCCATAAACGTGCGGAGAAGGCACACTGGGATGTGTTTCTACCACGACGAAAAAAGGGGCTTTTTTCCAACAACCGGAAGGTGGGCGCATATTCATTTTGTCATTCTGTTTGCAACACATCGAAATATCCATTTCCGACCCTATAAAGTATATATATTCTTGATCGTCGTAAAAATCAAAAACGATCTATCCATGTCCGTCCGCCTGTCTGTTAAAATCACGCTACAGTCTTTAAAAATAGAGATATTGAGCTGAAAATTTGCACAGATTCTTTTTTTGTCCATAGGCGGTTTAAGTTCGACGAAGGGCTATATCGGACTATATCTTGATATAGCCCCCATATAGACCGATCCGCCGATTTAGAGTCTTAAGCCCATAAAAGCCACATTTATTATTCGATTTTGCTGATATTTTGGAGAGTGAGTTGCGTTAGGCCCTTTGACATCTTCGGTCCAGATTTGGAAATAGCTGCCATATAGACCGATCTCTCGATTAAAGGTCTTGAGCCCATAAAAGGCGCATTTATTGTCCGATATTGCCGAAATTTGGGATAGTGAGTTGTGTTAGGCCCTTTGATATGTTTCTTCAATTTGGCCCAGATCGGTCGAAATTTGGATATAGCTGCCATATAGACCGATCTCTGGATTTAAGGTCTTGAGCCCATAAAAGGCGCATTAATTGTCCGATTTTGCCGAAATTTGGGATAGTGAGTTGTGTTAGGCCCTTTGACATCTTTTTGCAGTTTTACTCAGATCGGTACAGATTGGGACATAGCTGCCATATAGACCGATCTCTCGATTTAAGGTCTTGAGTCCATAAAAGACTCATTTATTGTCCGATTTTTCCGAAATTTGGGATAGTGAGTTGTGTTAGGCCCTTTGACATCTTTTTGCAATTTGACTCTGATCGGTCCAGATTGGGATATAGCTGCCATATTGACCGATCTCTCGATTCAAGGTCTTGGGCCCATAAAAGGCGCATTTATTGTCCCATTTCGCCGCAATTTGGGATATTGAGTTGTGTTTGACACTTTGGCATCTTTTTGCAATTTGACTCAGATCGGTCCAAATTGGGATATAGCTGCCATAAAGACCGATCTCTCGATTTAAGGTCTTGAGCCTATAAAAAGCGCATTTATTGTCCGATTTCGCCGCAATGTGGGAGAGTGAGTTGTGTTGGGCCCTTTGACATCTTTTTGCAATTTGACTCAGATCGGTCCAAATTGGGATATAGCTGCCATAAAGACCGATCTCTCGATTTAAGGTCTTGAGCCCATAAAAGGCCCATAAAAAGCCCATTTATTGTCCGATTTCGCCGAAATTTGATTGTGATTTGTGTTAGGCTCTTCGACGTCTTTTTGTAGTTTGGCTCAGGTCGGTCCAGATTTGTATATAGCTGCCATATAGACTGATTTCTCGATTTAAGGTCTTGGGACCATAAAAGGCGCATTTATTGTCCGATTTCGACGAAATTTGACAATGTAACCTGTTAGGTTTTTCGAAATCCGTGTCGTATATGGTTGAGATCGGTCTATGTTTGGATATAGCTACCAAAAATACCACTATTTTGCTCTACAAACAATGACTTGTACTTATTAGACCACTCAATGTCCGTGCTGAATTTGGTCCAAATCGGACCATATTTTGAAATATCTGCTATGGAGGCATAAAATATGCATTTTTTACCGGATTATGATGAAAGGTGGTCTACATATATACCAGAGGTGGTGGGTTCGGGCTAGGCCGAACCTAACGCCTTTTCACTCGTTTTAAATACATTTCATTTGATAACCAAACTACAGATCCTACAGATGTCAAAATAGCGTGGTTTTTAGGTAGAGTGTTTCCCCATTTTATTTGAACCTCAAACTTTAAAATCAATTTCGTTGCCAAAATCAAGGTGTTTCTCCATTTTATCACAGTTTTAAGTCTTTACATTTAAATGAATCTTTTTAATATATTTTTTTGTTTTCTTTTAGATTATGGGCCGATCCTGATGATGTATCCGATATGGATACAGTGCCGCAAGAGGTTTTCAAACGTATGTCGGTATTCCGTACACGTCTAGTGGAATTGGGTTTGAAGGCTGAACCCATATTTCCGAAATATTGTGCTCAAAATCCTGGCGAATGCATTTGATATTTTCTTTAAGTATCACACACATTCAAACCATACACTAACTCACCACACTACACATACAAACATCCGACACAGGTATAAACTTTGTTAGTTAAACATACAAGAGTTTTGTTTTATTTTATATTGAAAATGAAAACAAAATTAAAAAAAAAATATAATAATTATATTAAAACTAACTTTAAACAGTTTAGAATTTATATTTGTCCGAAGAACATTTAACGATGTAATCAAAGCCAAAATATTTGATATTATAATACTTACAGTAATATGAATTGTTTAGGAATGATCTATAACTTGATAAAGTAAGCATTTTTTATTATTTTTAACACTAATCAGTAAGAAGAAAAAATCATAAACAGTTCTTATTTTGGCAAACTGAAGGACTAGCAAGCAGTTTTGTGGAGAAAGTCGCCAATTTTTGTTTGTTTTTTTCTTGGCAAATTAATTTTAGGCATTTTAGAATAGCATAGCGTTGCGTTGTTAACCATATATTCTCATAGTTCTTGAGGTTCCATCGAAGTTTTGTTTGCTTTCCTTTCTGTGTTAAATAAATAACAGGATCATTTTCAAATAACCGTTTAGATGAAGTTTCTATATCCATCCTTAAAACATGACCTAGCCAAAGTAATTGTTAACTTTATCAAAGTCGCTCAGTGGTTTGGGAACGAAAAAACAATAAAATATCTGCCATTTGAGATTTCTTGCATCAACCAGTTTTCTTATCAATGCCAATTTGCAAATCATCTTTGCCCGAAATTAATAAGTTAACCACCACCGCGATATCACTTCTCCCACTCTGTATTTGTTTCGCCCATGCTCTGCGTTTCAATGTATGAGAGCAGTGCAAATGCCGAATGGTGAATTTCAGTTTCACACTGGCTTATTAGAATTGCAGAGCGACTGCTGGCTGATGGTTGCACTGAGCACTACAGTTGAACAACCTGGCGGATCTCTTCGGATCAGTCACGGTTATTTCGCCAAAAGTGACTGAGATCCTGTCAACCCGTCTACCGGGGTTCGAGAGTGACTTAACAGTAGACCACAGTTTGCCCACACCGGTGCCTAAGTTATATTGCTCCAGGTGTTCCAGCCACAAATTCCGCTTATGTTCGTTGACTACCCTATTTATTTCCAGATTCAGCTCGCTGATTTTGGGTTTAGCGGGGTCCATACCACGAATCCCATCACGCTTGTCTGCGAGTATGACTGCTTGCGCCGGGAAATTTGGCCGCACTTGGGATATTCGACCGGCTGGTATTAAGCGAGCGGCCTCTGCGTTAATGATGTCTCGGAATTTTCTCTCCACTATCACATCAGAGGGGGGTGGTAGTTTACTGAAGCGGCGATTGGTATATTCTCTGAAGCCAGACCAATCGGCCTTCTTCTGATTGATAAACGTCCGGCGCTTAGAGGTTATGAAGTCGGGTGGTCGGTCGATGGTGAGAATTGTGGGGAGGTTGTCAGACCCCAAAGAGATGACGGCTTGCCAGGATACGTCACTCAGGAGATCTGGGAATGCAATGGAGATGTCTGGCGAGCTGCTGCACCTCATTCACCGTGGTTGCACTGAGCACAACGGTTGAACAACCTGGCTCATTTCTTCCGATCAGTCATGGTTATTTCGCCAAAAGTGACTGAGGTCCTGTCATCCCGTCTACCGGGGTTCGAGAGTGACTTAACAGTAGACCAGAGTTTGCCTACACCGGTGCCTAAGTGTTCCAGCCGGTGCCTAAGTGTTACATTGCTCCAAGTGTTCCAGCCACAATGGAGATGTGTGGCGAGCTGCTTCACCTCCTTGTAATTCTAGTGGGGGCATCCTCATTCACCGTGCAAAACGTGGAGCTTTCAATCTGGTCGTTACCTAAGGGAGAATGCCATGGCGTGTGATGCACATTAAAGTCCCCTAGAACCAGACGATTATGGCCAGATAGCAACCCACTTATATCAAGGTTGTAAGCCTGGCCATTAATCGGGACACAGCTACAAACCGGCGGTATGTACACGTTGTATAGCTTTATCTCGGTAGTACCGGACTTGACTGGTATCCCCATGCTTCCATGTAGGTGTCACTAGCTCAATGTGCAGGCGAGATAGGTCTATATTTGATGGAATGGTGTATTACGAAGACCAATCCCCCACCTCCATTCCTTGAGCGATCCTTACGTAGCACATTGTAACCCTGACAACTGTGCAAGCTGCAGGTGTTGGTCAGCTTTGTCTTGTGGATTGTTGCGACCAATATGCTCTTCCGACTCATAAAGTTCACAATCTCATCGATCTTGCCATGAAGTCCGTTGTAGTTTAACTGCAAAAACGATATACTTCCCGGCACTGGCCTGGCAATATTTGCGCTGGGATGCTGCCGTTGCGTAAATTGCCGTACGGGTGAGGTCGAGGGGGTCACATAGTCTGACGACGACGACTCTTATGCCATGGGACACACAATTTATCCACCTGTTGCTTAGCATATGGTTTATCCAGTTTCTAAGGACCGTGTCCACCCGGTACTGGTCTAAGGATTGGATCAGTGTGTCGGTCCGCACATTGTTAAAAGCCCCCTCGATGTCAATGCATACCGTCAGGGTGTACGTTTTGGCATCGAAGGATTCTTCTATGGTCGGGTAACCTTCTCGATATAACCGATTAGACATTGACTTGTCATGGCAGGCACTCTCAGTTTATTGACCTTTATTTTTTGAATTCAGAAACATGTTCCCCAGAGATTAAATGGCTGTCGTATACGCCAATCCATTATTTCTTGAATTGCAAGGATCTTCGGTTGATAACGACTATAGTGGTCGGTTAATCTTTTTGAATTAATCAGTCCAAGTTCTTTATAGTACGCCACAAATCGCACATGCCCGTCGAGCGTGGAACCATCCGTATTGAGGGGAAAACCACCGTTGAAAATTTTTTCTGATGATCTCGCCAGGATTCGATTCCAGGCGTTCAGCGTCATAGGCGGACATGCTCTCTGTGCAACGGTGACATGCGGTCTAAACCCACAACTTTTGCCAATAGCTCTCTTGCAGGTGTATAGGACTAGAGTTGTCTTTCTTTCCCTTTCCAAAATGTTTGATTTGAAGTTCAATTGTCTTTCCAGCAAAACACCCAAATATTTTGCGCTTTGAGTGAATGAAACATTCTCTCAACCCAAGGAGAAAAGAACCACTTCTGTCTTACACGGACTTAATCTTAGACCACTTTCAGTAGCCCACTCCCCTCTCCTACTTAGAGCCTCTGAAGTATATCTCCAAGAGTGCTGGGAAACTTTCCCCTTACCGCAATAGCCACGTCATCAGCACCTTTTTCTTCCAGAGACAATAAGATATCGTTAAGGGCTATATTCCAATGTAGATGAGACAGTTCACCTACTTGAGGTGTTCCCCTGCTGACCCATCCTTTTAGATCTACTGTTCCCCAGCCTGCCGTAATGCATCTCTTACTAAGTAAGTTATTAATATACTTTCTTACGGCAGTGTTGATGCCTAGAAACTCCAGCTCCTTCATGATTGATGTCGGTTTTACTTTATTGAAAGCAACTTCAATGTCAAGAAATGCTTACATTGTATATTCCTTGACAGCTAGAGAACCCTCTATATAGCCGACTAGGTCGTGAAGGGCTGTTTCAGTGGATTTGCCTTTACTATGTGCATGCTGCTGCCGCGACAAGCGATCTCCAGGGGTCTCGACGACATTACTGAAAGCATCTTCAATGTCGAGAAATGCTACCATTGTGTATTCCTTGATAGTGAGAGAACCCTCTGTGTAGCCGACAAAGTTGTAAAGGGCTGTTTCACTCGACTTGCCCTTTCTATAAGTAAGCTATTGCCAAGACAAGCGATCTCCAGGAACCTTTGCCCTAAGATATGTTTCTATTGTGCTCTATGAGATTCTTTAGAATAAATGATGACAGACTAATAGGACGAAAACCTTTCCCCTTCGTGTGGTAAGGTTTTCTTTTCTCTATCCAACATGTATATATGATATGCTGATACAAGCAGAGTATATCTACCTTAGCCAAGATGGCCAGTCTATCAGGCACAGCTTGTTATTTAACCGGTGATACATCATTAGGGCCTTGCGACATAAAGGTGTCGAAACTTCTTATCACACAAAGGATTTTCGGCTCAGACACAATTTCCCCAATAACCTCCGACGACTGCATACCAGTGACAAACTCTTCTGTCGTCACGTTGTCCATTGAAGAATTTTCCGGGAAATGTCTATATTGTCTACTTTGTCCATACATTCTGTGACTTCTGAATAAACCCCACCGTAATAGGTCTCGAGGACAGAATATTCCTTAGCCTAGAGGCCTCAGATGTATTCTTCACGGAGCTGCCACCCAGTAATTGTACTGAGCATTTTTCACCTAGCCCTTGTATTTGGTTAGCTCAGGCTTATTGACGTCCCAATCGTATAGTACCCTTGGGGCTTTCGCCCTGTAGTGTAGGGTATAAAAATATATGCAATGTAAATATCCACAAACCTAACGGCATGATGTCAAATTCTTTGGAAGAATGTCCGGATTTCATTCTGATTCTTAAACATCTGGATTTACTCACACGTTTTTCTTTCCTGGTGTCTCTTTTCCCTGTGGCATAGACATTTATTCTCTTTCTCTCACCCCTTCTAACGGTGCCTCTTTTTTGCCTGGAGTCTTGCTACTGACTACAGGGTTGTTATGTATGATGCATTCTTGATTTCAGTAGCATTTCGACACTGCTGGTCATATCATGAGCTCATTGGAGGAGGCTTTGGCAGAATTTACGTATTCCATTCCGATTCCTGAACATCTGGATTCACTCACACTTTTGTATTTTCAATTCTTTTTTTTCCCCTGTGGCATAAACATTTCTTTTCTCTCTCTCCCCTTCTACCTTCTACTATTTACAACAAGGTTGCTATGTATGATGCATTTTTGACTTCAGTAGTACTTGGAAACTGCTTGCTCTCATCGTTGAGTATGTGTTTCCTAGCTCTCAAGTAATAGAATCTCGCAACCCATCGGCTCCTGTTGCCTTGTTGTTCTACGTCAACCTTATTTGGACTAGGCGGTATAGATTGAATACCGTCATCATGGATAGGATTTGTGGTATACCCTTCGCCGCCAAATTGTCCCTTGTTCTTTAACGAAATTTAACAGTGGAGTATACGATGGGAATGAGACTTATTTCAGTGTAGTAAGCACATACTGTCTTATCTCCTGTCTTGTGTATGGGATATAGTGTGCTTAAGCTCTCATCATCGAGTTTGTGTTTTTCTAGCACTCAAATAGTTCAGCTCGCAACCCATTGGCTCCTGCTGCCTTGTTATTTTTCTGTCAGTTTACTTCTGGCTACTGCGGTATACACTGTATATCTTAATCAGGGATCGGATTTTTGGTATACTTTTCGCCACCACTATCGGATACCAACCGCTGGGAAATCTTTGTTCTTTATAGATCACCAGTAAACAAACTATTACTAGATTTTCTGTACCAAACCCATAGGCATGATGTGAAATTCTTTGGCAGAATGTCTGGATGTCATTTTGATTCTTGAACATCTGGATTCACTCACACTTTGGCTTTCCATATCCTTCTTTTCCCTGGTGTATAAACATTTTTTCTCTCTCTCTCCTACCTTTTTGCTACTTTCTTGCTCAGTTTTAATCTATGGAAAACAAGTAAAAGCGTGCTATTTTCGGCCGGGTCGAATATTTGGGAACCCACAACTATGGATTCTGATAAAAATTTATACAAAATAAATCTAGTTCAAGGGCATTATTTTATTCTACATACCAAAGTTCTGTCAAACCAGCAAAAACTAAAGCTTCTAGGAATCGAATAAGGATGATCCGAAGACCGCTTTATATGGGAGCAATATCAGGTTATAGGCCGATTTGGAGCGTATTTGTCACAGTTTTTTGAAGTCGTAACAGAATTCCCCAATGCAAAATTTCAGCCAAATCGGCCAAATATTGCCGCTTGCAAGGACCTAAGAAGTCAAATCGGATATCGGTTTATATAGGAGCTATATCAGTTTGTAGACCGATTTGGACCGTACTTGACACAGTTGTTGGAAGTCATAACAATACATTGCATGCTCAATTTCACCCAAATTCGACAAAAATGGTGGCTTGTAAGGGGCTCAAGAAGTCAAATCGGGAGATCGGTTTATATGGGAGGTATATCAGGTTATAGACCGATTTGGTCTGTACATGGCACAGTTGTTGGAAGTCATAACAATACATTGCATGCTCAATTTCAGCCAAATCAGACAAAAATTGGGGCTTGTAAGGGCTCAAGAAGTCAAATCGGGAGATCGGTTTATATGGGTGCTATATCAGGTTATAAACCGATTTGGACCGTACTAGGCACGGTTGTTTAAGTCTTAACAGAACACTACATGCAATATTTCACCCAAATCGGACAAAAATTGCGGCTTGTAAGGGTTGAAGAAGTCAAATGGGGAGATCGGTTTATATGGAAGCTATTTCAGTTTATAGACCGATTTGGATTGTACCTGGCAAAGTTGTTGGAATTAGTAAGAGAACACTACATGCAATATTTCACCCAAATCGGACAAAAATTGCGGCTTGTAAGGGTTGAAGAAGTCAAATCGGGGGATCAGATTATATGGGAGCTGTATCTGGTTCTTGGCCGATTTGGGCCGTAATTGGTGCAGTTATTGGAAATCGTAACAGAACACCGCATGCAATATTTCAGCCAAATCGGGCAAAATTGCAGCTTCCAGGGACTGAAGAATTCAAATCGGAGGATTAGATTATATGGGAGCTGTATCAGGTTCTTGGCCGATTTGGGCCGTAATTGGCGCAGTTATTGGAAATCGTAACGGAACACCGCATGCAATATTTCAGCCAAATCGGACAAAAATTGCAGCTTCCAGGGACTGAAGAAGTCAAATCGGGAGATCAGATTATATGGGAGCTATATCTAAATCCGAAACGATATGGCCCATTTGCAATCCCCAAAGGTTTACATCGATATTTAGTATCTTTGCAAATTTCAATCGGCTAGCTTTACGCGTTCGACCTCTATCGTGATTTCGACATACGGACGGACGGACATGGCTAGATCGACTCAGAACATCAGAGAGGATCAAGAATATATATATATTTTATGGGGTCTTAGACGAATATTTCGAGGTGTTACAAACGGAATGACAAGATTAGTATACCCCCATCCTATGGTTGTGGGTGTAAAAATAACTTTAAAATGTATTTTCTTTTCAGTTGTGCTTCTCCCCCACAAAATGTTTGCTGGCTTTTGAAAAAAATCGAATTTCTTTTCTATTAAATTGGTTTACTTATAACAAACAAAAGCTTTAAGTTGAAATGATTTTAGTGCAATTTTTTTTTTTTTTTTTTTTATAAAATTCCCTTTTAACTAATGTTTGCTATTTTGTTGTTTTTTTGGCCTGCAAATTAGTTTCTTATTGCAAACATCATTGACATACAAAGGATCACTTGCACGCACACTCACTCACGTACATACATTAAAACATATATTCAATACATAAACATACCATAACATAAATTAACACAATACATAGACAAATTCTAGATATCTAAACAAATTATACTTTATACATATGCATATATAGATATTTAATGAGAATGAACAAAAAAAAAAAACACAAATATATATAAATATGTAAATCTGTTTTGTCTATTTAAAACCATTTAAAATTCTACAAAGAAATATTGATTTTAATTTTTTTTTATAAAATTATATATTTCCTACTACGAGAAAAAAAAACAAAGAAATAAAACCAACATCTATACACAAAATTCTAGCATTAAATCTCTATGTGTAATAATGACAAACCACAAATTTGAAAAGTAAAAAAAAATCAGGATGTTTTTTTAGTAAACTAAGGAAAAAAATTTGAGAAAAATAATGAAATAAAATACAACTAACTTAAGTACCCTTCAGGTTTGGAGTAAAGCATGAAACGTAAATCAAAGCTGCTGATGAATGACAGGCAAACACAATTTTGCTACTTCGTAAACAAAATCTTTGTTTAGAAGATGACGAAGAAGATTAAGAACAACAAAAATGAAGAATATATATTTTAATTTTTTGAGTGATACCAGGTGACCTTAAATAAAATTCAAAGAATAAAATTTATAGAGAAAGAAAGAACATAAATCAAAATCTATGAATAAATAACCAGTACTAATCATATATGAATACTACTAAATTACACATGAATAGATAATCAATACAACTCAAAGAATTTCATTATCATTACTTTGTTTTTAGTTTGTTTTAGTTTAGTACATATATATCGATGTAGTTAAGTATTTTTCTATTCCTATTTATGTTATAAATGTAATAGTACAAGTAATAATTTCAGAACAGTTATTTTATATTTTAATAAATTTTTACATAAAACGGTTGAAACGTATATCGAGAAGCTTGTAGAAGCATCATACAAGTTTTTGTCTGTCCGTCGTCGTGTGCACATGTAAATGTAGCACAGTGCTACATTTAGTGTCCCCTCCGTTACAGAATCAAACAAAATTCAAACATAACACAGTGCCAATTTAAACAGATCAATAATAACAAATCAAACAATAATAATAACAATATCTTACAAAACGCGAATAACAAAAAAAAAACGAATCATACCCATAACATCCTAAGCCAATAACAACACCATCATCAACATAGTTACTCCACACTGCAATTAATCCACAAACAACAAATCAACCGGTGCGTGCCGCTACCACTCTGTTCTCACAGAGATGACAAGCAGAAACGAATGAATTCACCACACAAAGGGTTTTTATAGTCTACTGCGTGTCTTGTGTTTCGTTGAGGGTTCTTGAGAATCTAGGCGTAAATAAATCCCCGTGCCCGGATGGAATATCAACACTTCCCTTACGCAAGTGTTCTTCGACGCTCGCTCGTCCATTACGCAACCTTGCCTACCGTGCAGGAGTCTTCCCGGCGCATTGGAAGGCTGCGGATGTTCAGCCAATGGCCAAGAAAGGTGAGGCAAACTTACTTACTTTACTTTAATTGGCTATGACAGAATATTTGTTTAACTAGCCGAACGTAGAATAGCGTTCCAAGCGCCTCGATCTTCTGCGCTCATTCTAAAATCTCTGACACCAAGTTTGATCTTTCCGGTTTGCAACTTGATCTTCCCGTTTTAGCCTTCAAAATACTTCTTTGCTGGAGCTTCTTCATCCATTTTGACAACATGACCTAGCCAATGCAGCCGTTGTATTTTGATGCGTGTAACTATGCTATAGTCGTCATACAGCTCGTGGTTCATACATCGCCAATATTCTCCGTTAACGCAAACTGGTCCCCATATTTTACAAAAAATCTTTCTCTCTAACTCTGCAAGCACTGCCTCGTCTGCTTTCACGAGTACCCATGCCTCAGAACCATATATCTCCACGGGTACTATCAGTGTCTTGTATAGTGTAATCTTCGTCTGTTGAGAGGTGGCCTTGTTTCTAAACTGCTTACTTAGGCCTAAGTAGCATCAATTTGCCAAAATTACTCTTCGCTTTATCTCCAAAACTGGTGTCATTCGTTTCGGTTACGGTTCCCAACTTTCTCAATTTTCTTTATCTGCTCGGTTGTGCAAGGCTGTTTGGGAGTTGAAACCATCCATTTCGTCTTATCTCCATTTACTGCCAGACCCATTTTCACTGACTCTCTTGCGATTCTTTCAAAGGCTTGCAGTTACTACTTTCGGTGACCGCCAACCATGATATCGATGTCGTCGGCATAGGCGAGTAGCATGTGTTCTCTTGTGATTAGTGTGCCATATCTATACACATCTGCATGTCGAATAATCTGAGGAATACTTATCAGCAAGTCTTATTAATTTTGCAGGGATACCAAACTCAGACATGGCTTGAAATACCTTTGAACGTAAAGGAGTATCGAAGGCGGCTTTGTAGTCAACAAAGAGGTGGTAGGTGTTGATTTGTCCTTCTCGGGTCTTTTCCAGGATTTGGCGCAATGTGAATATCTGGTCTAGGATGGATTTACCAGGTCTGAAGCCAATGCGGATATGGCCCAATTATCTCATTGACTTTAGGTTTTAATCTTTCACACAGTACGCTCGAGAGTATCTTGTATGCGATTGGGAGGAGACTTTTTCCTCTGCAGTTGGCACACTCCGTCTTGTCTGCTTTCTTGTGTACGGGATATAGTATGCTGAGGTTCCAATCATCGGGTATGCGTTCTTGTAGCCAGATTGCACAGACAAGCTGATGCATACGCCTAATCAGCGTGTCGTCTTCGGTCTTAAATAGTTCAGCGGGTAACCCGTCGGCTCCTGCTGCCTTGTTGTTCTTTAGTCGGGTCACTGCTACTTGGACCTCATTCTGACTAGGAGGTAAACATTCCATGCCATCATCATGGATTGGTTCTGCGGTATCCTCTTCGCCGCCAATATCGGACACTAGCAGTTGGGTTAAAATGTTCTTTCCATCTCCTCAGCATGTTATCTGTGTCAGTTACCAGATTTGCTTCTTTGTCTCTGCAGGAGGATGTGCCTGCACCAAAGCCATCGGTTTGATGTTTAATTCTTTGGTAGAATTTCCGGACTTCATTCTGACTTCTGTACATCTCAATTCACTCACACTCACGTCTTCCCATTTCCTTCTTCTTTCTGCGAAATAGACGTTTCTCCTCTCTCCTTTTCTCCCGATACCTCTCCTTAATCTGGCGTGTTGCTACTGATTGCAGGGTTGCTCTATATGCCACATTATTGGCTTCAGTAGCATCTCGACACTCTTGGTCGTACCATGGGTTTCTTGGAGGAGGCTTCCTGTACCCAAGTACGGATTTCGCGGCATTTTCCATGGAGTGGGCAATAGTTTGCCACTGCGCCACATCGGCAAACAACCCTGTGAATTATCGGCCAATTGCGATATGCTCCGTTCTCTCCAAGGTACTTTCAAATACCTTTCATTTGAGTTTATGGTATAGCCATGATCGGCTAATATGCCCGTTTTGGATGTCAAAGTGGGTGGGAAAAACATTAGCCGGAAATCGATTCCACATACGAACGGTTCGGGCGAACTAAGAATTCCGCTGCCCAATCAATTACAAACGGGTGTGAGTTCCTGGAATCTCTAGTATCCCTGACATACATCCTTACATCAGGAACAAGAAGACGAATATCAGACGACCATGAAAGTACAGATAGAACAGCGACAAACTACCCACATTGCGACGATGATGAAGGGAGGCAATAGAGTTGGATACCCCACTGTCCCCAATCAACGCCATCACTCTCCTCTGTACACGTTCCAGTAGCTCCAGGGATAATTTTGAAGCTCCAGCCCATACATGTGAGTTGTACTCCATTTTCGGTCTTATGATAGTGGTCTAGGTGTTAAGAAGATCAGACGGAGTGAAGTAATTCTTACACCGTTTAAGGAAGCCTAAACACTTGAATGCTTCTTTCGACACTTCAAATACATGTTTAGCCCAACGGACATCACTTTGTATTATCATGCCCCGAACGAACATCAAGAGCTTCTGATTGCTCAACATCTAGACCGTTGATAGACAAAGATGATCGTAATGGGTCAACGAATTGTTTGTGTGACAACAAGCAGCACTGAGTCTTCAGTGCATTAAAATCTACTCGATTCATTTCACCTCACTCATAAAAATGGACAGCAAATCCATAAACCGCCTCTTTTCATTTTGATTGCTCAACATCTACACCGTTGATAGACAAAGATGATCGTAATGGGTCAACGAATGATTTGTGTGACAACAAGCTGCACTGAGTCTTCCGTGCATTAAAATCTACTCGATTCATTTGACCCCACTCAGAAATGGACAGCAAACCCTGACAGAGTGTATCGTCCATAAACCGCCTCTTTTCCTCAATCTTTCGAAGACTCGGCTCAATGGTCGAATGAGTACGAATGACAGAGATTACTGTCATCCGCAAATGAGTAGATCGGATTCGATGTCTGCCCCAACAGATCGTTGATGAAAATAAGAAAAAGAGAAGGAGGAAGAACAGAGCCCTGGGGTACACCTGCCGTCAATTTGTGCTCATTGGATGAGAACCCATCTATAATGACTCGAATAGTGTGATCTCTGAGAAAGCTCGAAATAAATCGAACGAAGCCACTAGCGACACCAAATGCGATAAGCTTTGATAGTAGTGCACCGTGCCAGACTCTATCAAATGCCTTGGAGATATCCAGAGCCACAACCTTACTCTCACCAAACTGATGGATTGGAGCGACTTCAACGTTCCGACAGAAGTGCCATGTGGTCGCCCGTAGAGCGATTTCTGCGGAATCTATACTGTTAGTCGCTAAGAAGGCCATTAGACTCTAAATACCTTACAAGATGGTGATTAACCCTGACATTTGAGTCGAAATGTCTGAGATGCCATCCCTTCCCTAAAAAGCACTTCTCATTACCCGTATGTCCAAAAACACCAGATCTGGGAGATTGGTAATGCGATTCGTTCGGCATTTTTTGCACTCACTTAAAAAAAACATGGTTTCTATTTTGGGGTCGGGGGGCCATCCAAAACCCGTCAAATGGATATATAGATCAATAACGACGATATAGGGCTCAAACGAAAGGTGCTTGGAAGAAAAAACGAATTTGATATACAATTCAAGATAGCATCTATAAAAGCTATTTGGGAGTAGAGTACGAAATTTGTACTCATTTTTGGAACAAAGACCCTGGGGTGCACTCCACCTTCAAACGGAACTTATTTATCGATCATGCCAATATGGGGCTCATATAAAATGTATTTAAAAGTGGAGCTTGAAGCTTATATTTACTTTATGGGCCAAGTGTCTGGGAGGCTATCCCATCCCGAAATATCCCGTAAACAAGAAATATTTATCAAAGTGGGTGGTAATGTAGGACTCAAAAGAAAGGCATTTGGGAGCAGAGTAAAAATTTGCCCATGAACCGAGCGGGGGCAAACTTCCCACACATCATTGAGTGCTTTCCGCTTCAAGTTGAGTTTATCAACGATAAGGGACCTTTTTTATAGCCGAGTCCGTACGGTGTGCCGCAGTGCGACATTTTTTTAGGGAGAATTTTTTACATGACCCTGCATGGTATTGTACCTCGCAAATGTCACCAGCATTAAGAGGGGATAACCACAGATTGAAATTTTGTCCGAAGTTCCACCAGGATTCGAGCGCAAGCGTTCAGCGTCATAGGTGGCCATAGGCTACAGTAGCACGATATCCACATTCAGGGCGAAGTGTCCCCACCCTAAATAGATATTAGAGAGTTAAAGAAAGCGCAGCGAAGCGGGACAAGTTGTTTAATATTGTCGTCGCTATTGTGTGTGGGAACTGTTGACAGATTCCATGTAATTCACCAGTAATGTCGACAGTCAAGAGAAAATCCTTCCTGCCAATTTCAAGAGAATCGGTTAACAAATGACCAGTTTTTGCAGTACTACTGCAAACCGGACGAACATATATATGGGAGCTATATTCAAAAAAAATTTTTGGCTTCAAGAAACTTTTATTAACTATTAATACAAGATTTTCTTTTTTCTTCAAAAAATGAAATTGCGATTCGGTCCTTAAAAAATATTGCTTTTACTCATTAACGACGAAAAATACCCAAGAATAGAGCGGCCTTTGAAATATTCTAGCTCGAGTTAGGAAAAAGCTATAGTAATGAAATTTGGCTTGGCGTAAAGTGGACGACTGAAACCAGTTACAACAATTTTTCCCCTCACGTTTTGGGAAAAATTGTCTTCTCGAAAGTCTGCAATTTTTTTAATAACCCTAAAATCAAACGAAATTATTTCTTAAAATTCTTAGGAGTGAGATTTCTGGTATCCTTTCTAATGTTGTGCATTTTTTTCTTTTCCATTTGCAAAGAAAATCCCCATTTATTGAGCTCGTCTCGAAAGAGAAACAAACAAAAATTGGGAAATTTTATGATCTTCGCTTTAACAGGCAAAAAACTTGAAAATGGAAAAATTCGGCTGAGCTCGGCCGGAGCAACAGAAACAGCATTTGCCGTTGTCTAGCATTCGAGGCCATTCAAACAACTTCCAACAGATGCACAGCATCAAGTGCACCATGGTGGCAGTGTAATTGTTGCAGAAAAAAAGTCTGTCATTACACGTAGAACATATGCATTGGGAAAAGGTACAGCTACTAGTAAGAAGGCCACCGTAGCGCAGAGGTTAGCATGTCCGCCTATGACGCTGAACATCTGGTTTTGAATCCTGGCGAGACCATCAGAAAACATTTTCAGCGGTGGTTTCCCCTCCTAATGCTGGTAACATTTGTGAGGTGCTGTGCCATGTTAAACTTCACGCCGTTCGGACTCGGCTATAAAAAGGAGGCCTCTTATCATTGAGCTTAAACTTGAATCGGACTGCACTCATTGATATGTGAGAAGTTTGCCCCTGTTCCTTAGTAGAATGTTCATGGCCGAAATTTGCAATTTTCAATAGACAGGGTTGTCGAGCCTGGTTAATGTGGAAATTGTATCATAGAGGCGTTTTCGCAATAAATACAATTGAAATACAACATACCAACGCACGGCCTTTGAAGCCATCACACCTTATATGGTTGAAAAGTCTTATAACCAAAGGCGAAACGCGTCCCATAGTGGTTGGTGTGTGTTGCTATCTCTGGCTTTGCTTTTCCATTTGCAAAGAAAATCTCCAATCGCCCCCCCCCCCTGGCTACGCCCCTGGGGTAGGGTATGCCCTATCCTAATACACAGTTTGATCTTAAGGCCCAATTTTGGCATTGCTTAACCTCTTGCTCTACTTCATGAAGCTTTTGATCCAAATACGCAAGAGAATTACCGTATTCTGGCCACCTTAAGACTTTAAGCTCATCTTAGCCATATTTGACATCAAATGAAATCAAATTCAAAACAAAATTAAAGGGCTAACTGTTCTGAAATTATTTTTTAAATAATTTAATTTTTATTTAACACTAAGATAAGTTTTAACAAATAACATTAAGGAGGTGGATTATAGATTGTCGCGCATCTATAGTTGTGTTGTTGCCAGGATATAAAATCATGAATTAAAAATTACTACAAAATGGGACATTTTTTGTCAGCTTCATTCAATATCAGTAAATTGCAGAAAGATGTCATTTTATAAAGAAGTAAAAATTTCTCTAATAAATAAGGCTAATGGCAACTCAACTGAAGTTGGACTGCAATCCATAATCGACCCATAAAATATGTTGACTTTGTTGCAAACAAATTTTTCTTTGAAACTACTTAAAACCTCATCCCTAAGATGAGAGACGAGGCCAATCAAAACAAAAATCAATCCAATCAATTATGTTATACGACTATATTAAGAGAATGTAAATAGTTACAAAATAAATAAAACAAGAGGCAAACAAATACCATACCATAAAACTAAAATCTATTTAATCCACTGAAAACACAGTGTATGCCTTTGAAAGAGTATAGGTAGAGTTTTCTTTCTTCACAATTCCCCTCACATTGGTATAGAAAAAAATTAGTAGTAAAATGAATTGTCACCTTGTTTTTTATTGTAAAATTCAAGTTTTTTGTCCACATTAAATAAAAAAAAAGAAATTGCAAAAACTAAAAAAACAAGAACCAAAAATAAATTCAAATCAGTCCTATTGTAGAGTCCAGTTTTTGTCCATATATATTTGAAAAGAAACCAAAAACAAACAAAAAAATTATGAAAAAACAAAATCATCAACAAAATTTGTAATACGTAAATAAATTCATGCATATACTATACTATATAATATATAGCTAGAAATATACAAAAAAATGAAGTATGTTTCACCCCACCTAGGAATTTAAGCATTTGTTGTTAAACAAAAACAAAATAATTATTTTAATAAAATATTTAAATTAATTTTATATGATGTTGTGTGCTTAATTATCATTAGCGTAGCAGGGGACATCGCCAAATCCAAATTGTTTCGCGTGTAAAAATTCAAAGTGGTTTTCAATGCTTAAAACGCAGTAATTCCGTAATTTTTTCGAATTTCGAAAATTGGCAAGCATTCTGCAGTTCGAAATTAAAATAAAAATAAAATAAAAATAAAATAAAAACAGAATTACTTAAATCACATTCTATTTTTTTCGCATTTTTTTAGCAAAGGTTAACCTCTTATGAAAATTTCCAATTTTTGAAGCGAAAAAATTTTTCGAGTTGAGTATACAGTAGTGAAGATAATGACAAAAAATTCGGATTAGTGCAACTCTTAAGTGTTTTGTGCAAAAAACAAGCTCACAATTGCATAATTCATATGCGAAAAATTGAAAAAATTCGAGGTGAGTTTAAAGTTGCTGTAATGTCTTTAGTTTTGCAAACTTCGAAACTCGGAGGACACCGTTGGATTCGTGAGGAAAATCTCTTTCCGTAGAGGTGCTACATGAAGGAATAGTGTAAAGTTTTCTATGAAAAACATTGCAAAAACCAAATCTTTTTTGGTGTAAAAATTCAAGGTCATTTTCAAGGTCAAAAACGTTGTAACTCCTTCATTTTTTCGAATTTCGATAATTTTCCAGAATTCCGCAGTCCGAAATTCGAAAACGATTCGTACAATAAACAAAATAACATAAAATTTCACATTTTATTTTTTTTGCATTTTTTTCGCAAAGGCTAACCCCTTATGAAAATTTTCAATTTTTGATGTAAAAAAATTTTTCGAGTTGAGTATGCAGTATTGAAGATTATGGCAAAAAATCGGATTAGTGCAACTCCCAAGTTTTTTCTTCAAAAAACAAGCTCAAAATCGCATAATTAATACCCGAAAAATGGTAAAAAAATCGAGGTGAGTTTGAGATTGCTGTAACATCTTTAGTTTTGCGAATTTCAAAATTCTAAGGACACCCTTGGATTCGTGAGGAAAATCTCTTTCCGTAGAGGTGCTACATGAAGGAATAGTGTAAAGTTTTCTATGAAAAACTTTGCAAAAACCAAATCTTTTTTGGCATTAAAATTCAAGGTCATTTTCAAGGTCAAAAACATTGTTACTCCTTCATTTTTTCGAATTTCGATCATTTTCCAGAATTCCGCAGTTCGAAATTCGAAAACGATTCGTACAATAAACAAAATTACATAAAATTTCACATTTTATATTTTTTGCATTTTTTTTCGCAAAGGCTAACCCCTTATGAAAATTTTCAATTTTTGATGCGAAAACATTTTTCGAGTTGAGTATGCAGTATTGAAGATTATGGCAAAAAAATCGGATTAGTGCAACTCCCAAGTTTTTTCTTCAAAAAACAAGCTCAAAATCGCATAATTAATACCCGAAAAATGGAAAATCTCTTTCCGTAGAGGTGCTACATGAAGGAATAGTGTAAAATTTTCTATGAAAAACATTGCAAAAACCAAATCTTTTTTGGTGTAAAAATTCAAGGTCATTTTCAAGGTCAAAAACATTGTAACTCCTTCACTTTTTCGAATTTCGATCATTTTCCACAATTCCGCAGTTCGAAATTCGAAAACGATTCGTACAATAAACAAAATTACATAAAATTTCACATTTTATTTTTTTTTGCATTTTTTTCGCAAAGGCTAACCCCTTATGAAAATTTTCAATTTTTTCGCATCAAAAAACAAGCTCAAAATCGCATAATTAATATCCGAAAAATGGTAAAAAAATCGAGGTGAGTTTGAGATTGCTGTAACATCTTTAGTTTTGCGAATTTCAAAATTCTAAGGACACCGTTGGATTCGTGAGGAAAATCTCTTTCCGTAGAGGTGCTACATGAAGGAAGTGTAAAGTTTTCTATGAAAAACTTTGCAAAACCAAATCTTTTTTGGCATTAAAATTCAAGGTCATTTTTAAGGTCAAAAACATTGTAACTCCTTCACTTTTTCGAATTTCGATCATTTTCCAGAATTCCGCAGTTCGAAATTCGAAAACGATTCGTACAATAAACAAAATAACATAAAATTTCACATTTTATATTTTTTGCATTTTTTTTCGCAAAGGCTAACCCCTTATGAAAATTTTCAATTTTTGATGCGAAAACATTTTTCGAGTTGAGTATGCAGTATTGAAGATTATGGCAAAAAAATCGGATTAGTGCAACTCCCAAGTTTTTTCTTCAAAAAACAAGCTCAAAATCGCATAATTAATACCCGAAAAATGGAAAATCTCTTTCCGTAGAGGTGCTACATGAAGGAATAGTGTAAAATTTTCTATGAAAAACATTGCAAAAACCAAATCTTTTTTGGTGTAAAAATTCAAGGTCATTTTCAAGGTCAAAAACGTTGTAACTCCTTCATTATTTCGAATTTCGATCATTTTCCAGAATTCCGCAGTTCGAAATTCGAAAACGATTCGTACAATAAACAAAATTACATAAAATTTCACATTTTATTTTTTTTTGCATTTTTTTCGCAAAGGCTAACCCCTTATGAAAATTTTCAATTTTTGATGCGAAAAAATTTTTCGAGTTGAGTATGTATTATTGAAGATTATGGCAAAAAATCGGATTAGTGCAACTCCCAAGTTTTTTCTTCAAAAAACAAGCTCAAAATCGCATAATTAATATCCGAAAAATGGTAAAAAAATCGAGGTGAGTTTGAGATTGCTGTAACATCTTTAGTTTTGCGAATTTCAAAATTCTAAGGACACCGTTGGATTCGTGAGGAAAATCTCTTTCCGTAGAGGTGCTACATGAAGGAATAGTGTAAAGTTTTCTATGAAAAACATTGCAAAAACCAAATCTTTTTTGGTGTAAAAATTCAAGGTCATTTTCAAGGTCAAAAACGTTGTAACTCCTTCATTTTTTCGAATTTCGATAATTTTCCAGAATTCCGCAGTCCGAAATTCGAAAACGATTCGTACAATAAACAAAATAACATAAAATTTCACATTTTATTTTTTTTGCATTTTTTTCGCAAAGGCTAACCCCCTATGAAAATTTTCAATTTTTGATGCAAAAAAATTTTTCGAGTTGAGTATGCAGTATTGAAGATTATGGCAAAAAATCGGATTAGTGCAACTCCCAAGTTTTTTCTTCAAAAAACAAGCTCAAAATCGCATAATTAATACCCGAAAAATGGTAAAAAAATCGAGGTGAGTTTGAGATTGCTGTAACATCTTTAGTTTTGCGAATTTCAAAATTCTAAGGACACCCTTGGATTCGTGAGGAAAATCTCTTTCCGTAGAGGTGCTACATGAAGGAATAGTGTAAAGTTTTCTATGAAAAACTTTGCAAAAACCAAATCTTTTTTGGCATTAAAATTCAAGGTCATTTTCAAGGTCAAAAACATTGTTACTCCTTCACTTTTTCGAATTTCGATCATTTTCCAGAATTCCGCAGTTCGAAATTCGAAAACGATTCGTACAATAAACAAAATTACATAAAATTTCACATTTTATATTTTTTGCATTTTTTTTCGCAAAGGCTAACCCCTTATGAAAATTTTCAATTTTTGATGCGAAAAAATTTTTCGACTTGAGTATGCAGTATTGAAGATTATGGCAAAAAAATCGGATTAGTGCAACTCCCAAGTTTTTTCTTCAAAAAACAAGCTCAAAATCGCATAATTAATATCCGAACAATGGTAAAAAAATCGAGGTGAGTTTGAGATTGCTGTAACATCTTTAGTTTTGCGAATTTCAAAATTCTAAGGACACCGTTGGATTCGTGAGGAAAATCTCTTTCCGTAGAGGTGCTACATGAAGGAATAGTGTAAAATTTTCTATGAAAAACATTGCAAAAACCAAATCTTTTTTGGTGTAAAAATTCAAGGTCATTTTCAAGGTCAAAAACGTTGTAACTCCTTCATTTTTTCGAATTTCGATCATTTTCCAGAATTCCGCAGTTCGAAATTCGAAAACGATTCGTACAATAAACAAAATTACATAAAATTTCACATTTTATTTTTTTTTGCATTTTTTTCGCAAAGGCTTACCCCTTATGAAAATTTTCAATTTTTGATGCGAAAAAATTTTTCGAGTTGAGTATGCAGTATTGAAGATTATGGCAAAAAAATCGGATTAGTGCAACTCCCAAGTTTTTTCTTCAAAAAACAAGCTCAAAATCGCATAATTAATACCCGAAAAATGGAAAATGTCTTTCCGTAGAGGTGCTACATGAAGGAATAGTGTAAAATTTTCTATGAAAAACATTGCAAAAACCAAATCTTTTTTGGTGTAAAAATTCAAGGTCATTTTCAAGGTCAAAAACATTGTAACTCCTTCACTTTTTCGAATTTCGATCATTTTCCACAATTCCGCAGTTCGAAATTCGAAAACGATTCGTACAATAAACAAAATTACATAAAATTTCACATTTTATTTTTTTTTGCATTTTTTTCGCAAAGGCTAACCCCTTATGAAAATTTTCAATTTTTGATGCGAAAAAATTTTTCGAGTTGAGTATGCAGTATTGAAGATTATGGCAAAAAAATCGGATTAGTGCAACTCCCAAGTTTTTTCTTCAAAAAACAAGCTCAAATCGCATAATTAATACCCGAAAAATGGTAAAAAAACCGAGGTGAGTTTGAGATTGCTGTAACATCTTTAGTTTTGCGAATTTCAAAATTCTTAGGACACCGGTGGATTCGTGAGGAAAATCTCTTTCCGTAGAGGTGCTACATGAAGGAATAGTGTAAAGTTTTCTATGAAAAACATTGCAAAAACCAAATCTTTTTTGGCATAAATATTCAAGGTCATTTTCAAGGTCAAAAACGTTGTAACTCCTTCATTTTGTAACTCCATAATTTTCCAGAATTCCGCAGTTCGAAATTCGAAAACGATTCGTACAATAAACAAAATTACATAAAATTTCACATTTTATTTTTTTTGCATTTTTTTCGCAAAGGCTTACCCCTTATGAAAATTTTCAATTTTTGATGCGAAAAAATTTTTCGAGTTGAGTATGCAGTATTGAAGATTATGGCAAAAAAATCGGATTAGTGCAACTCCCAAGTTTTTTCTTCAAAAAACAAGCTCAAAATCGCATAATTAATACCCGAAAAATGGAAAATGTCTTTCCGTAGAGGTGCTACATGAAGGAATAGTGTAAAATTTTCTATGAAAAACATTGCAAAAACCAAATCTTTTTTGGTGTAAAAATTCAAGGTCATTTTCAAGGTCAAAAACGTTGTAACTCCTTCATTATTTCGAATTTCGATCATTTTCCAGAATTCCGCAGTTCGAAATTCGAAAACGATTCGTACAATAAACAAAATTACATAAAATTTCACATTTTATTTTTTTTTTGCATTTTTTTCGCAAAGGCTAACCCCTTATGAAAATTTTCAATTTTTGATGCGAAAAAATTTTTCGAGTTGAGTATGCAGTATTGAAGATTATGGCAAAAAAAATCGGATTAGTGCAACTCCCAAGTTTTTTCTTCAAAAAACAAGCTCAAAATCGCATAATTAATATCCGAAAAATGGTAAAACAATCGAGGTGAGTTTGAGATTGCTGTAACATCTTTAGTTTTGCGAATTTCAAAATTCTAAGGACACCGTTGGATTCGTGAGGAAAATCTCTTTCCGTAGAGGTGCTACATGAAGGAATAGTGTAAAGTTTTCTATGAAAAACATTGCAAAAACCAAATCTTTTTTGGTGTAAAAATTCAAGGTCATTTTCAAGGTCAAAAACATTGTAACTCCTTCACTTTTTCGAATTTCGATCATTTTCCACAATTCCGCAGTTCGAAATTCGAAAACGATTCGTACAATAAACAAAATTACATAAAATTTCACATTTTATTTTTTTTGTATTTTTTTCGCAAAGGCTAACCCCTTATGAAAATTTTCAATTTTTGATGCGAAAAAATTTTTCGAGTTGAGTATGCAGTATTGAAGATTATGGCAAAAAAATCGGATTACTGCAACTCCCAAGTTTTTTCTTCAAAAAACAAGCTCAAAATCGCATAATTAATATCCGAAAAATGGTAAAAAAAATCGAGGTGAGTTTGAGATTGCTGTAACATCTTTAGTTTTGCGAATTTCAAAATTCTAAGGACACCGTTGGATTCGTGAGGAAAATCTCTTTCCGTAGAGGTGCTACATGAAGGAATAGTGTAAAATCTCTTTCCGTAGAGGTGCTACATGAAGGAATAGTGTAAAATTTTGTATGAAAAACATTACAAAAACCAAATCTTTTTTGGTGTAAAAATTCAAGGTCATTTTCAAGGTCAAAAACGTTGTAACTCCTTCATTTTTTCGAATTTCGATCATTTTCCAGAATTCCGCAGTCCGAAATTCGAAAACGATTCGTACAATAAACAAAATAACATAAAATTTCACATTTTATTTTTTTGCATTTTTTTCGCAAAGGCTAACCCCTTATGAAAATTTTCAATTTTTGATGCGAAAAAATTTTTCGAGTTGAGTATGCAGTATTGAAGATTATGGCAAAAAAATCGGATTAGTGCAACTCCCAAGTTTTTTCTTCAAAAAACAAGCTCAAAATCGCATAATTAATACCCGAAAAATGGTAAAAAAATCGAGATGAGTTTGAGATTGCTGTAACATCTTTAGTTTTGCGAATTTCAAAATTCTAAGGACACCGTTGGATTCGTGAGGAAAATCTCTTTCCGTAGAGGTGCTACATGAAGGAATAGTGTAAAGTTTTCTATGAAAAACATTGCAAAAACCAAATCTTTTTTGGTGTAAAAATTCAAGGTCATTTTCAAGGTCAAAAACATTGTAACTCCTTCACTTTTTCGAATTTCGATCATTTTCCAGAATTCCGCAGTTCGAAATTCGAAAACGATTCGTACAATAAACAAAATTACATAAAATTTCACATTTTATTTTTTTGCATTTTTTTCGCAAAGGCTAACCCCTTATGAAAATTTTCAATTTTTGATGCGAAAAATTTTTCGAGTTGAGTATGCAGTATTGAAGATTATGGCAAAAAATCGGATTAGTGCAACTCCCAAGTTTTTTCTTCAAAAAACAAGCTCAAAATCGCATAATTAATACCCGAAAAATGGTAAAAAAATCGAGGTGAGTTTGAGATTGCTGTAACATCTTTAGTTTTGCGAATTTCAAAATTCTAAGGACACCGTTGGATTCGTGAGGAAAATCTCTTTCCGTAGAGGTGCTACATGAAGGAATAGTGTAAAATTTTCTATGAAAAACATTGCAAAAACCAAATCTTTTTTGGTGTAAAAATTCAAGGTCATTTTCAAGGTCAAAAACGTTGTAACTCCTTCATTTTTTCGAATTTCGATCATTTTCCACAATTCCGCAGTTCGAAATTCGAAAACGATTCGTACAATAAACAAAATTACATAAAAATTCACATTTTATTTTTTTTGTATTTTTTTTCGCAAAGGCTTACCCCTTATGAAAATTTTCAATTTTTGATGCGAAAAAATTTTTCGAGTTGAGTATGCAGTATTGAAGATTATGGCAAAAAAATCGGATTAGTGCAACTCCCAAGTTTTTTCTTCAAAAAACAAGCTCAAAATCGCTTAATTAATATCCGAAAATGGTAAAAAAATCGAGGTGAGTTTGAGATTGCTGTAACATCTTTAGTTTTGCGAATTTCAAAATTCTAAGGACACCGTTGGATTCGTGAGGAAAATCTCTTTCCGTAGAGGTGCTACATGAAGGAATAGTGTAAAATTTTCTATGAAAAACATTGCAAAAACCAAATCTTTTTTGGTGTAAAAATTCAAGGTCATTTTAAAGGTCAAAAACGTTGTAACTCCTTCATTTTTTCGAATTTCGATCATTTTCCAGAATTCCGCAGTTCGAAATTCGAAACGATTCGTACAATAAACAAAATTACATAAAAATTCACATTTTATTTTTTTTTGCATTTTTTTCGCAAAGGCTTACCCCTTATGAAAATTTTCAATTTTTGATGCGAAAAAATTTTTCGAGTTGAGTATGCAGTATTGAAGATTATGGCAAAAAAATCGGATTAGTGCAACTCCCAAGTTTTTTCTTCAAAAAACAAGTTCAAAATCGCATAATTAATACACGAAAAATGGTAAAAAAATCGAGGTGAGTTTGAGATTGCTGTAACATCTTTAGTTTTGCGAATTTCAAAATTCTAAGGACACCGTTGGATTCGTGAGGAAAATCTCTTTCCGTGGAGGTGCTACATGAAGGAATAGTGTAAAATTTTCTATGAAAAACATTGCAAAAACCAAATCTTTTTTGGTGTAAAAATTCAAGGTCATTTTCAAGGTCAAAAACGTTGTAACTCCTTCATTTTTTCGAATTTCGATCATTTTCCAGAATTCCGCAGTTCGAAATTCGAAAACGATTCGTACAATAAACAAAATTACATAAAATTTCACATTTTATTTTTTTTGCATTTTTTTCGCAAAGGCTTACCCCTTATGAAAATTTTCAATTTTTGATGCGAAAAAATTTTTCGAGTTGAGTATGCAGTATTGAAGATTATGGCAAAAAAATCGGATTAGTGCAACTCCCAAGTTTTTTCTTCAAAAAACAAGCTCAAAATCGCGTAATTAATACACAAAAAATGGTAAAAAAATCGAGGTGAGTTTGAGATTGCTGTAACATCTTTAGTTTTGCGAATTTCAAAATTCTAAGGACACCGTTGGATTCGTGAGGAAAATCTCTTTCCGTAGAGGTGCTACATGAAGGAATAGTGTAAAATTTTCTATGAAAAACATTGCAAAAACCAAATCTTTTTTGGTGTAAAAATTCAAGGTCATTTTCAAGGTCAAAAACGTTGTAACTCCTTCATTTTTTCGAATTTCGATCATTTTCCAGAATTCCGCAGTTCGAAATTCGAAAACGATTCGTACAATAAACAAAATTACATAAAATTTCACATTTTATTTTTTTTGCATTTTTTATGAAAATTTTCAATTTTTGATGCGAAAAAATTTTTCGAGTTGAGTATGCAGTATTGAAGATTATGGCAAAAAATCGGATTAGTGCAACTCCCAAGTTTTTTCTTCAAAAAACAAGCTCAAAATCGCATAATTAATACCCGAAAAATGGTAAAAAAATCGAGGTGAGTTTGAGATTGCTGTAACATCTTTAGTTTTGCGAATTTCAAAATTCTAAGGACACCGTTGGATTCGTGAGGAAAATCTCTTTCCGTAGAGGTGCTACATGAAGGAATAGTGTAAAATTTTCTATGAAAAACATTGCAAAAACCAAATCTTTTTTGGTGTAAAAATTCAAGGTCATTTTCAAGGTCAAAAACGTTGTAACTCCTTCATTTTTTCGAATTTCGATCATTTTCCACAATTCCGCAGTTCGAAATTCGAAAACGATTCGTACAATAAACAAAATTATATAAAATTTCACATTTTATTTTTTTTGCATTTTTTTCGCAAAGGAAAATCTCTTTCCGTAGAGGTGCTGCATGAAGGAATAGTGTAAAGTTTCCTATGAAAAACTTTGCAAAAACCAAATCTTTTTGGCATAAAAATTCAAGGTCATTTTCAAGGTCAAAAACATTGTAACTCCTTCACTTTTTCGAATTTCGATCATTTTCCAGAATTCCGCAGTTCGAAATTCGAAAACGATTCCTACAATAAACAAAATTACATAAAATTTCACATTTTATTTTTTTGCATTTTTTTCGCAAAGGCTAACCCCTTATGAAAATTTTTGATGCGAAAAAATTTTTCGAGTTGAGTATGCAGTATTGAAGATTATGGCAAAAAAATCGGATTAGTGCAACTCACATTTTATTTTTTTTTGCATTTTTTTCGCAAAGGCTAACCCCTTATGAAAATTTTCAATTTTTGATGCGAAAAAATTTTTCGAGTTGAGTATGCAGTATTGAAGATTATGGCAAAAAAATCGGATTAGTGCAACTCCCAAGTTTTTTCTTCAAAAAACAAGCTCAAAATCGCATAATTAATATCCGAAAAATGGTAAAAAAATTGAGGTGAGTTTGAGATTGCTGTAACATCTTTAGTTTTGCGAATTTCAAAATTCTAAGGACACCGTTGGATTCGTGAGGAAAATCTCTTTCCGTAGAGGTGCTACATGAAGGAATAGTGTAAAATTTTCTATGAAAAACATTGCAAAAACCAAATCTTTTTTGGTGTAAAAATTCAAGATCATTTTCAAGGTCAAAAACGTTGTAACTCCTTCATTTTTTCGAATTTCGATCATTTTCCAGAATTCCGCAGTTCGAAATTCGAAAACGATTCGTACAATAAACAAAATTACATAAAATTTCACATTTTATTTTTTTTGCATTTTTTTCGCAAAGGTCCTTATGAAAATTTTCAATTTTTGATGCGAAAAAATTTTTCGAGTTGAGTATGCAGTATTGAAGATTATGACAAAAAAAAATCGGATTAGTGCAACTCCCAAGTTTTTTCTTCAAAAAACAAGCTCAAAATCGCATAATTAATATCCGAAAAATGGTAAAAAAACCGAGGTAAGTTTGAGATTGCTGTAACATCTTTAGTTTTGCGAATTTCAAAATTCTAAGGACACCGTTGGATTCGTGAGGAAAATATCTTTCCGTAGAGATGCTACATGAAGGAATAGTGTAAAATTTTCTTTGAAAAACATTGCAAAAACCAAATCTTTTTTGGTGTAAAAATTCAAGGTCATTTTCAAGGTCAAAAACGTTGTAACTCCTTCATTTTTTCGAATTTCGATCATTTTCCAGAATTCCGCAGTTCGAAATTCGAAAACGATTCGTACAATAAACAAAATTACATAAAATTTCAAATTTAATTTTTTTTGCATTTTTTTCGCAAAGGCTAACCCCTTATGAAAATTTTAAATTTTTGATGCGAAAAAATTTTTCGAGTTGAGTATGCAGTATTGAAGATTATGGCAAAAAAATCGGATTAGTGCAACTCCCAAGTTTTTTCTTCAAAAAACAAGCTCAAAATCGTATAATTAATATCCGAAAAATGGTAAAAAAATCGAGGTGAGTTTGAGATTGCTGTAACATCTTTAGTTTTGCGAATTTCAAAATTCTAAGGACACCGTTGGATTCGTGAGGAAAATCTCTTTCCGCTCTTTCCGTAGAGGTGCTACATGAAGGAATAGTGTAAAATTTTCTATGAAAAACATTGCAAAAACCAAATCTTTTTTGGTGTAAAAATTCAAGGTCATTTTAAAGGTCAAAAACGTTGTAACTCCTTCATTTTTTCGAATTTCGATCATTTTCCAGAATTCCGCAGTTCGAAATTCGAAACGATTCGTACAATAAACAAAATTACATAAAAATTCACATTTTATTTTTTTTTTGCATTTTTTTCGCAAAGGCTTACCCCTTATGAAAATTTTTAATTTTTGATGCGAAAAAATTTTTCGAGTTGAGTATGCAGTATTGAAGATTATGGCAAAAAAATCGGATTAGTGCAACTCCCAAGTTTTTTCTTCAAAAAACAAGTTCAAAATCGCATAATTAATACACGAAAAATGGTAAAAAAATCGAGGTGAGTTTGAGATTGCTGTAACATCTTTAGTTTTGCGAATTTCAAAATTCTAAGGACACCGTTGGATTCGTGAGGAAAATCTCTTTCCGTGGAGGTGCTACGTGAAGGAATAGTGTAAAATTTTCTATGAAAAACATTGCAAAAACCAAATCTTTTTTGGTGTAAAAATTCAAGGTCATTTTCAAGGTCAAAAACGTTGTAACTCCTTCATTTTTTCGAATTTCGATCATTTTCCAGAATTCCGCAGTTCGAAATTCGAAAACGATTCGTACAATAAACAAAATTACATAAAATTTCACATTTTATTTTTTTTGCATTTTTTTCGCAAAGGCTTACCCCTTATGAAAATTTTCAATTTTTGATGCGAAAAAATTTTTCGAGTTGAGTATGCAGTATTGAAGATTATGGCAAAAAAATCGGATTAGTGCAACTCCCAAGTTTTTTCTTCAAAAAACAAGCTCAAAATCGCGTAATTAATACACAAAAAATGGTAAAAAAATCGAGGTGAGTTTGAGATTGCTGTAACATCTTTAGTTTTGCGAATTTCAAAATTCTAAGGACACCGTTGGATTCGTGAGGAAAATCTCTTTCCGTAGAGGTGCTACATGAAGGAATAGTGTAAAATTTTCTATGAAAAACATTGCAAAAACCAAATCTTTTTTGGTGTAAAAATTCAAGGTCATTTTCAAGGTCAAAAACGTTGTAACTCCTTCATTTTTTCGAATTTCGATCATTTTCCAGAATTCCGCAGTTCGAAATTCGAAAACGATTCGTACAATAAACAAAATTACATAAAATTTCACATTTTATTTTTTTTGCATTTTTTATGAAAATTTTCAATTTTTGATGCGAAAAAATTTTTCGAGTTGAGTATGCAGTATTGAAGATTATGGCAAAAAATCGGATTAGTGCAACTCCCAAGTTTTTTCTTCAAAAAACAAGCTCAAAATCGCATAATTAATACCCGAAAAATGGTAAAAAAATCGAGGTGAGTTTGAGATTGCTGTAACATCTTTAGTTTTGCGAATTTCAAAATTCTAAGGACACCGTTGGATTCGTGAGGAAAATCTCTTTCCGTAGAGGTGCTACATGAAGGAATAGTGTAAAATTTTCTATGAAAAACATTGCAAAAACCAAATCTTTTTTGGTGTAAAAATTCAAGGTCATTTTCAAAGTCAAAAACGTTGTAACTCCTTCATTTTTTCGAATTTCGATCATTTTCCAGAATTCCGCAGTTCGAAATTCGAAAACGATTCGTACAATAAACAAAATTATATAAAATTTCACATTTTATTTTTTTTTGCATTTTTTTCGCAAAGGAAAATCTCTTTCCGTAGAGGTGCTGCATGAAGGAATAGTGTAAAGTTTCCTATGAAAAACTTTGCAAAAACCAAATCTTTTTGGCATAAAAATTCAAGGTCATTTTCAAGGTCAAAAACATTGTAACTCCTTCACTTTTTCGAATTTCGATCATTTTCCAGAATTCCGCAGTTCGAAATTCGAAAACGATTCCTACAATAAACAAAATTACATAAAATTTCACATTTTATTTTTTTGCATTTTTTTCGCAAAGGCTAACCCCTTATGAAAATTTTTGATGCGAAAAAATTTTTCGAGTTGAGTATGCAGTATTGAAGATTATGGCAAAAAAATCGGATTAGTGCAACTCACATTTTATTTTTTTTTGCATTTTTTTCGCAAAGGCTAACCCCTTATGAAAATTTTCAATTTTTGATGCGAAAAAATTTTTCGAGTTGAGTATGCAGTATTGAAGATTATGGCAAAAAAATCGGATTAGTGCAACTCCCAAGTTTTTTCTTCAAAAAACAAGCTCAAAATCGCATAATTAATATCCGAAAAATGGTAAAAAAATTGAGGTGAGTTTGAGATTGCTGTAACATCTTTAGTTTTGCGAATTTCAAAATTCTAAGGACACCGTTGGATTCGTGAGGAAAATCTCTTTCCGTAGAGGTGCTACATGAAATTTTCTTTGAAAAACATTGCAAAAACCAAATCTTTTTTGGTGTAAAAATTCAAGATCATTTTCAAGGTCAAAAACGTTGTAACTCCTTCATTTTTTCGAATTTCGATCATTTTCCACAATTCCGCAGTTCGAAATTCGAAAACGATTCGTACAATAAACAAAATTACATAAAATTTCACATTTTATTTTTTTTGCATTTTTTTCGCAAAGGCCCTTATGAAAATTTTAAATTTTTGATGCGAAAAAATTTTTCGAGTTGAGTATGCAGTATTGAAGATTATGGCAAAAAAATCGGATTAGTGCAACTCCCAAGTTTTTTCTTCAAAAAACAAGCTCAAAATCGTATAATTAATATCCGAAAAATGGTAAAAAAATCGAGGTGAGTTTGAGATTGCTGTAACATCTTTAGTTTTGCGAATTTCAAAATTCTAAGGACACCGTTGGATTCGTGAGGAAAATCTCTTTCCGTAGAGGTGCTACATGAAGGAATAGTGTAAAATTTTCTATGAAAAACATTGCAAAAACCAAATCTTTTTTGGTGTAAAAATTCAAGGTCATTTTCAAGGTCAAAAACGTTGTAACTCCTTCATTTTTTCGAATTTCGATCATTTTCCACAATTCCGCAGTTCGAAATTCGAAAACGATTCGTACAATAAACAAAATTACATAAAATTTCACATTTTATTTTTTTTGCATTTTTTTCGCAATTTTTGATGCGAAAAAATTTTTCGAGTTGAGTATGCAGTATTGAAGATTATGGCAAAAAAATCGGATTAGTGCAACTCCCAAGTTTTTTCTTCAAAAAACAAGCTCAAAATCGCATAATTAATACCCGAAAAATGGTAAAAAAATCGAGGTGAGTTTGAGATTGCTGTAACATCTTTAGTTTTGCGAATTTCAAAATTCTAAGGACACCGTTGGATTCGTGAGGAAAATCTCTTTCTGTAGAGGTGCTACATGAAGGAATAGTGTAAAATTTTCTATGAAAAACATTGCAAAAACCAAATCTTTTTTGGTGTAAAAATTCAAGGTCATTTTCAAGGTCAAAAACGTTGTAACTCCTTCATTTTTTCGAATTTCGATCATTTTCCACAATTCCGCAGTTCGAAATTCGAAAACGATTCGTACAATAAACAAAATTACATAAAATTTCACATTTTATTTTTTTTGCATTTTTTTCGCAAAGGCTAACCCCTTATGAAAATTTTCAATTTTTGATGCGAAAAAATTTTTCGAGTTGAGTATGCAGTATTGAAGATTATGGCAAAAAAATCGGATTAGTGCAACTCCCAAGTTTTTTCTTCAAAAAACAAGCTCGAAATCGCATAATTAATATCCGAAAAATGGTAAAAAAAATCGAGGTGAGTTTGAGATTGCTGTAACATCTTTAGTTTTGCGAATTTCAAAATTCTAAGGACACCGTTGGATTCGTGAGGAAAATCTCTTTCCGTAGAGGTGCTACATGAAGGAATAGTGTAAAATTTTCTATGAAAAACATTGCAAAAACCAAATCTTTTTTGGTGTAAAAATTCAAGGTCATTTTCAAGGTCAAAAACGTTGTAACTCCTTCATTTTTTCGAATTTCGATCATTTTCCACAATTCCGCAGTTCGAAATTCGAAAACGATTCGTACAATAAACAAAATTACATAAAATTTCACATTTTATTTTTTTTGCATTTTTTTCGCAAATGCAAATTTGAAAATTTTCAATTTTTGATGCGAAAAAATTTTTCGAGTTGAGTATGCAGTATTGAAGATTATGGCAAAAAAATCGGATTAGTGCAACTCCCAAGTTTTTTCTTCAAAAAACAAGCTCAAAATCGCATAATTAATATCCGAAAAATGGTAAAAAAATTGAGGTGAGTTTGAGATTGCTGTAACATCTTTAGTTTTGCGAATTTCAAAATTCTAAGGACACCGTTGGATTCGTGAGGAAAATCTCTTTCCGTAGAGGTGCTACATGAAGGAATAGTGTAAAATTTTCTATGAAAAACATTGCAAAAACCAAATCTTTTTTGGTGTAAAAATTCAAGGTCATTTTCAAGGTCAAAAACGTTGTAACTCCTTCATTTTTTCGAATTTCGATCATTTTCCACAATTCCGCAGTTCGAAATTCGAAAACGATTCGTACAATAAACAAAATTACATAAAATTCCACATTTTATTTTTTTTTGCATTTTTTTCGCAAAGGCTAACCCCTTATGAAAATTTTCAATTTTTGATGCGAAAAAATTTTTCGAGTTGAGTATGCAGTATTGAAGATTATGGCAAAAAAATCGGATTAGTGCAACTCCCAAGTTTTTTCTTCAAAAAAAAAGCTCAAAATCGCATAATTAATATCCGAAAAATGGTAAAAAAAATTGAGGTGAGTTTGAGATTGCTGTAACATCTTTAGTTTTGCGAATTTCAAAATTCTAAGGACACCGTTGGATTCGTGAGGAAAATCTCTTTCCGTAGAGGTGCTACATGAAGGAATAGTGTAAAATTTTCTATGAAAAACATTGCAAAAACCAAATCTTTTTTGGTGTAAAAATTCAA
This sequence comes from Stomoxys calcitrans, assembly GCF_963082655.1. NCBI lineage: Eukaryota > Metazoa > Arthropoda > Insecta > Diptera > Muscidae > Stomoxys > Stomoxys calcitrans. The sequence goes on along the minus strand of NC_081556.1, from coordinate 108,480,889 downwards.
GGTCATTTTCAAGGTCAAAAACGTTGTAACTCCTTCATTTTTTCGAATTTCGATCATTTTCCACAATTCCGCAGTTCGAAATTCGAAAACGATTCGTACAATAAACAAAATTACATAAAATTTCACATTTTATTTTTTTTGCATTTTTTTCGCAAGGCCCCTTATGAAAATTTTCAATTTTTGATGCGAAAAAATTTTTCGAGTTGAGTATGCAGTATTGAAGATTATGGCAAAAAAATCGGATTAATGCAACTCCCAAGTTTTTTCTTCAAAAAACAAGCTCAAAATCGCATAATTAATACCCGAAAAATGGTAAAAAAATCGAGGTGAGTTTGAGATTGCTGTAACATCTTTAGTTTTGCGAATTTCAAAATTCTAAGGACACCGTTGGATTCGTGAGGAAAATCTCTTTCCGTAGAGGTGCTACATGAAGGAATAGTGTAAAATTTTCTATGAAAAACATTGCAAAAACCAAATCTTTTTTGGTGTAAAAATTCAAGGTCATTTTCAAGGTCAAAAACGTTGTAACTCCTTCATTTTTTCGAATTTCGATCATTTTCCACAATTCCGCAGTTTGAAATTCGAAAACGATTTGTACAATAAACAAAATTACATAAAATTTCACATTTTATTTTTTTTTGCATTTTTTTCGCAAAGGCTAACCCCTTATGAAAATTTTCAATTTTTGATGCGAAAAAATGTTTCGATTTGAGTATGCAGTATTGAAGATTATGGCAAAAAAATCGGATTAGTGCAACTCCCAAGTTTTTTCTTCAAAAAACAAGCTCAAAATCGCATAATTAATATCCGAAAAATGGTAAAAAAATCGAGGTGAGTTTGAGATTGCTGTAACATCTTTAGTTTTGCGAATTTCAAAATTCTAAGGACACCGTTGGATTCGTGAGGAAAATCTCTTTCCGTAGAGGTGCTACATGAAGGAATAGTGTAAAATTTTCTATGAAAAACATTGCAAAAACCAAATCTTTTTTGGTGTAAAAATTCAAGGCCATTTTCAAGGTCAAAAACGTTGTAACTCCTTCATTTTTTCGAATTTCGATCATTTTCCAGAATTCCGCAGTTCGAAATTCGAAAACGATTCGTACAATAAACAAAATTACATAAAATTTCACATTTTATTTTTTTTGCATTTTTTTCGCAAAGGCCTTATGAAAATTTTCAATTTTTGATGCGAAAAAATTTTTCGAGTTGAGTATGCAGTATTGAAGATTATGGCAAAAAAATCGGATTAGTGCAACTCCCAAGTTTTTTCTTCAAAAAACAAGCTCAAAATCGCATAATTAATACCCGAAAAATGGTAAAAAAATCGAGGTGAGTTTGAGATTGCTGTAACATCTTTAGTTCGAAAACGATTCGTACAATAAACAAAATTACATAAAATTTCACATTTTATTTTTTTTTGCATTTTTTTCGCAAAGGCTAACCCCTTATGAAAATTTTCAGTTTTTGATGCGAAAAAATTTTTCGAGTTGAGTATGCAGTATTGAAGATTATGGCAAAAAAATCGGATTAGTGCAACTCCCAAGTTTTTTCTTCAAAAAACAAGCTCAAAATCGCATAATTAATATCCGAAAAATGGTAAAAAAATTGAGGTGAGTTTGAGATTGCTGTAACATCTTTAGTTTTGCGAATTTCAAAATTCTAAGGACACCGTTGGATTCGTGAGGAAAATCTCTTTCCGTAGAGGTGCTACATGAAGGAATAGTGTAAAATTTTCTATGAAAAACATTGCAAAAACCAAATCTTTTTTGGTGTAAAAATTCAAGGTCAAAAACGTTGTAACTCCTTCATTTTTTCGAATTTCGATCATTTTCCACAATTCCGCAGTTCGAAATTCGAAAATGATTCGTACAATAAACAAAATTACATAAAATTTCACATTTTATTTTTTTTGCATTTTTTTCGCAAAGGAAGAAAATTTTCTATTTTTGATGCGAAAAAATTTTTCGAGTTGAGTATGCAGTATTGAAGATTATGGCAAAAAAATCGGATTAGTGCAACTCCCAAGTTTTTTCTTCAAAAAACAAGCTCAAAATCGCATAATTAATATCCGAAAAATGGTAAAAAAATCGAGGTGAGTTTGAGATTGCTGTAACATCTTTAGTTTTGCGAATTTCAAAATTCTAAAGACACCGTTGGATTCGTGAGGAAAATCTCTTTCCGTAGAGGTGCTACATGAAGGAATAGTGTAAAATTTTCTATGAAAAACATTGCAAAAACCAAATCTTTTTTGGTGTAAAAATTCAAGGTCATTTTCAAGGTCAAAAACGTTGTAACTCCTTCATTTTTTCGAATTTCGATCATTTTCCACAATTCAGCAGTTCGAAATTCGAAAACGATTCGTACAATAAACAAAATTACATAAAATTTCACATTTTATTTTTTTGCATTTTTTTTCGCAAAGGCTAACCCCTTATGAAAATTTTCAATTTTTGATGCGAAAAAATTTTTCGAGTTGAGTATGAAGTATTATGGCATTGAAGATTATGGCAAAAAAATCGGATTAGTGCAACTCCTAAGTTTTTTCTTCAAAAAACAAGCTCAAAATCGCATAATTAATATCCGAAAAATGGTAAAAAAATCGAGATGAGTTTGAGATTGCTGTAACATCTTTAGTTTTGCGAATTTCAAAATTCTAAGGACACCGTTGGATTCGTGAGGAAAACCTCTTTCCGTAGAGGTGCTACATGAAGGAATAGTGTAAAATTTTCTATGAAAAACATTGCAAAAACCAAATCTTTTTTGGTGTAAAAATTCAAGGTCATTTTCAAGGTCAAAAACGTTGTAACTCCTTCATTTTTTCGAATTTCGATCATTTTCCAGAATTCCGCAGTTCGAAATTCGAAAACGATTCGTACAATAAACAAAATTACATAAAATTTCACATTTTATTTTTTTTGCATTTTTTTCGCAAAGGCCTTATGAAAATTTTCAATTTTTGATGCGAAAAAATTTTTCGAGTTGAGTATGCAGTATTGAAGATTATGGCAAAAAAATCGGATTAGTGCAACTCCCAAGTTTTTTATTCAAAAAACAAGCTCAAAATCGCATAATTAATACCCGAAAAATGGTAAAAAAATCGAGGTGAGTTTGAGATTGCTGTAACATCTTTAGTTCGAAAACGATTCGTACAATAAACAAAATTACATAAAATTTCACATTTTATTTTTTTTTGCATTTTTTTCGCAAAGGCTAACCCCTTATGAAAATTTTCAGTTTTTGATGCGAAAAAATTTTTCGAGTTGAGTATGCAGTATTGAAGATTATGGCAAAAAAATCGGATTAGTGCAACTCCCAAGTTTTTTCTTCAAAAAACAAGCTCAAAATCGCATAATTAATATCCGAAAAATGGTAAAAAAATTGAGGTGAGTTTGAGATTGCTGTAACATCTTTAGTTTTGCGAATTTCAAAATTCTAAGGACACCGTTGGATTCGTGAGGAAAATCTCTTTCCGTAGAGGTGCTACATGAAGGAATAGTGTAAAATTTTCTATGAAAAACATTGCAAAAACCAAATCTTTTTTGGTGTAAAAATTCAAGGTCATTTTCAAGGTCAAAAACGTTGTAACTCCTTCATTTTTTCGAATTTCGATCATTTTCCACAATTCCGCAGTTCGAAATTCGAAAACGATTCGTACAATAAACAAAATTACATAAAATTTCACATTTTATTTTTTTTGCATTTTTTTCGCAAAAAATTTTTCGAGTTGAGTATGCAGTATTGTAACGTTGTAACTCCTTCATTTTTTCGAATTTCGATCATTTTCCACAATTCCGCAGTTCGAAATTCGAAAACGATTCGTACAATAAACAAAATTACATAAAATTTCACATTTTATTTTTTTTTGCATTTTTTTCGCAAAGGCTAACCCCTTATGAAAATTTTCAATTTTTGATGCGAAAAAATTTTTCGAGTTGAGTATGCAGTATTGAAGATTATGGCAAAAAAATCGGATTAGTGCAACTCCCAAGTTTTTTCTTCAAAAAACAAGCTCAAAATCGCATAATTAATATCCGAAAAATGGTAAAAAAATTGAGGTGAGTTTGAGATTGCTGTAACATCTTTAGTTTTGCGAATTTCAAAATTCTAAGGACACCGTTGGATTCGTGAGGAAAACCTCTTTCCGTAGAGGTGCTACATGAAGGAATAGTGTAAAATTTTCTATGAAAAACATTGCAAAAACCAAATCTTTTTTGGTGTAAAAATTCAAGGTCATTTTCAAGGTCAAAAACGTTGTAACTCCTTCATTTTTTCGAATTTCGATCATTTTCCACAATTCCGCAGTTCGAAATTCGAAAACGATTCGTACAATAAACAAAATTACATAAAATTCCACATTTTATTTTTTTTTGCATTTTTTTCGCAACCCCTTATGAAAATTTTCAATTTTTGATGCGAAAAAATTTTTCGAGTTGAGTATGCAGTATTGAAGATTATGGCAAAAAAATCGGATTAGTGCAACTCCTAAGTTTTTTCTTCAAAAAACAAGTTCAAAATCGCATAATTAATATCCGAAAAATGGTAAAAAAATCGAGGTGAGTTTGAGATTGCTGTAACATATTTAGTTTTGCGAATTTCAATCATTTTCCACAATTCCGCAGTTCGAAATTCGAAAACGATTCGTACAATAAACAAAATTACATAAAATTTCACATTTTATTTTTTTTTGCATTTTTTTCGCAAAGGCTAACCCCTTATGAAAATTTTCAATTTTTGATGCGAAAAAATTTTTCGAGTTGAGTATGCAGTATTGAAGATTATGGCAAAAAAATCGGATTAGTGCAACTCCTAAGTTTTTTCTTCAAAAAACAAGTTCAAAATCGCATAATTAATATCCGAAAAATGGTAAAAAAATCGAGGTGAGTTTGAGATTGCTGTAACATCTTTAGTTTTGCGAATTTCAAAATTCTAAGGACACCGTTGGATTCGTGAGGAAAACCTCTTTCCGTAGAGGTGCTACATGAAGGAATAGTGTAAAATTTTCTATGAAAAACATTGCAAAAACCAAATCTTTTTTGGTGTAAAAATTCAAGGTCATTTTCAAGGTCAAAAACGTTGTAACTCCTTCATTTTTTCAAATTTCGATCATTTTCCACAATTCCGCAGTTCGAAATTCGAAAACGATTCGTACAATAAACAAAATTACATAAAATTTCACATTTTATTTTTTTTGCATTTTTTTCGCAAAGGCTTACCCCTTATGAAAATTTTCAATTTTTGATGCGAAAAAATTTTTCGAGTTGAGTATGCAGTATTGAAGATTATGGCAAAAAAATCGGATTAGTGCAACTCCCAAGTTTTTTCTTCAAAAAAAAAGCTCAAAATCGCATAATTAATACCCGAAAAATGGTAAAAAAATCGAGGTGAGTTTGAGATTGCTGTAACATCTTTAGTTTTGCGAATTTCAAAATTCTAAGGACACCGTTGGATTCGTGAGGAAAATCTCTTTCCGTAGAGGTGCTACATGAAGGAATAGTGTAAAATTTTCTATGAAAAACATTGCAAAAACCAAATCTTTTTTGGTATAAAAATTCAAGGTCATTTTCAAGGTCAAAAACGTTGTAACTCCTTCATTTTTTCGAATTTCGATCATTTTCCACAATTCCGCAGTTCGAAATTCGAAAACGATTCGTACAATAAACAAAATTACATAAAATTTCACATTTTATTTTTTTTGCATTTTTTTCGCAAAGGCTAACCCCTTATGAAAATTTTCAATTTTTGATGCGAAAAAATTTTTCGAGTTGAGTATGCAGTATTGAAGATTATGGCAAAAAAATCGGATTAGTGCAACTCCCAAGTTTTTTCTTCAAAAAACAAGCTCAAAATCGCATAATTAATACCCGAAAAATGGTAAAAAAATCGAGGTGAGTTTGAGATTGCTGTAACATCTTTAGTTTTGCGAATTTCAAAATTCTAAGGACACCGTTGGATTCGTGAGGAAAATCTCTTTCCGTAGAGGTGCTACATGAAGGAATAGTGTAAAATTTTCTATGAAAAACATTGCAAAAACCAAATCTTTTTTGGTGTAAAAATTCAAGGTCATTTTCAAGGTCAAAAACGTTGTAACTCCTTCATTTTTTCGAATTTCGATCATTTTCCACAATTCCGCAGTTCGAAATTCGAAAACGATTCGTACAATAAACAAAATTACATAAAATTTCACATTTTATTTTTTTTGCATTTTTTTCGCAAAGGCTAACCCCTTATGAAAATTTTCAATTTTTGATGCGAAAAAATTTTTCGAGTTGAGTATGCAGTATTGAAGATTATGGCAAAAAAATCGGATTAGTGCAACTCCCAAGTTTTTTCTTCAAAAAACAAGCTCAAAATCGCATAATTAATACCCGAAAAATGGTAAAAAAATCGAGGTGAGTTTGAGATTGCTGTAACATCTTTAGTTTTGCGAATTTCAAAATTCTAAGGACACCGTTGGATTCGTGAGGAAAATCTCTTTCCGTAGAGGTGCTACATGAAGGAATAGTGTAAAATTTTCTATGAAAAACATTGCAAAAACCAAATCTTTTTTGGTGTAAAAATTCAAGGTCATTTTCAAGGTCAAAAACGTTGTAACTCCTTCATTTTTTCGAATTTCGATCATTTTCCACAATTCAGCAGTTCGAAATTCGAAAACGATTCGTACAATAAACAAAATTACATAAAATTTCACATTTTATTTTTTTTGCATTTTTTTCGCAAAGGCAAAGGCCTTATGAAAATTTTCAATTTTTGATGCGAAAAAATTTTTCGAGTTGAGTATGCAGTATTGAAGATTATGGCAAAAAAATCGGATTAGTGCAACTCCTAAGTTTTTTCTTCAAAAAACAAGCTCAAAATCGCATAATTAATATCCGAAAAATGGATTAGTGCAACTCCCAAGTTTTTTCTTCAAAAAACAAGCTCAAAATCGCATAATTAATATCCGAAAAATGGTAAAAAAATCGAGGTGAGTTTGAGATTGCTGTAACATCTTTAGTTTTGCGAATTTCAAAATTCTAAAGACACCGTTGGATTCGTGAGGAAAATCTCTTTCCGTAGAGGTGCTACATGAAGGAATAGTGTAAAATTTTCTATGAAAAACATTGCAAAAACCAAATCTTTTTTGGTGTAAAAATTCAAGGTCATTTTCAAGGTCAAAAACGTTGTAACTCCTTCATTTTTTCGAATTTCGATCATTTTCCACAATTCCGCAGTTCGAAATTCGAAAACGATTCGTACAATAAACAAAATTACATAAAATTTCACATTTTATTTTTTTTGCATTTTTTTCGCAAAGGCTTACTCCTTATGAAAATTTTCAATTTTTGATGCGAAAAACTCCTTCATTTTTTCGAATTTCGATCATTTTCCACAATTCCGCAGTTCGAAATTCGAAAACGATTCATACAATAAACAAAATTACATAAAATTTCACATTTTATTTTTTTTGCATTTTTTTCGCAAAGGCTAACCCCTTATGAAAATTTTCAATTTTTGATGCGAAAAAATTTTTCGAGTTGAGTATGCAGTATTGAAGATTATGGCAAAAAAATCGGATTAGTGCAACTCCCAAGTTTTTTCTTCAAAAAACAAGCTCAAAATCGCATAATTAATACCCGAAAAATGGTAAAAAAATCGAGGTGAGTTTGAGATTGCTGTAACATCTTTAGTTTTGCGAATTTCAAAATTCTAAGGACACCGTTGGATTCGTGAGGAAAATCTCTTTCCGTAGAGGTGCTACATGAAGGAATAGTGTAAAATTTTCTATGAAAAACATTGCAAAAACCAAATCTTTTTTGGTGTAAAAATTCAAGGTCATTTTCAAGGTCAAAAACGTTGTAACTCCTTCATTTTTTCGAATTTCGATCATTTTCCACAATTCAGCAGTTCGAAATTCGAAAACGATTCGTACAATAAACAAAATTACATAAAATTTCACATTTTATTTTTTTGCATTTTTTTTCGCAAAGGCTAACCCCTTATGAAAATTTTCAATTTTTGATGCGAAAAAATTTTTCGAGTTGAGTATGCAGTATTGAAGATTATGGCAAAAAAATCGGATTAGTGCAACTCCTAAGTTTTTTCTTCAAAAAACAAGCTCAAAATCGCATAATTAATATCCGAAAAATGGATTAGTGCAACTCCCAAGTTTTTTCTTCAAAAAACAAGCTCAAAATCGCATAATTAATACCCGAAAAATGGTAAAAAAATCGAGGTGAGTTTGAGATTGCTGTAACATCTTTAGTTTTGCGAATTTCAAAATTCTAAAGACACCGTTGGATTCGTGAGGAAAATCTCTTTCCGTAGAGGTGCTACATGAAGGAATAGTGTAAAATTTTCTATGAAAAACATTGCAAAAACCAAATCTTTTTTGGTGTAAAAATTCAAGGTCATTTTCAAGGTCAAAAACGTTGTAACTCCTTCATTTTTTCGAATTTCGATCATTTTCCACAATTCCGCAGTTCGAAATTCGAAAACGATTCGTACAATAAACAAAATTACATAAAATTTCACATTTTATTTTTTTTGCATTTTTTTCGCAAAAAATTTTTCGAGTTTAGTATGCAGTATTGTAACGTTGTATCTCCTTCATTTTTTCGAATTTCGATCATTTTCCACAATTCCGCAGTTCGAAATTCGAAAACGATTCGTACAATAAACAAAATTACATAAAATTTCACATTTTATTTTTTTTTGCATTTTTTTCGCAAAGGCTAACCCCTTATGAAAATTTTCAATTTTTGATGCGAAAAAATTTTTCGAGTTGAGTATGCAGTATTGAAGATTATGGCAAAAAAATCGGATTAGTGCAACTCCTAAGTTTTTTCTTCAAAAAACAAGCAATTCTAAGGACACCGTTGGATTCGTGAGGAAAATCTCTTTCCGTAGAGGTGCTACATGAAGGAATAGTGTAAAATTTTCTATGAAAAACATTGCAAAAACCAAATCTTTTTTGGTGTAAAAATTCAAGGTCATTTTCAAGGTCAAAAACGTTGTAACTCCTTCATTTTTTCGAATTTCGATCATTTTCCACAATTCAGCAGTTCGAAATTCGAAAACGATTCGTACAATAAACAAAATTACATAAAATTTCACATTTTATTTTTTTGCATTTTTTTTCGCAAAGGCTAACCCCTTATGAAAATTTTCAATTTTTGATGCGAAAAAATTTTTCGAGTTGAGTATGCAGTATTGAAGATTATGGCAAAAAAATCGGATTAGTGCAACTCCTAAGTTTTTTCTTCAAAAAACAAGCTCAAAATCGCATAATTAATATCCGAAAAATGGATTAGTGCAACTCCCAAGTTTTTTCTTCAAAAAACAAGCTCAAAATCGCATAATTAATACCCGAAAAATGGTAAAAAAATCGAGGTGAGTTTGAGATTGCTGTAACATCTTTAGTTTTGCGAATTTCAAAATTCTAAAGACACCGTTGGATTCGTGAGGAAAATCTCTTTCCGTAGAGGTGCTACATGAAGGAATAGTGTAAAATTTTCTATGAAAAACATTGCAAAAACCAAATCTTTTTTGGTGTAAAAATTCAAGGTCATTTTCAAGGTCAAAAACGTTGTAACTCCTTCATTTTTTCGAATTTCGATCATTTTCCACAATTCCGCAGTTCGAAATTCGAAAACGATTCGTACAATAAACAAAATTACATAAAATTTCACATTTTATTTTTTTTGCATTTTTTTCGCAAAAAATTTTTCGAGTTTAGTATGCAGTATTGTAACGTTGTAACTCCTTCATTTTTTCGAATTTCGATCATTTTCCACAATTCCGCAGTTCGAAATTCGAAAACGATTCGTACAATAAACAAAATTACATAAAATTTCACATTTTATTTTTTTTGCATTTTTTTCGCAAAGGCTAACCCCTTATGAAAATTTTCAATTTTTGATGCGAAAAAATTTTTCGAGTTGAGTATGCAGTATTGAAGATTATGGCAAAAAAATCGGATTAGTGCAACTCCTAAGTTTTTTCTTCAAAAAACAAGTTCAAAATCGCATAATTAATATCCGAAAAATGGTAAAAAAATCGAGGTGAGTTTGAGATTGCTGTAACATCTTTAGTTTTGCGAATTTCAAAATTCTAAGGACACCGTTGGATTCGTGAGGAAAACCTCTTTCCGTAGAGGTGCTACATGAAGGAATAGTGTAAAATTTTCTATGAAAAACATTGCAAAAACCAAATCTTTTTTGGTGTAAAAATTCAAGGTCATTTTCAAGGTCAAAAACGTTGTAACTCCTTAATTTTTTCAAATTTCGATCATTTTCCACAATTCCGCAGTTCGAAATTCGAAAACGATTCGTACAATAAACAAAATTACATAAAATTTCACATTTTATTTTTTTTGCATTTTTTTCGCAAAGGCTTACCCCTTATGAAAATTTTCAATTTTTGATGCGAAAAAATTTTTCGAGTTGAGTATGCAGTATTGAAGATTATGGCAAAAAAATCGGATTAGTGCAACTCCCAAGTTTTTTCTTCAAAAAAAAAGCTCAAAATCGCATAATTAATATCCGAAAAATGGTAAAAAAATCGAGGTGAGTTTGAGATTGCTGTAACATCTTTAGTTTTGCGAATTTCAAAATTCTAAGGACATCGTTGGATTCGTGAGGAAAATCTCTTTCCGTAGAGGTGCTACATGAAGGAATAGTGTAAAATTTTCTATGAAAAACATTGCAAAAACCAAATCTTTTTTGGTATAAAAATTCAAGGTCATTTTCAAGGTCAAAAACGTTGTAACTCCTTCATTTTTTCGAATTTCGATCATTTTCCACAATTCCGCAGTTCGAAATTCGAAAACGATTCGTACAATAAACAAAATTACATAACATTTCACATTTTATTTTTTTTGCATTTTTTTCGCAAAGGCTAACCCCTTATGAAAATTTTCAATTTTTGATGCGAAAAAATTTTTCGAGTTGAGTATGCAGTATTGAAGATTATGGCAAAAAAATCGGATTAGTGCAACTCCCAAGTTTTTTCTTCAAAAAACAAGCTCAAAATCGCATAATTAATACCCGAAAAATGGTAAAAAAATCGAGGTGAGTTTGAGATTGCTGTAACATCTTTAGTTTTGCGAATTTCAAAATTCTAAGGACACCGTTGGATTCGTGAGGAAAATCTCTTTCCGTAGAGGTGCTACATGAAGGAATAGTGTAAAATTTTCTATGAAAAACATTGCAAAAACCAAATCTTTTTTGGTGTAAAAATTCAAGGTCATTTTCAAGGTCAAAAACGTTGTAACTCCTTCATTTTTTCGAATTTCGATCATTTTCCACAATTCCGCAGTTCGAAATTCGAAAACGATTCGTACAATAAACAAAATTACATAAAATTTCACATTTTATTTTTTTTGCATTTTTTTCGCAAAGGCTTACCCCTTATGAAAATTTTCAATTTTTGATGCGAAAAAATTTTTCGAGTTGAGTATGCATTATTGAAGATTATGGCAAAAAAAATCGGATTAGTGCAACTCCCAAGTTTTTTCTTCAAAAAACAAGCTCAAAATCGCATAATTAATACCCGAAAAATGGTAAAAAAATCGAGGTGAGTTTGAGATTGCTGTAACATCTTTAGTTTTGCGAATTTCAAAATTCTAAGGACACCGTTGGATTCGTGAGGAAAATCTCTTTCCGTAGAGGTGCTACATGAAGGAATAGTGTAAAATTTTCTATGAAAAACATTGCAAAAACCAAATCTTTTTTGGTGTAAAAATTCAAGGTCATTTTCAAGGTCAAAAACGTTGTAACTCCTTCATTTTTTCGAATTTCGATCATTTTCCACAATTCCGCAGTTCGAAATTCGAAAACGATTCGTACAATAAACAAAATTACATAAAATTTCACATTTTATTTTTTTTGCATTTTTTTCGCAAAGGCTAACCCCTTATGAAAATTTTCAATTTTTGATGCGAAAAAATTTTTCGAGTTGAGTATGCAGTATTGAAGATTATGGCAAAAAAATCGGATTAGTGCAACTCCCAAGTTTTTTCTTCAAAAAACAAGCTCAAAATCGCATAATTAATACCCGAAAAATGGTAAAAAAATCGAGGTGAGTTTGAGATTGCTGTAACATCTTTAGTTTTGCGAATTTCAAAATTCTAAGGACACCGTTGGATTCGTGAGGAAAATCTCTTTCCGTAGAGGTGCTACATGAAGGAATAGTGTAAAATTTTCTATGAAAAACATTGCAAAAACCAAATCTTTTTTGGTGTAAAAATTTAAGGTCATTTTCAAGGTCAAAAACGTTGTAACTCCTTCATTTTTTCGAATTTCGATCATTTTCCACAATTCCGCAGTTCGAAATTCGAAAACGATTCGTACAATAAACAAAATTACATAAAATTTCACATTTTATTTTTTTTGCATTTTTTTCGCAAAGGCTAACCCCTTATGAAAATTTTCAATTTTTGATGCGAAAAAATTTTTCGAGTTGAGTATGCAGTATTGAAGATTATGGCAAAAAAATCGGATTAGTGCAACTCCCAAGTTTTTTCTTCAAAAAACAAGCTCAAAATCGCATAATTAATATCCGAAAAATGGTAAAAAAATCGAGGTGAGTTTGAGATTGCTGTAACATCTTTAGTTTTGCGAATTTCAAAATTCTAAGGACACCGTTGGATTCGTGAGGAAAATCTCTTTCCGTAGAGGTGCTACATGAAGGAATAGTGTAAAATTTTCTATGAAAAACATTGCAAAAACCAAATTTTTTTTGGTGTAAAAATTCAAGGTCATTTTCAAGGTCAAAAACGTTGTAACTCCTTCATTTTTTCGAATTTCGATCATTTTCCAGAATTCCGCAGTTCGAAATTCGAAAACGATTCGTACAATAAACAAAATTACATAAAATTTCACATTTTATTTTTTTTGCATTTTTTTCGCAAAGGCTAACCCCTTATGAAAATTTTCAATTTTTGATGCGAAAAAATTTTTCGAGTTGAGTATGCAGTATTGAAGATTATGGCAAAAAAATCGGATTAGTGCAACTCCCAAGTTTTTTCTTCAAAAAACAAGCTCAAAATCGCATAATTAATACCCGAAAAATGGTAAAAAAATCGAGGTGAGTTTGAGATTGCTGTAACATCTTTAGTTTTGCGAATTTCAAAATTCTAAGGACACCGTTGGATTCGTGAGGAAAATCTCTTTCCGTAGAGGTGCTACATGAAGGAATAGTGTAAAATTTTCTATGAAAAACATTGCAAAAACCAAATCTTTTTTGGTGTAAAAATTCAAAGTCATTTTCAAGGTCAAAAACGTTGTAACTCCTTAATTTTTTCGAATTTCGATCATTTTCCACAATTCCGCAGTTCGAAATTCGAAAACGATTCGTACAATAAACAAAATTACATAAAATTTCACATTTTATTTTTTTTGCATTTTTTTCGCAAAGGCTAACCCCTTATGAAAATTTTAAATTTTTGATGCGAAAAAATTTTTCGAGTTGAGTATGCAGTATTGAAGATTATGGCAAAAAAATCGGATTAGTGCAACTCCCAAGTTTTTTCTTCAAAAAACAAGCTCAAAATCGCATAATTAATATCCGAAAAATGGTAAAAAAATCGAGGTGAGTTTGAGATTGCTGTAACATCTTTGGTTTTGCGAATTTCAAAATTCTAAGGACACCGTTGGATTCGTGAGGAAAATCTCTTTCCGTAGAGGTGCTACATGAAGGAATAGTGTAAAATTTTCTATGAAAAACATTGCAAAAACCAAATCTTTTTTGGTGTAAAAATTCAAGGTCATTTTCAAGGTCAAAAACGTTGTAACTCCTTAATTTTTTCGAATTTCGATCATTTTCTACAATTCCGCAGTTCGAAATTCGAAAACGATTCGTACAATAAACAAAATTACATAAAATTTCACATTTTATTTTTTTTGCATTTTTTTCGCAAAGGCTAACCCCTTATGAAAATTTTAAATTTTTGATGCGAAAAAATTTTTCGAGTTGAGTATGCAGTATTGAAGATTATGGCAAAAAAATCGGATTAGTGCAACTCCTTATGAAAATTTTCAATTTTTGATGCGAAAAAATTTTTCGAGTTGAGTATGCAGTATTGAAGATTATGGCAAAAAAATCGGATTAGTGCAACTCCCAAGTTTTTTCTTCAAAAAACAAGCTCAAAATAGCATAATTAATATCCGAAAAATGGTAAAAAAATCGAGGTGAGTTTGATATTGCTGTAACATCTTTAGTTTTGCGAATTTCAAAATTCTAAGGACACCGTTGGATTCGTGAGGAAAATCTCTTTCCGTAGAGGTGCTACATGAAGAAATAGTGTAAAATTTTCTATGAAAAACATTGCAAAAACCAAATCTTTTTTGGTGTAAAAATTCAAGGTCATTTTCAAGGTCAAAAACGTTGTAACTCCTTCATTTTTTCGAATTTCGATCATTTTCCAGAATTCCGCAGTTCGAAATTCGAAAACGATTCGTACAATAAACAAAATTACATAAAATTTCACATTTTATTTTTTTTGCATTTTTTTCGCAAAGGCTATGAAAATTTTCAATTTTTGATGCGAAAAAATTTTTCGAGTTGAGTATGCAGTATTGAAGATTATGGCAAAAAAATCGGATTAGTGCAACTCCCAAGTTTTTTCTTCAAAAAACAAGCTCAAAATCGCATAATTAATATCCGAAAATGGTAAAAAAATCGAGGTGAGTTTGAGATTGCTGTAACATCTTTAGTTTTGCGAATTTCAAAATTCTAAGGACACCGTTGGATTCGTGAGGAAAATCTCTTTCCGTAGAGGTGCTACATGAAGGAATAGTGTAAAATTTTCTATGAAAAACATTGCAAAAACCAAATCTTTTTTGGTGTAAAAATTCAAGGTCATTTTCAAGGTCAAAAACGTTGTAACTCCTTCATTTTTTCGAATTTCGATCATTTTCCAGAATTCCGCAGTTCGAAATTCGAAAACGATTCGTACAATAAACAAAATTACATAAAATTTCACATTTTATTTTTTGTGCATTTTTTTCGCAAAGGCTATGAAAATTTTCAATTTTTGATGCGAAAAAATTTTTCGAGTTGAGTATGCAGTATTGAAGATTATGGCAAAAAAATCGGATTAGTGCAACTCCCAAGTTTTTTCTTCAAAAAACAAGCTCAAAATCGCATAATTAATATCCGAAAAATGGTAAAAAAATCGAGGTGAGTTTGAGATTGCTGTAACATCTTTAGTTTTGCGAATTTCAAAATTCTAAGGACACCGTTGGATTCGTGAGGAAAATCTCTTTCCGTAGAGGTGCTACATGAAGGAATAGTGTAAAATTTTCTATGAAAAACATTGCAAATACCAAATCTTTTTTGGTGTAAAAATTCAAGGTCATTTTCAAGGTCAAAAACGTTGTAACTCCTTCATTTTTTCGAATTTCGATCATTTTCCACAATTCCGCAGTTCGAAATTCGAAAACGATTCGTACAATAAACAAAATTACATAAAATTTCACATTTTATTTTTTTTGCATTTTTTTCGCAAAGGCTAACCCCTTATGAAAATTTTCAATTTTTGATGCGAACAAATTTTTCGAGTTGAGTATGCAGTATTGAAGATTATGGCAAAAAAATCGGATTAGTGCAACTCCCAAGTTTTTTCTTCAAAAAACAAGCTCAAAATCGCATAATTAATATCCGAAAAATGGTAAAAAAATCGAGGTGAGTTTGAGATTGCTGTAACATCTTTAGTTTTGCGAATTTCAAAATTCTAAGGACACCGTTGGATTCGTGAGGAAAATCTCTTTCCGTAGAGGTGCTACATGAAGGAATAGTGTAAAATTTTCTATGAAAAACATTGCAAAAACCAAATCTTTTTTGGTGTAAAAATTCAAGGTCATTTTCAAGGTCAAAAACGTTGTAACTCCTTCATTTTTTCGAATTTCGATCATTTTCCAGAATTCCGCAGTTCGAAATTCGAAAACGATTCTTACAATAAACAAAATTACATAAAATTTCACATTTTATTTTTTTGCATTTTTTTCGCAAAGGCTAACCCCTTATGAAAATTTTAAATTTTTGATGCGAAAAAATTTTTCGAGTTGAATATGCAGTATTGAAGATTATGGCAAAAAAATCGGATTAGTGCAACTCCCAAGTTTTTTCTTCAAAAAACAAGCTCAAAATCGCATAATTAATATCCGAAAAATGGTAAAAAAATCGAGGTGAGTTTGAGATTGCTGTAACATCTTTAGTTTTGCGAATTTCAAAATTCTAAGGACACCGTTGGATTCGTGAGGAAAATCTCTTTCCGTAGAGGTGCTACATGAAGGAATAGTGTAAAATTTTCTATGAAAAACATTGCAAAAACCAAATCTTTTTTGGTGTAAAAATTCAAGGTCATTTTCAAGGTCAAAAACGTTGTAACTCCTTCATTTTTCGAATTTCGATCATTTTCCAGAATTCCGCAGTTCGAAATTCGAAAACGATTCTTACAATAAACAAAATTACATAAAATTTCACATTTTATTTTTTTTGCATTTTTTTCGCAAAGGCTAACCCCTTATGAAAATTTTCAATTTTTGATGCGAAAAAATTTTTCGAGTTGAGTATGCAGTATTGAAGATTATGGCAAAAAAATCGGATTAGTGCAACTCCCAAGTTTTTTCTTCAAAAAACAAGCTCAAAATCGCATAATTAATATCCGAAAAATGGTAAAAAAATCGAGGTGAGTTTGAGATTGCTGTAACATCTTTAGTTTTGCGAATTTCAAAATTCTAAGGACACCGTTGGATTCGTGAGGAAAATCTCTTTCCGTAGAGGTGCTACATGAAGAAATAGTGTAAAATTTTCTATGAAAAACATTGCAAAAACCAAATCTTTTTTGGTGTAAAAATTCAAGGTCATTTTCAAGGTCAAAAACGTTGTAACTCCTTCATTTTTTCGAATTTCGATCATTTTCCACAATTCCGCAGTTCGAAATTCGAAAACGATTCGTACAATATACAAAATTACATAAAATTTCACATTTTATTTTTTTTGCATTTTTTTCGCAAAGGCTAACCCCTTATGAAAATTTTCAATTTTTGATGCGAAAAAATTTTTCGAGTTGAGTATGCAGTATTGAAGATTATGGCAAAAAAATCGGATTAGTGCAACTCCCAAGTTTTTTCTTCAAAAAACAAGCTCAAAATCGCATAATTAATATCCGAAAAATGGTAAAAAAATCGAGGTGAGTTTGAGATTGCTGTAACATCTTTAGTTTTGCGAATTTCAAAATTCTAAGGACACCGTTGGATTCGTGAGGAAAATCTCTTTCCGTAGAGGTGCTACATGAAGGAATAGTGTAAAATTTTCTATGAAAAACATTGCAAAAACCAAATCTTTTTTGGTGTAAAAATTCAAGGTCATTTTCAAGGTCAAAAACGTTGTAACTCCTTCATTTTTTCGAATTTCGATCATTTTCCACAATTCCGCAGTTCGAAATTCGAAAACGATTCGTACAATAAACAAAATTACATAAAATTTCACATTTTATTTTTTTTGCATTTTTTTCGCAAAGGCAAAGGCCTTATGAAAATTTTCAATTTTTGATGCGAAAAAATTTTTCGAGTTGAGTATGCAGTATTGAAGATTATGGCAAAAAAATCGGATTAGTGCAACTCCCAAGTTTTTTCTTCAAAAAACAAGCTTTTTTGGTGTAAAAATTCAAGGTCATTTTCAAGGTCAAAAACGTTGTAACTCCTTCATTTTTTCGAATTTCGATCATTTTCCACAATTCCGCAGTTCGAAATTCGAAAACGATTCGTACAATAAACAAAATTACATAAAATTTCACATTTTATTTTTTTTGCATTTTTTTCGCAAAGGCAAAGGCCTTATGAAAATTTTCAATTTTTGATGCGAAAAAATTTTTCGAGTTGAGTATGCAGTATTGAAGATTATGGCAAAAAAATCGGATTAGTGCAACTCCCAAGTTTTTTCTTCAAAAAACAAGCTCAAAATCGCATAATTAATATCCGAAAAATGGTAAAAAAATCGAGGTGAGTTTGAGATTGCTGTAACATCTTTAGTTTTGCGAATTTCAAAATTCTAAGGACACCGTTGGATTCGTGAGGAAAATCTCTTTCCGTAGAGGTGCTACATGAAGGAATAGTGTAAAATTTTCTATGAAAAACATTGCAAAAACCAAATCTTTTTTGGTGTAAAAATTCAAGGTCATTTTCAAGGTCAAAAACGTTGTAACTCCTTCTATTTTTCGAATTTTGATCATTTTCCAAAATTCCGCAGTTCGAAATTCGAAAACGATTCGTACAATAAACAAAATTACATAAAATTTCACATTTTATTTTTTTTGCATTTTTTTCGCAAAGGCTAACCCCTTATGAAAATTTTCAATTTTTGATGCGAAAAAATTTTTCGAGTTGAGTATGCAGTATTGAAGATTATGGCAAAAAAATCGGATTAGTGCAACTCCCAAGTTTTTTCTTCAAAAAACAAGCTCAAAATCGCATAATTAATATCCGAAAAATGGTAAAAAAATCGAGGTGAGTTTGAGATTGCTGTAACATCTTTAGTTTTGCGAATTTCAAAATTCTAAGGACACCGTTGGATTCGTGAGGAAAATCTCTTTCCGTAGAGGTGCTACATGAAGGAATAGTGTAAAATTTTCTATGAAAAACATTGCAAAAACCAAATCTTTTTTGGTATAAAAATTCAAGGTCATTTTCAAGGTCAAAAACGTTGTAACTCCTTCATTTTTTCGAATTTCGATCATTTTCCACAATTCCGCAGTTCGAAATTCGAAAACGATTCGTACAATAAACAAAATTACATAAAATTTCACATTTTATTTTTTTTGCATTTTTTTCGCAAAGGCTAACCCCTTATGAAAATTTTCAATTTTTGATGCGAAAAAATTTTTCGAGTTGAGTATGCAGTATTGAAGATTATGGCAAAAAAATCGGATTAGTGCAACTCCCAAGTTTTTTCTTCAAAAAACAAGCTCAAAATCGCATAATTAATATCCGAAAAATGGTAAAAAAATCGAGGTGAGTTTGAGATT
Organism: Stomoxys calcitrans; assembly: GCF_963082655.1. Lineage (NCBI taxonomy): Eukaryota > Metazoa > Arthropoda > Insecta > Diptera > Muscidae > Stomoxys > Stomoxys calcitrans. The sequence continues at coordinate 108,461,883 of NC_081556.1, read as the reverse complement.
GCTGTAACATCTTTAGTTTTGCGAATTTCAAAATTCTAAGGACACCGTTGGATTCGTGAGGAAAATCTCTTTCCGTAGAGGTGCTACATGAAGGAATAGTGTAAAATTTTCTATGAAAAACATTGCAAAAACCAAATCTTTTTTGGTGTAAAAATTCAAGGTCATTTTCAAGGTCAAAAACGTTGTAACTCCTTCATTTTTTCGAATTTCGATCATTTTCCACAATTCCGCAGTTCGAAATTCGAAAACGATTCGTACAATAAACAAAATTACATAAAATTTCACATTTTATTTTTTTTGCATTTTTTTCGCAAAGGCTAACCCCTTATAAAAATTTTCAATTTTTGATGCGAAAAAATTTTTCGAGTTGAGTATGCAGTATTGAAGATTATGGCAAAAAAATCGGATTAGTGCAACTCCCAAGTTTTTTCTTCAAAAAACAAGCTCAAAATCGCATAATTAATATCCGAAAAATGGTAAAAAAATCGAGGTGAGTTTGAGATTGCTGTAACATCTTTAGTTTTGCGAATTTCAAAATTCTAAGGACTCCGTTGGATTCGTGAGGAAAATCTCTTTCCGTAGAGGTGCTACATGAAGGAATAGTGTAAAATTTTCTATGAGAAACATTGCAAAAAAAAAAGGCTAACCCCTTATGAAAATTTTAAACTTTTTATGCGAAAAAATTTTTCGAGTTGAGTATGCAGTATTGAAGATTATGGCAAAAAAAATCGGATTAGTGCAACTCCCAAGTTTTTTCTTCAAAAAACAAGCTCAAAATCGCATAATTAATATCCGAAAAATGGTAAAAAAATCGAGGTGAGTTTGAGATTGCTGTAACATCTTTAGTTTTGCGAATTTCAAAATTCTAAGGACACCGTTGGATTCGTGAGGAAAATCTCTTTCCGTAGAGGTGCTACATGAAGGAATAGTGTAAAATTTTCTATGAAAAACATTGCAAAAACCAAATCTTTTTTGGTGTAAAAATTCAATGTCATTTTCAAGGTCAAAAACGTTGTAACTCCTTCATTTTTTCGAATTTCGATCATTTTCCACAATTCCGCAGTTCGAAATTCGAAAACGATTCGTACAATAAACAAAATTACATAAAATTTCACATTTTATTTTTTTTGCATTTTTTTCGCAAAGGCTAACCCCTTATGAAAATTTTCAATTTTTGATGCGAAAAAATTTTTCGAGTTGAGTATGCAGTATTGAAGATTATGGCAAAAAAATCGGATTAGTGCAACTCCCAAGTTTTTTCTTCAAAAAACAAGCTCAAAATCGCATAATTAATATCCGAAAAATGGTAAAAAAATCGAGGTGAGTTTGAGATTGCTGTAACATCTTTAGTTTTGCGAATTTCAAAATTCTAAGGACACCGTTGGATTCGTAAGGAAAATCTCTTTCCGTAGAGGTGCTACATGAAGGAATAGTGTAAAATTTTCTATGAAAAACATTGCAAAAACCAAATCTTTTTTGGTGTAAAAATTCAAGGTCATTTTCAAGGTCAAAAACGCTGTAACTCCTTCATTTTTTCGAATTTCGATCATTTTCCACAATTCCGCAGTTCGAAATTCGAAAACGATTCGTACAATAAACAAAATTACATAAAATTTCACATTTTATTTTTTTTGCATTTTTTTCGCAAAGGCTAACTAACCCCTTATGAAAATTTTCAATTTTTGATGCGAAAAAATTTTTCGAGTTGAGTATGCAGTATTGAAGATTATGGCAAAAAAATCGGATTAGTGCAACTCCCAAGTTTTTTCTTCAAAAAACAAGCTCAAAATCGCATAATTAATATCCGAAAAATGGTAAAAAAATCGAGGTGAGTTTGAGATTGCTGTAACATCTTTAGTTTTGCGAATTTCAAAATTCTAAGGACACCGTTGGATTCGTGAGGAAAATCTCTTTCCGTAGAGGTGCTACATGAAGGAATAGTGTAAAATTTTCTATGAAAAACATTGCAAAAACCAAATCTTTTTTGGTGTAAAAATTCAAGGTCATTTTCAAGGTCAAAAACGTTGTAACTCCTTCATTTTTTCGAATTTCGATCATTTTCCACAATTCCGCAGTTCGAAATTCGAAAACGATTCGTACAATAAACAAAATTACATAAAATTTCACATTTTATTTTTTTGCATTTTTTTTCGCAAAGGCTAACCCCTTATGAAAATTTTCAATTTTTGAAGCGAAAAAATTTTTCGAGTTGAGTATGCAGTATTGAAGATTATGGCAAAAAAATCGGATTAGTGCAACTCCCAAGTTTTTTCTTCAAAAAACAAGCTCAAAATCGCATAATTAATATCCGAAAAATGGTAAAAAAATCGAGGTGAGTTTGAGATTGCTGTAACATCTTTAGTTTTGCGAATTTCAAAATTCTAAGGACACCGTTGGATTCGTGAGGAAAATCTCTTTCCGTAGAGGTGCTACATGAAGGAATAGTGTAAAATTTTCTATGAAAAACATTGCAAAAACCAAATCTTCTTTGGTGTAAAAATTCAAGGTCATTTTCAAGGTCAAAAACGTTGTAACTCCTTAATTTTTTCGAATTTCGATCATTTTCCACAATTCCGCAGTTCGAAATTCGAAAACGATTCGTACAATAAACAAAATTACATAAAATTTCACATTTTATTTTTTTTGCATTTTTTTCGCAAAAATGAAAATTTTCAATTTTTGATGCGAAAAAATTTTTCGAGTTGAGTATGCAGTATTGAAGATTATGGCAAAAAAATCGGATTAGTGCAACTCCCAAGTTTTTTCTTCAAAAAACAAGCTCAAAATCGCATAATTAATATCCGAAAAATGGTAAAAAAATCGAGGTGAGTTTGAGATTGCTGTAACATCTTTAGTTTTGCGAATTTCAAAATTCTAAGGACACCGTTGGATTCGTGAGGAAAATCTCTTTCCGTAGAGGTGCTACATGAAGGAATAGTGTAAAATTTTCTATGAAAAACATTGCAAAAACCAAATCTTTTTTGGTGTAAAAATTCAAGGTCATTTTCAAGGTCAAAAACGTTGTAACTCCTTCATTTTTTCGAATTTCGATCATTTTCCACAATTCCGCAGTTCGAAATTCGAAAACGATTCGTACAATAAACAAAATTACATAAAATTTCACATTTTATTTTTTTTGCATTTTTTTTCGCAAAGGCTAACCCCTTATGAAAATTTTAAATTTTTGATGCGAAAAAATTTTTCGAGTTGAGTATGCAGTATTGAAGATTATGGCAGAAAAATCGGATTAGTGCAACTCCCAAGTTTTTTCTTCAAAAAACAAGCTCAAAATCGCATAATTAATATCCGAAAAATGGTAAAAAAATCGAGGTGAGTTTGAGATTGCTGTAACATCTTTAGTTTTGCGAATTTCAAAATTCTAAGGACACCGTTGGATTCGTGAGGAAAATCTCTTTCCGTAGAGGTGCTACATGAAGGAATAGTGTAAAATTTTCTATGAAAAACATTGCAAAAACCAAATCTTTTTTGGTGTAAAAATTCAAGGTCATTTTCAAGGTCAAAAACGTTGTAACTCCTTCATTTTTTCGAATTTCGATCATTTTCCACAATTCCGCAGTTCGAAATTCGAAAACGATTCGTACAATAAACAAAATTACATAAAATTTCACATTTTATTTTTTTTTGCATTTTTTTCGCAAAGGCTAACCCCTTATGAAAATTTTAAATTTTTGATGCGAAAAAATTTTTCGAGTTGAGTATGCAGTATTGAAGATTATGGCAAAAAAATCGGATTAGTGCAACTCCCAAGTTTTTTCTTCAAAAAACAAGCTCAAAATCGCATAATTAATATCCGAAAAATGGTAAAAAAATCGAGGTGAGTTTGAGATTGCTGTAACATCTTTAGTTTTGCGAATTTCAAAATTCTAAGGACACCGTTGGATTCGTGAGGAAAATCTCTTTCCAAATCTTCTTTGGTGTAAAAATTCAAGGTCATTTTCAAGGTCAAAAACGTTGTAACTCCTTCATTTTTTCGAATTTCGATCATTTTCCACAATTCCGCAGTTCGAAATTCGAAAACGATTCGTACAATAAACAAAATTACATAAAATTTCACATTTTATGAAAATTTTCCCCTTATGAAAATTTTCAATTTTTGATGCGAAAAAATTTTTCGAGTTGAGTATGCAGTATTGAAGATTATGGCAAAAAAATCGGATTAGTGCAACTCCCAAGTTTTTTCTTCAAAAAACAAGCTCAAAATCGCATAATTAATATCCGAAAAATGGTAAAAAAATCGAGGTGAGTTTGAGATTGCTGTAACATCTTTAGTTTTGCGAATTTCAAAATTCTAAGGACACCGTTGGATTCGTGAGGAAAATCTCTTTCCGTAGAGGTGCCACATGAAGGAATAGTGTAAAATTTTCTATGAAAAACATTGCAAAAACCAAATCTTCTTTGGTGTAAAAATTCAAGGTCATTTTCAAGGTCAAAAACGTTGTAACTCCTTAATTTTTTCGAATTTCGATCATTTTCCACAATTCCGCAGTTCGAAATTCGAAAACGATTCGTACAATAAACAAAATTACATAAAATTTCACATTTTATTTTTTTTGCATTTTTTTCGCAAAGGCTAACCCCTTATGAAAATTTTAAATTTTTGATGCGAAAAAATTTTTCGAGTTGAGTATGCAGTATTGAAGATTATGGCAAAAAAATCGGATTAGTGCAACTCCCAAGTTTTTTCTTCAAAAAACAAGCTCAAAATCGCATAATTAATATCCGAAAAATGGTAAAAAAATCGAGGTGAGTTTGAGATTGCTGTAACATCTTTAATTGTGCGAATTTCAAAATTCTAAGGACACCGTTGGATTCGTGAGGAAAATCTCTTTCCGTAGAGGTGCTACATGAAGGAATAGTGTAAAATTTTCTATGAAAAACATTGCAAAAACCAAATCTTTTTTGGTGTAAAAATTCAAGGTCATTTTCAAGGTCAAAAACGTTGTAACTCCTTCATTTTTTCGAATTTCGATCATTTTCCACAATTCCGCAGTTCGAAATTCGAAAACGATTCGTACAATAAACAAAATTACATAAAATTTCACATTTTATTTTTTTTGCATTTTTTTCGCAAAGGCTAACCCCTTATGAAAATTTTCAATTTTTGGTGCGAAAAAATTTTTCGAGTTGAGTATGCAGTATTGAAGATTATGGCAAAAAAATCGGATTAGTGCAACTCCCAAGTTTTTTCTTCAAAAAACAAGCTCAAAATCGCATAATTAATATCCGAAAAATGGTAAAAAAATCGAGGTGAGTTTGAGATTGCTGTAACATCTTTAGTTTTGCGAATTTCAAAATTCTAAGGACACCGTTGGATTCGTGAGGAAAATCTCTTTCCGTAGAGGTGCTACATGAAGGAATAGTGTAAAATTTTCTATGAAAAACATTGCAAAAACCAAATCTTTTTTGGTGTAAAAATTCAAGGTCATTTTCAAGGTCAAAAACGCTGTAACTCCTTCATTTTTTCGAATTTCGATCATTTTCCACAATTCCGCAGTTCGAAATTCGAAAACGATTCGTACAATAAACAAAATTACATAAAATTTCACATTTTATTTTTTTTGCATTTTTTTCGCAAAGGCTAACTAACCCCTTATGAAAATTTTCAATTTTTGATGCGAAAAAATTTTTCGAGTTGAGTATGCAGTATTGAAGATTATGGCAAAAAAATCGGATTAGTGCAACTCCCAAGTTTTTTCTTCAAAAAACAAGCTCAAAATCGCATAATTAATATCCGAAAAATGGTAAAAAAATCGAGGTGAGTTTGAGATTGCTGTAACATCTTTAGTTTTGCGAATTTCAAAATTCTAAGGACACCGTTGGATTCGTGAGGAAAATCTCTTTCCGTAGAGGTGCTACATGAAGGAATAGTGTAAAATTTTCTATGAAAAACATTGCAAAAACCAAATCTTTTTTGGTGTAAAAATTCAAGGTCATTTTCAAGGTCAAAAACGTTGTAACTCCTTCATTTTTTCGAATTTCGATCATTTTCCACAATTCCGCAGTTCGAAATTCGAAAACGATTCGTACAATAAACAAAATTACATAAAATTTCACATTTTATTTTTTTGCATTTTTTTTCGCAAAGGCTAACCCCTTATGAAAATTTTCAATTTTTGAAGCGAAAAAATTTTTCGAGTTGAGTATGCAGTATTGAAGATTATGGCAAAAAAATCGGATTAGTGCAACTCCCAAGTTTTTTCTTCAAAAAACAAGCTCAAAATCGCATAATTAATATCCGAAAAATGGTAAAAAAATCGAGGTGAGTTTGAGATTGCTGTAACATCTTTAGTTTTGCGAATTTCAAAATTCTAAGGACACCGTTGGATTCGTGAGGAAAATCTCTTTCCGTAGAGGTGCTACATGAAGGAATAGTGTAAAATTTTCTATGAAAAACATTGCAAAAACCAAATCTTCTTTGGTGTAAAAATTCAAGGTCATTTTCAAGGTCAAAAACGTTGTAACTCCTTAATTTTTTCGAATTTCGATCATTTTCCACAATTCCGCAGTTCGAAATTCGAAAACGATTCGTACAATAAACAAAATTACATAAAATTTCACATTTTATTTTTTTTGCATTTTTTTCGCAAAAATGAAAATTTTCAATTTTTGATGCGAAAAAATTTTTCGAGTTGAGTATGCAGTATTGAAGATTATGGCAAAAAAATCGGATTAGTGCAACTCCCAAGTTTTTTCTTCAAAAAACAAGCTCAAAATCGCATAATTAATATCCGAAAAATGGTAAAAAAATCGAGGTGAGTTTGAGATTGCTGTAACATCTTTAGTTTTGCGAATTTCAAAATTCTAAGGACACCGTTGGATTCGTGAGGAAAATCTCTTTCCGTAGAGGTGCTACATGAAGGAATAGTGTAAAATTTTCTATGAAAAACATTGCAAAAACCAAATCTTTTTTGGTGTAAAAATTCAAGGTCATTTTCAAGGTCAAAAACGTTGTAACTCCTTCATTTTTTCGAATTTCGATTATTTTCCACAATTCCGCAGTTCGAAATTCGAAAACGATTCGTACAATAAACAAAATTACATAAAATTTCACATTTTATTTTTTTTTGCATTTTTTTCGCAAAGGCTAACCCCTTATGAAATTTTCAATTTTTGATGCGAAAAAATTTTTCGAGTTGAGTATGCAGTATTGAAGATTATGGCAAAAAAATCGGATTAGTGCAACTCCCAAGTTTTTTCTTCAAAAAACAAGCTCAAAATCGCATAATTAATATCCGAAAAATGGTAAAAAAATCGAGGTGAGTTTGAGATTGCTGTAACATCTTTAGTTTTGCGAATTTCAAAATTCTAAGGACACCGTTGGATTCGTGAGGAAAATCTCTTTCCGTAGAGGTGCTACATGAAGGAATAGTGTAAAATTTTCTATGAAAAACATTGCAAAAACCAAATCTTTTTTGGTGTAAAAATTCAAGGTCATTTTCAAGGTCAAAAACGTTGTAACTCCTTCATTTTTTCGAATTTCGATCATTTTCCACAATTCCGCAGTTCGAAATTCGAAAACGATTCGTACAATAAACAAAATTACATAAAATTTCACATTTTATTTTTTTTGCATTTTTTTTCGCAAAGGCTAACCCCTTATGAAAATTTTAAATTTTTGATGCGAAAAAATTTTTCGAGTTGAGTATGCAGTATTGAAGATTATGGCAAAAAAATCGGATTAGTGCAACTCCCAAGTTTTTTCTTCAAAAAACAAGCTCAAAATCGCATAATTAATATCCGAAAAATGGTAAAAAAATCGAGGTGAGTTTGAGATTGCTGTAACATCTTTAGTTTTGCGAATTTCAAAATTCTAAGGACACCGTTGGATTCGTGAGGAAAATCTCTTTCCGTAGAGGTGCTACATGAAGGAATAGTGTAAAATTTTCTATGAAAAACATTGCAAAAACCAAATCTTTTTGGTGTAAAAATTCAAGGTCATTTTCAAGGTCAAAAACGTTGTAACTCCTTCATTTTTTCGAATTTCGATCATTTTCCACAATTCCGCAGTTCGAAATTCGAAAACGATTCGTACAATAAACAAAATTACATAAAATTTCACATTTTATTTTTTTTTGCATTTTTTTCGCAAAGGCTAACCCCTTATGAAAATTTTAAATTTTTGATGCGAAAAAATTTTTCGAGTTGAGTATGCAGTATTGAAGATTATGGCAAAAAAATCGGATTAGTGCAACTCCCAAGTTTTTTCTTCAAAAAACAAGCTCAAAATCGCATAATTAATATCCGAAAAATGGTAAAAAAATCGAGGTGAGTTTGAGATTGCTGTAACATCTTTAGTTTTGCGAATTTCAAAATTCTAAGGACACCGTTGGATTCGTGAGGAAAATCTCTTTCCAAATCTTCTTTGGTGTAAAAATTCAAGGTCATTTTCAAGGTCAAAAACGTTGTAACTCCTTCATTTTTTCGAATTTCGATCATTTTCCACAATTCCGCAGTTCGAAATTCGAAAACGATTCGTACAATAAACAAAATTACATAAAATTTCACATTTTATGAAAATTTTCCCCTTATGAAAATTTTCAATTTTTGATGCGAAAAAATTTTTCGAGTTGAGTATGCAGTATTGAAGATTATGGCAAAAAAATCGGATTAGTGCAACTCCCAAGTTTTTTCTTCAAAAAACAAGCTCAAAATCGCATAATTAATATCCGAAAAATGGTAAAAAAATCGAGGTGAGTTTGAGATTGCTGTAACATCTTTAGTTTTGCGAATTTCAAAATTCTAAGGACACCGTTGGATTCGTGAGGAAAATCTCTTTCCGTAGAGGTGCCACATGAAGGAATAGTGTAAAATTTTCTATGAAAAACATTGCAAAAACCAAATCTTCTTTGGTGTAAAAATTCAAGGTCATTTTCAAGGTCAAAAACGTTGTAACTCCTTAATTTTTTCGAATTTCGATCATTTTCCACAATTCCGCAGTTCGAAATTCGAAAACGATTCGTACAATAAACAAAATTACATAAAATTTCACATTTTATTTTTTTTGCATTTTTTTCGCAAAGGCTAACCCCTTATGAAAATTTTAAATTTTTGATGCGAAAAAATTTTTCGAGTTGAGTATGCAGTATTGAAGATTATGGCAAAAAAATCGGATTAGTGCAACTCCCAAGTTTTTTCTTCAAAAAACAAGCTCAAAATCGCATAATTAATATCCGAAAAATGGTAAAAAAATCGAGGTGAGTTTGAGATTGCTGTAACATCTTTAGTTTTGCGAATTTCAAAATTCTAAGGACACCGTTGGATTCGTGAGGAAAATCTCTTTCCGTAGAGGTGCTACATGAAGGAATAGTGTAAAATTTTCTATGAAAAACATTGCAAAAACCAAATCTTTTTTGGTGTAAAAATTCAAGGTCATTTTCAAGGTCAAAAACGTTGTAACTCCTTCATTTTTTCGAATTTCGATCATTTTCCACAATTCCGCAGTTCGAAATTCGAAAACGATTCGTACAATAAACAAAATTACATAAAATTTCACATTTTATTTTTTTTTGCATTTTTTTCGCAAAGGCTAACCCCTTATGAAAATTTTAAATTTTTGATGCGAAAAAATTTTTCGAGTTGAGTATGCAGTATTGAAGATTATGGCAAAAAAATCGGATTAGTGCAACTCCCAAGTTTTTTCTTCAAAAAACAAGCTCAAAATCGCATAATTAATATCCGAAAAATGGTAAAAAAATCGAGGTGAGTTTGAGATTGCTGTAACATCTTTAGTTTTGCGAATTTCAAAATTCTAAGGACACCGTTGGATTCGTGAGGAAAATCTCTTTCCGTAGAGGTGCTACATGAAGGAATAGTGTAAAATTTTCTATGAAAAACATTGCAAAAACCAAATCTTTTTTGGTGTAAAAATTCAAGGTCATTTTCAAGGTCAAAAACGTTGTAACTCCTTAATTTTTTCGAATTTCGATCATTTTCCACAATTCCGCAGTTCGAAATTCGAAAACGATTCGTACAATAAACAAAATTACATAAAATTTCACATTTTATTTTTTTTGCATTTTTTTCGCAAAGGCTAACCCCTTATGAAAATTTTCAATTTTTGATGCGAAAAAATTTTTCGAGTTGAGTATGCAGTATTGAAGATTATGGCAAAAAAATCGGATTAGTGCAACTCCCAAGTTTTTTCTTCAAAAAACAAGCTCAAAATCGCATAATTAATATCCGAAAAATGGTAAAAAAATCGAGGTGAGTTTGAGATTGCTGTAACATCTTTAGTTTTGCGAATTTCAAAATTCTAAGGACACTGTTGGATTCGTGAGGAAAATCTCTTTCCGTAGAGGTGCTACATGAAGGAATAGTGTAAAATTTTCTATGAAAAACATTGCAAAAACCAAATCTTTTTTGGTGTAAAAATTCAAGGTCATTTTCAAGGTCAAAAACGTTGTAACTCCTTCATTTTTTCGAATTTCGATCATTTTCCAGAATTCCGCAGTTCGAAATTCGAAAACGATTCGTACAATAAACAAAATTACATAAAATTTCACATTTTATTTTTTTTGCATTTTTTTCGCAAAGGCTAACCCCTTATGAAAATTTTAAATTTTTGATGCGAAAAAATTTTTCGAGTTGAGTATGCAGTATTGAAGATTATGGCAAAAAAATCGGATTAGTGCAACTCCCAAGTTTTTTCTTCAAAAAACAAGCTCAAAATCGCATAATTAATATCCGAAAAATGGTAAAAAAATCGAGGTGAGTTTGAGATTGCTGTAACATCTTTAGTTTTGCGAATTTCAAAATTCTAAGGACACCGTTGGATTCGTGAGGAAAATCTCTTTCCGTAGAGGTGCTACATGAAGGAATAGTGTAAAATTTTCTATGAAAAACATTGCAAAAACCAAATCTTTTTTGGTGTAAAAATTCAAGGTCATTTTCAAGGTCAAAAACGTTGTAACTCCTTCATTTTTTCGAATTTCGATCATTTTCCACAATTCCGCAGTTCGAAATTCGAAAACGATTCGTACAATAAACAAAATTACATAAAATTTCACATTTTATTTTTTTTGCATTTTTTTCGCAAAGGCTAACCCCTTATGAAAATTTTCAATTTTTGAAGCGAAAAAATTTTTCGAGTTGAGTATGCAGTATTGAAGATTATGGCAAAAAAATCGGATTAGTGCAACTCCCAAGTTTTTTCTTCAAAAAACAAGCTCAAAATCGCATAATTAATATCCGAAAAATGGTAAAAAAATCGAGGTGAGTTTGAGATTGCTGTAACATCTTTAGTTTTGCGAATTTCAAAATTCTAAGGACACCGTTGGATTCGTGAGGAAAATCTCTTTCCGTAGAGGTGCTACATGAAGGAATAGTGTAAAATTTTCTATGAAAAACATTGCAAAAACCAAATCTTTTTTGGTGTAAAAATTCAAGGTCATTTTCAAGGTCAAAAACGTTGTAACTCCTTCATTTTTTCGAATTTCGATCATTTTCCACAATTCCGCAGTTCGAAATTCGAAAACGATTCGTACAATAAACAAAATTACATAAAATTTCACATTTTATTTTTTTTTGCATTTTTTTCGCAAAGGCTAACCCCTTATGAAAATTTTAAATTTTTGATGCGAAAAAATTTTTCGAGTTGAGTATGCAGTATTGAAGATTATGGCAAAAAAATCGGATTAGTGCAACTCCCAAGTTTTTTCTTCAAAAAACAAGCTCAAAATCGCATAATTAATATCCGAAAAATGGTAAAAAAATCGAGGTGAGTTTGAGATTGCTGTAACATCTTTAGTTTTGCGAATTTCAAAATTCTAAGGACACCGTTGGATTCGTGAGGAAAATCTCTTTCCGTAGAGGTGCTACATGAAGAAATAGTGTTAAATTTTCTATGAAAAACATTGCAAAAACCAAATCTTTTTTGGTGTAAAAATTCAAGGTCATTTTCAAGGTCAAAAACGTTGTAACTACTTCATTTTTTCGAATTTCGATCATTTTCCACAATTCCGCAGTTCGAAATTCGAAAACGATTCGTACAATAAACAAAATTACATAAAATTTCACATTTTATTTTTTTTGCATTTTTTTCGCAAAGGCTAACCCCTTATGAAAATTTTCAATTTTTGATGCGAAAAAATTTTTCGAGTTGAGTATGCAGTATTGAAGATTATGGCAAAAAAATCGGATTAGTGCAACTCCCAAGTTTTTTCTTCAAAAAACAAGCTCAAAATCGCATAATTAATATCCGAAAAATGGTAAAAAAATCGAGGTGAGTTTGAGATTGCTGTAACATCTTTAGTTTTGCGAATTTCAAAATTCTTAGGACACCGTTGGATTCGTGAGGAAAATCTCTTTCCGTAGAGGTGCTACATGAAGGAATAGTGTAAAATTTTCTATGAAAAACATTGCAAAAACCAAATCTTTTTTGGTGTAAAAATTCAAGGTCATTTTCAAGGTCAAAAACGTTGTAACTCCTTCATTTTTTCGAATTTCGATCATTTTCCACAATTCCGCAGTTCGAAATTCGAAAACGATTCGTACAATAAACAAAATTACATAAAATTTCACATTTTATTTTTTTTGCATTTTTTTCGCAAAGCCTTATGAAAATTTTCAATTTTTGATGCGAAAAAATTTTTCGAGTTGAGTATGCAGTATTGAAGATTATGGCAAAAAAATCGGATTAGTGCAACTCCCAAGTTTTTTCTTCAAAAAACAAGCTCAAAATCGCATAATTAATATCCGAAAAATGGTAAAAAAATCGAGGTGAGTTTGAGATTGCTGTAACATCTTTAGTTTTGCGAATTTCAAAATTCTTAGGACACCCTTGGATTCGTGAGGAAAATCTCTTTCCGTAGAGGTGCTACATGAAGGAATAGTGTAAAATTTTCTATGAAAAACATTGCAAAAACCAAATCTTTTTTGGTGTAAAAATTCAAGGTCATTTTCAAGGTCAAAAACGTTGTAACTCCTTCATTTTTTCGAATTTCGATCATTTTCCACAATTCCGCAGTTCGAAATTCGAAAACGATTCGTACAATAAACAAAATTACATAAAATTTCACATTTTATTTTTTTTGCATTTTTTTCGCAAAGGCTAACCCCTTATGAAAATTTTCAATTTTTGATGCGAAAAAATTTTTCGAGTTGAGTATGCAGTATTGAAGATTATGGCAAAAAAATCGGATTAGTGCAACTCCCAAGTTTTTTCTTCAAAAAACAAGCTCAAAATCGCATAATTAATATCCGAAAAATGGTAAAAAAATCGAGGTGAGTTTGAGATTGCTGTAACATCTTTAGTTTTGCGAATTTCAAAATTCTTAGGACACCGTTGGATTCGTGAGGAAAATCTCTTTCCGTAGAGGTGCTACATGAAGGAATAGTGTAAAATTTTCTATGAAAAACATTGCAAAAACCAAATCTTTTTTGGTGTAAAAATTCAAGGTCATTTTCAAGGTCAAAAACGTTGTAACTCCTTCATTTTTTCGAATTTCGATCATTTTCCACAATTCCGCAGTTCGAAATTCGAAAACGATTCGTACAATAAACAAAATTACATAAAATTTCACATTTTATTTTTTTTGCATTTTTTTCGCAAAGGCTAACCCCTTATGAAAATTTTCAATTTTTGAAGCGAAAAAATTTTTCGAGTTGAGTATGCAGTATTGAAGATTATGGCAAAAAAATCGGATTAGTGCAACTCCCAAGTTTTTTCTTCAAAAAACAAGCTCAAAATCGCATAATTAATATCCGAAAAATGGTAAAAAAATCGAGGTGAGTTTGAGATTGCTGTAACATCTTTAGTTTTGCGAATTTCAAAATTCTAAGGACACCGTTGGATTCGTGAGGAAAATCTCTTTCCGTAGAGGTGCTACATGAAGGAATAGTGTAAAATTTTCTATGAAAAACATTGCAAAAACCAAATCTTTTTTGGTGTAAAAATTCAAGGTCATTTTCAAGGTCAAAAACGTTGTAACTCCTTCATTTTTTCGAATTTCGATCATTTTCCACAATTCCGCAGTTCGAAATTCGAAAACGATTCGTACAATAAACAAAATTACATAAAATTTCACATTTTATTTTTTTTTGCATTTTTTTCGCAAAGGCTAACCCCTTATGAAAATTTTAAATTTTTGATGCGAAAAAATTTTTCGAGTTGAGTATGCAGTATTGAAGATTATGGCAAAAAAATCGGATTAGTGCAACTCCCAAGTTTTTTCTTCAAAAAACAAGCTCAAAATCGCATAATTAATATCCGAAAAATGGTAAAAAAATCGAGGTGAGTTTGAGATTGCTGTAACATCTTTAGTTTTGCGAATTTCAAAATTCTAAGGACACCGTTGGATTCGTGAGGAAAATCTCTTTCCGTAGAGGTGCTACATGAAGAAATAGTGTAAAATTTTCTATGAAAAACATTGCAAAAACCAAATCTTTTTTGGTGTAAAAATTCAAGGTCATTTTCAAGGTCAAAAATGTTGTAACTCCTCCATTTTTTCGAATTTCGATCATTTTCCACAATTCCGCAGTTCGAAATTCGAAAACGATTCGTACAATAAACAAAATTACATAAAATTTCACATTTTATTTTTTTTGCATTTTTTTCGCAAAGGCTAACCCCTTATGAAAATTTTCAATTTTTGATGCGAAAAAATTTTTCGAGTTGAGTATGCAGTATTGAAGATTATGGCAAAAAAATCGGATTAGTGCAACTCCCAAGTTTTTTCTTCAAAAAACAAGCTCAAAATCGCATAATTAATATCCGAAAAATGGTAAAAAAATCGAGGTGAGTTTGAGATTGCTGTAACATCTTTAGTTTTGCGAATTTCAAAATTCTTAGGACACCGTTGGATTCGTGAGGAAAATCTCTTTCCGTAGAGGTGCTACATGAAGGAATAGTGTAAAATTTTCTATGAAAAACATTGCAAAAACCAAATCTTTTTTGGTGTAAAAATTCAAGGTCATTTTCAAGGTCAAAAACGTTGTAACTCCTTCTATTTTTCGAATTTTGATCATTTTCCACAATTCCGCAGTTCGAAATTCGAAAACGATTCGTACAATAAACAAAATTACATAAAATTTCACATTTTATTTTTTTTTTGCATTTTTTTCGCAAAGGCTAACCCCTTATGAAAATTTTCAATTTTTGATGCGAAAAAATTTTTCGAGTTGAGTATGCAGTATTGAAGATTATGGCAAAAAAATCGGATTAGTGCAACTCCCAAGTTTTTTCTTCAAAAAACAAGCTCAAAATCGCATAATTAATATCCGAAAAATGGTAAAAAAATCGAGGTGAGTTTGAGATTGCTGTAACATCTTTAGTTTTGCGAATTTCAAAATTCTAAGGACACCGTTGGATTCGTGAGGAAAATCTCTTTCCGTAGAGGTGCTACATGAAGGAATAGTGTAAAATTTTCTATGAAAAACATTGCAAAAACCAAATCTTTTTTGGTGTAAAAATTCAAGGTCATTTTCAAGGTCAAAAACGTTGTAACTCCTTCATTTTTTCGAATTTCGATCATTTTCCACAATTCCGCAGTTCGAAATTCGAAAACGATTCGTACAATAAACAAAATTACATAAAATTTCACATTTTATTTTTTTTGCATTTTTTTCGCAAAGGCTAACCCCTTATGAAAATTTTCAATTTTTGATGCGAAAAAATTTTTCGAGTTGAGTATGCAGTATTGAAGATTATGGCAAAAAATCGGATTAGTGCAACTCCCAAGTTTTTTCTTCAAAAAACAAGCTCAAAATCGCATAATTAATATCCGAAAAATGGTAAAAAAATCGAGGTGAGTTTGAGATTGCTGTAACATCTTTAGTTTTGCGAATTTCAAAATTCTAAGGACACCGTTGGATTCGTGAGGAAAATCTCTTTCCGTAGAGGTGCTACATGAAGGAATAGTGTAAAATTTTCTATGAAAAACATTGCAAAAACCAAATCTTTTTTTTGGTGTAAAAATTCAAGGTCATTTTCAAGGTCAAAAACGTTGTAAGTCCTTAATTTTTTCGAATTTCGATCATTTTCCACAATTGCGCAGTTCGAAATTCGAAAACGATTCGTACAATAAACAAAATTACATAAAATTTCACATTTTATTTTTTTTGCATTTTTTTCGCAAAGGCTTACCCCTTATGAAAATTTTCAATTTTTGATGCGAAAAAATTTTTCGAGTTGAGTATGCAGTATTGAAGATTATGGCAAAAAAATCGGATTAGTGCAACTCCCAAGTTTTTTCTTCAAAAAACAAGCTCAAAATCGCATAATTAATATCCGAAAAATGGTAAAAAAATCGAGGTGAGTTTGAGATTGCTGTAACATCTTTAGTTTTGCGAATTTCAAAATCTTAGGACACCCTTGGATTCGTGAGGAAAATCTCTTTCCGTAGAGGTGCTACATGAAGGAATAGTGTAAAATTTTCTATGAAAAACATTGCAAAAACCAAATCTTTTTTGGTGTAAAAATTCAAGGTCATTTTCAAGGTCAAAAACGTTGTAACTCCTTCATTTTTTCGAATTTCGATCATTTTCCACAATTCCGCAGTTCGAAATTCGAAAACGATTCGTACAATAAACAAAATTACATAAAATTTCACATTTTATTTTTTTTGCATTTTTTTCGCAAAGCCTTATGAAAATTTTCAATTTTTGATGCGAAAAAATTTTTCGAGTTGAGTATGCAGTATTGAAGATTATGGCAAAAAAATCGGATTAGTGCAACTCCCAAGTTTTTTCTTCAAAAAACAAGCTCAAAATCGCATAATTAATATCCGAAAAATGGTAAAAAAATCGAGGTGAGTTTGAGATTGCTGTAACATCTTTAGTTTTGCGAATTTCAAAATTCTTAGGACACCCTTGGATTCGTGAGGAAAATCTCTTTCCGTAGAGGTGCTACATGAAGGAATAGTGTAAAATTTTCTATGAAAAACATTGCAAAAACCAAATCTTTTTTGGTGTAAAAATTCAAGGTCATTTTCAAGGTCAAAAACGTTGTAACTCCTTCATTTTTTCGAATTTCGATCATTTTCCACAATTCCGCAGTTCGAAATTCGAAAACGATTCGTACAATAAACAAAATTACATAAAATTTCACATTTTATTTTTTTTGCATTTTTTTCGCAAAGGCTTACCCCTTATGAAAATTTTCAATTTTTGATGCGAAAAAATTTTTCGAGTTGAGTATGCAGTATTGAAGATTATGGCAAAAAAAAAATCGGATTAGTGCAACTCCCAAGTTTTTTCTTCAAAAAACAAGCTCAAAATCGCATAATTAATATCCGAAAAATGGTAAAAAATCGAGGTGAGTTTGAGATTGCTGTAACATCTTTAGTTTTGCGAATTTCAAAATTCTTAGGACACCCTTGGATTCGTGAGGAAAATCTCTTTCCGTAGAGGTGCTACATGAAGGAATAGTGTAAAATTTTCTATGAAAAACATTGCAAAAACCAAATCTTTTTTGGTGTAAAAATTCAAGGTCATTTTCAAGGTCAAAAACGTTGTAACTCCTTCATTTTTTCGAATTTCGATCATTTTCCAGAATTCCGCAGTTCGAAATTCGAAAACGATTCGTACAATAAACAAAATTACATAAA
Organism: Stomoxys calcitrans; assembly: GCF_963082655.1. Classification (NCBI taxonomy): domain Eukaryota; kingdom Metazoa; phylum Arthropoda; class Insecta; order Diptera; family Muscidae; genus Stomoxys; species Stomoxys calcitrans. The sequence continues at coordinate 108,444,319 of NC_081556.1, read as the reverse complement.
ATTTCACATTTTATTTTTTTTTGCATTTTTTTCGCAAAGGCTAACCCCTTATGAAAATTTTAAATTTTTGATGCGAAAAAATTTTTCGAGTTGAGTATGCAGTATTGAAGATTATGGCAAAAAAATCGGATTAGTGCAACTCCCAAGTTTTTTCTTCAAAAAACAAGCTCAAAATCGCATAATTAATATCCGAAAAATGGTAAAAAAATCGAGGTGAGTTTGAGATTGCTGTAACATCTTTAGTTTTGCGAATTTCAAAATTCTTAGGACACCCTTGGATTCGTGAGGAAAATCTCTTTCCGTAGAGGTGCTACATGAAGGAATAGTGTAAAATTGTCTATGAAAAACATTGCAAAAACCAAATCTTTTTTGGTGTAAAAATTCAAGGTCATTTTCAAGGTCAAAAACGTTGTAACTCCTTAATTTTTTCGAATTTCGATCATTTTCCACAATTCCGCAGTTCGAAATTCGAAAACGATTCGTACAATAAACAAAATTACATAAAATTTCACATTTTATTTTTTTTTGCATTTTTTTCGCAAACCTTACGAAAATTTTAAATTTTTGATGCGAAAAAATTTTTCGAGTTGAGTATGCAGTATTGAAGATTATGGCAAAAAAATCGGATTAGTGCAACTCCCAAGTTTTTTCTTCAAAAAACAAGCTCAAAATCGCATAATTAATATCCGAAAAATGGTAAAAAAATCGAGGTGAGTTTGAGATTGCTGTAACATCTTTAGTTTTGCGAATTTCAAAATTCTTAGGACACCGTTGGATTCGTGAGGAAAATCTCTTTCCGTAGAGGTGCTACATGAAGGAATAGTGTAAAATTTTCTATGAAAAACATTGCAAAAAAAAAAGGCTAACCCCTTATGAAAATTTTCAATTTTTGATGCGAAAAAATTTTTCGAGTTGAGTATGCAGTATTGAAGATTATGGCAAAAAAATCGGATTAGTGCAACTCCCAAGTTTTTTCTTCAAAAAACAAGCTCAAAATCGCATAATTAATATCCGAAAAATGGTAAAAAAATCGAGGTGAGTTTAAGATTGCTGTAACATCTTTAATTGTGCGAATTTCAAAATTCTAAGGATAATTAATATCCGAAAAATGGTAAAAAAATCGAGGTGAGTTTGAGATTGCTGTAACATCTTTAGTTTTGCGAATTTCAAAATTCTTAGGACACCCTTGGATTCGTGAGGAAAATCTCTTTCCGTAGAGGTGCTACATGAAGGAATAGTGTAAAATTGTCTATGAAAAACATTGCAAAAACCAAATCTTTTTTGGTGTAAAAATTCAAGGTCATTTTCAAGGTCAAAAACATGGTAACTCCTTCACTTTTTCGAATTTCGATCATTTTCCAGAATTCCGCAGTTCGGAATTCGAAAACGATTCGTACAATAAACAAAATAACATAAAATTTCACATTTTATTTTTTTTGCATTTTTTTCGCAAAGGTTAACCTTACGAAAATTTTAAATTTTTGATGCGAAAAAATTTTTCGAGTTGAGTATGCAGTATTGAAGATTATGGCAAAAAAATCGGATTAGTGCAACTCCCAAGTTTTTTCTTCAAAAAACAAGCTCAAAATCGCATAATTAATATCCGAAAAATGGTAAAAAAATCGAGGTGAGTTTGAGATTGCTGTAACATCTTTAGTTTTGCGAATTTCAAAATTCTAAGGACACCGTTGGATTCGTGAGGAAAATCTCTTTCCGTAGAGGTGATACATGAAGGAATAGTGTAAAATTTTCTATGAAAAACATTGCAAAAAAAAAAAGGCTAACCCCTTATGAAAATTTTAAATTTTTGATGCGAAAAAATTTTTCGAGTTGAGTATGCAGTATTGAAGATTATGGCAAAAAAATCGGATTAGTGCAACTCCCAAGTTTTTTCTTCAAAAAACAAGCTCAAAATCGCATAATTAATATCCGAAAAATGGTAAAAAAATCGAGGTGAGTTTGAGATTGCTGTAACATCTTTAATTGTGCGAATTTCAAAATTCTAAGGACACCGTTGGATTCGTGAGGAAAATCTCTTTCCGTAGAGGTGCTACATGAAGGAATAGTGTAAAATTTTCTATGAAAAACATTGCAAAAACCAAATCTTTTTTGGTGTAAAAATTCAAGGTCATTTTCAAGGTCAAAAACGTTGTAACTCCTTCATTTTTTCGAATTTCGATCATTTTCCACAATTCCGCAGTTCGAAATTCGAAAACGATTCGTACAATAAACAAAATTACATAAAATTTCACATTTTATTTTTTTTGCATTTTTTTCGCAAAGGCTTACCCCTTATGAAAATTTTCAATTTTTGATGCGAAAAAATTTTTCGAGTTGAGTATGCAGTATTGAAGATTATGGCAAAAAAATCGGATTAGTGCAACTCCCAAGTTTTTTCTTCAAAAAACAAGCTCAAAATCGCATAATTAATATCCGAAAAATGGTAAAAAAAATCGAGGTGAGTTTGAGATTGCTGTAACATCTTTAGTTTTGCGAATTTCAAAATTCTAAGGACACCGTTGGATTCGTGAGGAAAATCTCTTTCCGTAGAGGTGCTACATGAAGGAATAGTGTAAAATTTTCTATGAAAAACATTGCAAAAACCAAATCTTTTTTGGTGTAAAAATTCAAGGTCATTTTCAAGGTCAAAAACGTTGTAACTCTTTCATTTTTTCGAATTTCGATCATTTTCCACAATTCCGCAGTTCGAAATTCGAAAACGATTCGTACAATAAACAAAATTACATAAAATTTCACATTTTATTTTTTTTGCATTTTTTTCGCAAAGGCTTACCCCTTATGAAAATTTTCAATTTTTGATGCGAAAAAATTTTTCGAGTTGAGTATGCAGTATTGAAGATTATGGCAAAAAAATCGGATTAGTGCAACTCCCAAGTTTTTTCTTCAAAAAACAAGCTCAAAATCGCATAATTAATATCCGAAAAATGGTAAAAAAATCGAGGTGAGTTTGAGATTGCTGTAACATCTTTAGTTTTGCGAATTTCAAAATTCTTAGGACACCGTTGGATTCGTGAGGAAAATCTCTTTCCGTAAAGGTGCTACATGAAGGAATAGTGTAAAATTGTCTATGAAAAACATTGCAAAAACCAAATCTTTTTTGGTGTAAAAATTCAAGGTCATTTTCAAGGTCAAAAACGTTGTAACTCCTTCATTTTTTCGAATTTCGATCATTTTCCAGAATTCCGCAGTTCGAAATTCGAAAACGATTCGTACAATAAACAAAATTACATAAAATTTCACATTTTATTTTTTTTGCATTTTTTTCGCAAAGGCTAACCCCTTATGAAAATTTTCAATTTTTGATGCAAAAAATTTTTCGAGTTGAGTATGCAGTATTGAAGATTATGGCAAAAAAATCGGATTAGTGCAACTCCCAAGTTTTTTCTTCAAAAAACAAGCTCAAAATCGCATAATTAATATCCGAAAAATGGTAAAAAAATCGAGGTGAGTTTGAGATTGCTGTAACATCTTTAGTTTTGCGAATTTCAAAATTCTAAGGACACCGTTGGATTCGTGAGGAAAATCTCTTTCCGTAGAGGTGCTACATGAAGGAATAGTGTAAAATTTTCTATGAAAAACATTGCAAAAACCAAATCTTTTTTGGTGTAAAAATTCAAGGTCATTTTCAAGGTCAAAAACGTTGTAACTCTTTCATTTTTTCGAATTTCGATCATTTTCCACAATTCCGCAGTTCGAAATTCGAAAACGATTCGTACAATAAACAAAATTACATAAAATTTCACATTTTATTTTTTTTGCATTTTTTTCGCAAAGGCTTACCCCTTATGAAAATTTTCAATTTTTGATGCGAAAAAATTTTTCGAGTTGAGTATGCAGTATTGAAGATTATGGCAAAAAAATCGGATTAGTGCAACTCCCAAGTTTTTTCTTCAAAAAACAAGCTCAAAATCGCATAATTAATATCCGAAAAATGGTAAAAAATCGAGGTGAGTTTGAGATTGCTGTAACATCTTTAGTTTTGCGAATTTCAAAATTCTAAGGACACCGTTGGATTCGTGAGGAAAATCTCTTTCCGTAGAGGTGCTACATGAAGGAATAGTGTAAAATTGTCTATGAAAAACATTGCAAAAACCAAATCTTTTTTGGTGTAAAAATTCAAGGTCATTTTCAAGGTCAAAAACGTTGTAACTCTTTCATTTTTTCGAATTTCGATCATTTTCCACAATTCCGCAGTTCGAAATTCGAAAACGATTCGTACAATAAACAAAATTACATAAAATTTCACATTTTATTTTTTTTGCATTTTTTTTGCAAAGGCTAACCCCTTATGAAAATTTTCAATTTTTGATGCGAAAAAATTTTTCGAGTTGAGTATGCAGTATTGAAGATTATGGCAAAAAAATCGGATTAGTGCAACTCCCAAGTTTTTTCTTCAAAAAACAAGCTCAAAATCGCATAATTAATATCCGAAAAATGGCAAAAAAATCGAGGTGAGTTTGAGATTGCTGTAACATCTTTAGTTTTGCGAATTTCAAAATTCTTAGGACACCCTTGGATTCGTGAGGAAAATCTCTTTCCGTAAAGGTGCTACATGAAGGAATAGTGTAAAATTGTCTATGAAAAACATTGCAAAAACCAAATCTTTTTTGGTGTAAAAATTCAAGGTCATTTTCAAGGTCAAAAACGTTGTAACTCCTTCATTTTTTCGAATTTCGATCATTTTCCAGAATTCCGCAGTTCGAAATTCGAAAACGATTCGTACAATAAACAAAATTACATAAAATTTCACATTTTATTTTTTTTGCATTTTTTTCGCAAAGGCTAACCCCTTATGAAAATTTTCAATTTTTGATGCAAAAAATTTTTCGAGTTGAGTATGCAGTATTGAAGATTATGGCAAAAAAATCGGATTAGTGCAACTCCCAAGTTTTTTCTTCAAAAAACAAGCTCAAAATCGCATAATTAATATCCGAAAAATGGTAAAAAAATCGAGGTGAGTTTGAGATTGCTGTAACATCTTTAGTTTTGCGAATTTCAAAATTCTAAGGACACCGTTGGATTCGTGAGGAAAATCTCTTTCCGTAGAGGTGCTACATGAAGGAATAGTGTAAAATTTTCTATGAAAAACATTGCAAAAACCAAATCTTTTTTGGTGTAAAAATTCAAGGTCATTTTCAAGGTCAAAAACGTTGTAACTCTTTCATTTTTTCGAATTTCGATCATTTTCCACAATTCCGCAGTTCGAAATTCGAAAACGATTCGTACAATAAACAAAATTACATAAAATTTCACATTTTATTTTTTTTGCATTTTTTTCGCAAAGGCTTACCCCTTATGAAAATTTTCAATTTTTGATGCGAAAAAATTTTTCGAGTTGAGTATGCAGTATTGAAGATTATGGCAAAAAAATCGGATTAGTGCAACTCCCAAGTTTTTTCTTCAAAAAACAAGCTCAAAATCGCATAATTAATATCCGAAAAATGGTAAAAAATCGAGGTGAGTTTGAGATTGCTGTAACATCTTTAGTTTTGCGAATTTCAAAATTCTAAGGACACCGTTGGATTCGTGAGGAAAATCTCTTTCCGTAGAGGTGCTACATGAAGGAATAGTGTAAAATTGTCTATGAAAAACATTGCAAAAACCAAATCTTTTTTGGTGTAAAAATTCAAGGTCATTTTCAAGGTCAAAAACGTTGTAACTCCTTCATTTTTTCGAATTTCGATCATTTTCCACAATTCCGCAGTTCGAAATTCGAAAACGATTCGTACAATAAACAAAATTACATAAAATTTCACATTTTATTTTTTTGCATTTTTTTTGCAAAGGCTAACCCCTTATGAAAATTTTCAATTTTTGATGCGAAAAAATTTTTCGAGTTGAGTATGCAGTATTGAAGATTATGGCAAAAAAATCGGATTAGTGCAACTCCCAAGTTTTTTCTTCAAAAAACAAGCTCAAAATCGCATAATTAATATCCGAAAAATGGCAAAAAAATCGAGGTGAGTTTGAGATTGCTGTAACATCTTTAGTTTTGCGAATTTCAAAATTCTTAGGACACCCTTGGATTCGTGAGGAAAATCTCTTTCCGTAGAGGTGCTACATGAAGGAATAGTGTAAAATTTTCTATGAAAAACATTGCAAAAACCAAATCTTTTTTGGTGTAAAAATTCAAGGTCATTTTCAAGGTCAAAAACGTTGTAACTCCTTCATTTTTTCGAATTTCGATCATTTTCCACAATTCCGCAGTTCGAAATTCGAAAACGATTCGTACAATAAACAAAATTACATAAAATTTCACATTTTATTTTTTTGCATTTTTTTTGCAAAGGCTAACCCCTTATGAAAATTTTCAATTTTTGATGCGAAAAAATTTTTCGAGTTGAGTATGCAGTATTGAAGATTATGGCAAAAAAATCGGATTAGTGCAACTCCCAAGTTTTTTCTTCAAAAAACAAGCTCAAAATCGCATAATTAATATCCGAAAAATGGTAAAAAAATCGAGGTGAGTTTGAGATTGCTGTAACATCTTTAGTTTTGCGAATTTCAAAATTCTTAGGACACCCTTGGATTCGTGAGGAAAATCTCTTTCCGTAGAGGTGCTACATGAAGGAATAGTGTAAAATTTTCTATGAAAAACATTGCAAAAACCAAATCTTTTTTGGTGTAAAAATTCAAGGTCATTTTCAAGGTCAAAAACGTTGTAACTCCTTCATTTTTTCGAATTTCGATCATTTTCCAGAATTCCGCAGTTCGAAATTCGAAAACGATTCGTACAATAAACAAAATTACATAAAATTTCACATTTTATTTTTTTTGCATTTTTTTCGCAAAGGCTAACCCCTTATAAAAATTTTCAATTTTTGATGCGAAAAAATTTTTCGAGTTGAGTATGCAGTATTGAAGATTATGGCAAAAAATCGGATTAGTGCAACTCCCAAGTTTTTTCTTCAAAAAACAAGCTCAAAATCGCATAATTAATATCCGAAAAATGGTAAAAAAATCGAGGTGAGTTTGAGATTGCTGTAACATCTTTAGTTTTGCGAATTTCAAAATTCTAAGGACACCGTTGGATTCGTGAGGAAAATCTCTTTCCGTAGAGGTGATACATGAAGGAATAGTGTAAAATTTTCTATGAAAAACATTGCAAAAAAAAAAAGGCTAACCCCTTATGAAAATTTTAAATTTTTGATGCGAAAAAATTTTTCGAGTTGAGTATGCAGTATTGAAGATTATGGCAAAAAAATCGGATTAGTGCAACTCCCAAGTTTTTTCTTCAAAAAACAAGCTCAAAATCGCATAATTAATATCCGAAAAATGGTAAAAAAATCGAGGTGAGTTTGAGATTGCTGTAACATCTTTAATTGTGCGAATTTCAAAATTCTAAGGACACCGTTGGATTCGTGAGGAAAATCTCTTTCCGTAGAGGTGCTACATGAAGGAATAGTGTAAAATTTTCTATGAAAAACATTGCAAAAACCAAATCTTTTTTGGTGTAAAAATTCAAGGTCATTTTCAAGGTCAAAAACGTTGTAACTCCTTCATTTTTTCGAATTTCGATCATTTTCCACAATTCCGCAGTTCGAAATTCGAAAACGATTCGTACAATAAACAAAATTACATAAAATTTCACATTTTATTTTTTTTTGCATTTTTTTTCGCAAAGGCTAACCCCTTATGAAAATTTTCAATTTTTGATGCGAAAAAATTTTTCGAGTTGAGTATGCAGTATTGAAGATTATGGCAAAAAAATCGGATTAGTGCAACTCCCAAGTTTTTTCTTCAAAAAACAAGCTCAAAATCGCATAATTAATATCCGAAAAATGGTAAAAAAATCGAGGTGAGTTTGAGATTGCTGTAACATCTTTAGTTTTGCGAATTTCAAAATTCTTAGGACACCCTTGGATTCGTGAGGAAAATCTCTTTCCGTAGAGGTGCTACATGAAGGAATAGTGTAAAATTTTCTATGAAAAACATTGCAAAAACCAAATCTTTTTTGGTGTAAAAATTCAAGGTCATTTTCAAGGTCAAAAACGTTGTAACTCCTTCATTTTTTCGAATTTCGATCATTTTCCACAATTCCGCAGTTCGAAATTCGAAAACGATTCGTACAATAAACAAAATTACATAAAATTTCACATTTTATTTTTTTTGCATTTTTTTTCGCAAAGGCTAACCCCTTATGAAAATTTTAAATTTTTGATGCGAAAAAATTTTTCGAGTTGAGTATGCAGTATTGAAGATTATGGCAAAAAAATCGGATTAGTGCAACTCCCAAGTTTTTTCTTCAAAAAACAAGCTCAAAATCGCATAATTAATATCCGAAAAATGGTAAAAAAATCGAGGTGAGTTTGAGATTGCTGTAACATCTTTAGTTTTGCGAATTTCAAAATTCTTAGGACACCGTTGGATTTGTGAGGAAAATCTCTTTCCGTAGAGGTGCTACATGAAGGAATAGTGTAAAATTTTCTATGAAAAACATTGCAAAAACCAAATCTTTTTTGGTGTAAAAATTCAAGGTCATTTTCAAGGTCAAAAACGTTGTAACTCCTTCATTTTTTCGAATTTCGATCATTTTCCACAATTCCGCAGTTCGAAATTCGAAAACGATTCGTACAATAAACAAAATTACATAAAATTTCACATTTTATTTTTTTTGCATTTTTTTCGCAAAGGCTAACCCCTTATGAAAATTTTCAATTTTTGATGCGAAAAAATTTTTCGAGTTGAGTATGCAGTATTGAAGATTATGGCAAAAAAATCGGATTAGTGCAACTCCCAAGTTTTTTCTTCAAAAAACAAGCTCAAAATCGCATAATTAATACCCGAAAAATGGTAAAAAAATCGAGGTGAGTTTGAGATTGCTGTAACATCTTTAGTTTTGCGAATTTCAAAATTCTAAGGACACCGTTGGATTCGTGAGGAAAATCTCTTTCCGTAGAGGTGATACATGAAGGAATAGTGTAAAATTTTCTATGAAAAACATTGCAAAAAAAAAAGGCTAACCCCTTATGAAAATTTTAAATTTTTGATGCGAAAAAATTTTTCGAGTTGAGTATGCAGTATTGAAGATTATGGCAAAAAAATCGGATTAGTGCAACTCCCAAGTTTTTTCTTCAAAAAACAAGCTCAAAATCGCATAATTAATATCCGAAAAATGGTAAAAAATCGAGGTGAGTTTGAGATTGCTGTAACATCTTTAATTGTGCGAATTTCAAAATTCTAAGGACACCGTTAGATTCGTGAGGAAAATCTCTTTCCGTAGAGGTGCTACATGAAGGAATAGTGTAAAATTTTCTATGAAAAACATTGCAAAAACCAAATCTTTTTTGGTGTAAAAATTCAAGGTCATTTTCAAGGTCAAAAACGTTGTAACTCCTTCATTTTTTCGAATTTCGATCATTTTCCACAATTCCGCAGTTCGAAATTCGAAAACGATTCGTACAATAAACAAAATTACATAAAATTTCACATTTTATTTTTTTTTGCATTTTTTTCGCAAAGGCTTACCCATTATGAAAATTTTCAATTTTTGATGCGAAAAAATTTTTCGAGTTGAGTATGCAGATTATGGCAAAAAAATCGGATAATTAATATCCGAAAAATGGTAAAAAAATCGAGGTGAGTTTGAGATTGCTGTAACATCTTTAGTTTTGCGAATTTCAAAATTTTTAGGACACCCTTGGATTCGTGAGGAAAATCTCTTTCCGTAGAGGTGCTACATGAAGGAATAGTGTAAAATTTTCTATGAAAAACATTGCAAAAAAAAAAAGGCTAACCCCTTATGAAAATTTTAAATTTTTGATGCGAAAAAATTTTTCGAGTTGAGTATGCAGTATTGAAGATTATGGCAAAAAAATCGGATTAGTGCAACTCCCAAGTTTTTTCTTCAAAAAACAAGCTCAAAATCGCATAATTAATATCCGAAAAATGGTAAAAAAATCGAGGTGAGTTTGAGATTGCTGTAACATCTTTAGTTTTGCGAATTTCAAAATTCTAAGGACACCGTTGGATTCGTGAGGAAAATCTCTTTCCGTAGAGGTGCTACATGAAGGAATAGTGTAAAATTTTCTATGAAAAACATTGCAAAAAAAAAAATTTTAAATTTTTTAAATTTTTTTTTTAAATTTTTGATGCGAAAAAATTTTTCGAGTTGAGTATGCAGTATTGAAGATTATGGCAAAAAAATCGGATTAGTGCAACTCCCAAGTTTTTTCTTCAAAAAACAAGCTCAAAATCGCATAATTAATATCCGAAAAATGGTAAAAAAATCGAGGTGAGTTTGAGATTGCTGTAACATCTTTAATTGTGCGAATTTCAAAATTCTAAGGACACCGTTGGATTCGTGAGAAAAATCTCTTTCCGTAGAGGTGCTACATGAAGGAATAGTGTAAAATTTTCTATGAAAAACATTGCAAAAACCAAATCTTTTTTGGTGTAAAAATTCAAGGTCATTTTCAAGGTCAAAAACGTTGTAACTCCTTCATTTTTTCGAATTTTGATCATTTTCCACAATTCCGCAGTTCGAAATTCGAAAACGATTCGTACAATAAACAAAATTACATAAAATTTCACATTTTATTTTTTTTGCATTTTTTTCGCAAAGGCTAACCCCTTACGAAAATTTTCAATTTTTGATGCGAAAAAATTTTTCGAGTTGAGTATGCAGTATTGAAGATTATGGCAAAAAGATCGGATTAGTGCAACTCCCAAGTTTTTTCTTCAAAAAACAAGCTCAAAATCGCATAATTAATATCCGAAAAATGGTAAAAAAATCGAGGTGAGTTTGAGATTGCTGTAACATTTTTAGTTTTGCGAATTTCAAAATTCTAAGGACACCGTTGGATTCGTGAGGAAAATCTCTTTCCGTAGAGGTGCTACATGAAGGAATAGTGTAAAATTTTCTATGAAAAACATTGCAAAAACCAAATCTTTTTTGGTGTAAAAATTCAAGGTCATTTTCAAGGTCAAAAACGTTGTAACTCCTTCATTTTTTCGAATTTCGATCATTTTCCACAATTCCGCAGTTCGAAATTCGAAAACGATTCGTACAATAAACAAAATTACATAAAATTTCACATTTTATTTTTTTTGCATTTTTTTCGCAAAGGCTTACCCCTTATGAAAATTTTCAATTTTTGATGCGAAAAAATTTTTCGAGTTGAGTATGCAGTATTGAAGATTATGGCAAAAAAATCGGATTAGTGCAACTCCCAAGTTTTTTCTTCAAAAAACAAGCTCAAAATCGCATAATTAATATCCGAAAAATGGTAAAAAAAATCGAGGTGAGTTTGAGATTGCTGTAACATCTTTAGTTTTGCGAATTTCAAAATTCTAAGGACACCGTTGGATTCGTGAGGAAAATCTCTTTCCGTAGAGGTGCTACATGAAGGAATAGTGTAAAATTTTCTATGAAAAACATTGCAAAAACCAAATCTTTTTTGGTGTAAAAATTCAAGGTCATTTTCAAGGTCAAAAACGTTGTAACTCTTTCATTTTTTCGAATTTCAATCATTTTCCAGAATTCCGCAGTTCGAAATTCGAAAGCGATTCGTACAATAAACAAAATTACATAAAATTTCACATTTTATTTTTTTTGCATTTTTTTCGCAAAGGCTTACCCCTTATGAAAATTTTCAATTTTTGATGCGAAAAAATTTTTTGAGTTGAGTATGCAGTATTGAAGATTATGGCAAAAAAATCGGATTAGTGCAACTCCCAAGTTTTTTCTTCAAAAAACAAGCTCAAAATCGCATAATTAATATCCGAAAAATGGTAAAAAAATCGAGGTGAGTTTGAGATTGCTGTAACATCTTTAGTTTTGCGAATTTCAAAATGCTTAGGACACCCTTGGATTCGTGAGGAAAATCTCTTTCCGTAGAGGTGCTACATGAAGGAATAGTGTAAAATTTTCTATGAAAAACATTGCAAAAACCAAATCTTTTTTGGTGTAAAAATTCAAGGTCATTTTCAAGGTCAAAAACGTTGTAACTCCTTCATTTTTTCGAATTTCGATCATTTTCCAGAATTCCGCAGTTCGAAATTCGAAAACGATTCGTACAATAAACAAAATTACATAAAATTTCACATTTTATTTTTTTTGCATTTTTTTTCAATTTTTGATGCGAAAAAATTTTTCGAGTTGAGTATGCAGTATTGAAGATTATGGCAAAAAAATCGGATTAGTGCAACTCCCAAGTTTTTTCTTCAAAAAACAAGCTCAAAATCGCATAATTAATATCCGAAAAATGGTAAAAAAATCGAGGTGATTTTGAGATTGCTGTAACATCTTTAGTTTTGCGAATTTCAAAATTCTAAGGACACCGTTGGATTCGTGAGGAAAATCTCTTTCCGTAGAGGTGCTACATGAAGGAATAGTGTAAAATTTTCTAGTGTAAAATTTTCTATGCAAAAACCAAATCTTTTTTGGTGTAAAAATTCAAGGTCATTTTCAAGGTCAAAAACGTTGTAACTCCTTCATTTTTTCGAATTTCGATCATTTTCCAGAATTCCGCAGTTCGAAATTCGAAAACGATTCGTACAATAAACAAAATTACATAAAATTTCACATTTTATTTTTTTTGTATTTTTTTCGCAAAGGCTATGAAAAGGCTTATGAAAATTTTCAATTTTTGATGCGAAAAAATTTTTCGAGTTGAGTATGCAGTATTGAAGATTATGGCAAAAAAATCGGATTAGTGCAACTCCCAAGTTTATTCTTCAAAAAACAAGCTCAAAATCGCATAATTAATATCCGAAAAATGGTAAAAAAATCGAGGTGAGTTTGAGATTGCTGTAACATCTTTAGTTTTGCGAATTTCAAAATTCTAAGGACACCGTTGGATTCGTGAGGAAAATCTCTTTCCGTAGAGGTGCAAGGCAAAAAAAAAATTGAAGATTATGGCAAAAAAATCGGATTAGTGCAACTCCCAAGTTTTTTCTTCAAAAAACAAGCTCAAAATCGCATAATTAATATCCGAAAAATGGTAAAAAAATCGAGGTGATTTTGAGATTGCTGTAACATCTTTAGTTTTGCGAATTTCAAAATTCTAAGGACACCGTTGGATTCGTGAGGAAAATCTCTTTCCGTAGAGGTGCTACATGAAGGAATAGTGTAAAATTTTCTAGTGTAAAATTTTCTATGCAAAAACCAAATCTTTTTTGGTGTAAAAATTCAAGGTCATTTTCAAGGTCAAAAACGTTGTAACTCCTTCATTTTTTCGAATTTCGATCATTTTCCAGAATTCCGCAGTTCGAAATTCGAAAACGATTCGTACAATAAACAAAATTACATAAAATTTCACATTTTATTTTTTTTGTATTTTTTTCGCAAAGGCTATGAAAAGGCTTATGAAAATTTTCAATTTTTGATGCGAAAAAATTTTTCGAGTTGAGTATGCAGTATTGAAGATTATGGCAAAAAAATCGGATTAGTGCAACTCCCAAGTTTATTCTTCAAAAAACAAGCTCAAAATCGCATAATTAATATCCGAAAAATGGTAAAAAAATCGAGGTGAGTTTGAGATTGCTGTAACATCTTTAGTTTTGCGAATTTCAAAATTCTAAGGACACCGTTGGATTCGTGAGGAAAATCTCTTTCCGTAGAGGTGCAAGGCAAAAAAAAAATTGAAGATTATGGCAAAAAAATCGGATTAGTGCAACTCCCAAGTTTTTTCTTCAAAAAACAAGCTCAAAATCGCATAATTAATATCCGAAAAATGGTAAAAAAATCGAGGTGAGTTTGAGATTGCTGTAACATCTTTAGTTTTGCGAATTTCAAAATTCTAAGGACACCGTTGGATTCGTGAGGAAAATCTCTTTCCGTAGAGGTGCTACATGAAGGAATAGTGTAAAATTTTCTATGAAAAACATTGCAAAAACCAAATCTTTTTTGGTGTAAAAATTCAAGGTCATTTTCAAGGTCAAAAACGTTGTAACTCCTTCATTTTTTCGAATTTCGATCATTTTCCACAATTCCGCAGTTCGAAATTCGAAAACGATTCGTACAATAAACAAAATTACATAAAATTTCACATTTTATTTTTTTTGCATTTTTTTCGCAAAATTTTCAATTTTTGATGCGAAAAAATTTTTCGAGTTGAGTATGCAGTATTGAAGATTATGGCAAAAAAATCGGATTAGTGCAACTCCCAAGTTTTTTCTTCAAAAAACAAGCTCAAAATCGCATAATTAATATCCGAAAAATGGTAAAAAAATCGAGGTGAGTTTGAGATTGCTGTAACATCTTCAGTTTTGCGAATTTCAAAATTCTAAGGACACCGTTGGATTCGTGAGGAAAATCTCTTTCCGTAGAGGTGCTACATGAAGGAATAGTGTAAAATTTTCTATGAAAAACATTGCAAAAACCAAATCTTTTTTGGTGTAAAAATTCAAGGTCATTTTCAAGGTCAAAAACGTTGTAACTCCTTCATTTTTTCGAATTTCGATCATTTTCCACAATTCCGCAGTTCGAAATTCGAAAACGATTCGTACAATAAACAAAATTACATAAAATTTCACATTTTATTTTTTTTGCATTTTTTTCGCAAAATTTTCAATTTTTGATGCGAAAAAATTTTTCGAGTTGAGTATGCAGTATTGAAGATTATGGCAAAAAAATCGGATTAGTGCAACTCCCAAGTTTTTTCTTCAAAAAACAAGCTCAAAATCGCATAATTAATATCCGAAAAATGGTAAAAAAATCGAGGTGAGTTTGAGATTGCTGTAACATCTTCAGTTTTGCGAATTTCAAAATTCTAAGGACACCGTTGGATTCGTGAGGAAAATCTCTTTCCGTAGAGGTGCTACATGAAGGAATAGTGTAAAATTTTCTATGAAAAACATTGCAAAAAAAAAGGCTAACCCCTTATGAAAATTTTAAACTTTTTATGCGAAAAAATTTTTCGAGTTGAGTATGCAGTATTGAAGATTATGGCAAAAAAAAATCGGATTAGTGCAACTCCCAAGTTTTTTCTTCAAAAAACAAGCTCAAAATCGCATAATTAATATCCGAAAAATGGTAAAAAAATCGAGGTGAGTTTGAGATTGCTGTAACATCTTTAGTTTTGCGAATTTCAAAATTCTAAGGACACCGTTGGATTCGTGAGGAAAATCTCTTTCCGTAGAGGTGCTACATGAAGGAATAGTGTAAAATTTTCTATGAAAAACATTGCAAAAACCAAATCTTTTTTGGTGTAAAAATTCAATGTCATTTTCAAGGTCAAAAACGTT
The DNA here is from genome assembly GCF_963082655.1 of Stomoxys calcitrans. NCBI lineage: Eukaryota > Metazoa > Arthropoda > Insecta > Diptera > Muscidae > Stomoxys > Stomoxys calcitrans. The sequence goes on along the minus strand of NC_081556.1, from coordinate 108,429,109 downwards.
GTAACTCCTTCATTTTTTCGAATTTCGATCATTTTCCACAATTCCGCAGTTCGAAATTCGAAAACGATTCGTACAATAAACAAAATTACATAAAATTTCACATTTTATTTTTTTTGCATTTTTTTCGCAAAGGCTAACCCCTTATGAAAATTTTCAATTTTTGATGCGAAAAAATTTTTCGAGTTGAGTATGCAGTATTGAAGATTATGGCAAAAAAATCGGATTAGTGCAACTCCCAAGTTTATTCTTCAAAAAACAAGCTCAAAATCGCATAATTAATATCCGAAAAATGGTAAAAAAATCGAGGTGAGTTTGAGATTGCTGTAACATCTTTAGTTTTGCGAATTTCAAAATTCTAAGGACACCGTTGGATTCGTGAGGAAAATCTCTTTCCGTAGAGGTGCAAGGCAAAAAAAAATTGAAGATTATGGCAAAAAAATCGGATTAGTGCAACTCCCAAGTTTTTTCTTCAAAAAACAAGCTCAAAATCGCATAATTAATATCCGAAAAATGGTAAAAAAATCGAGGTGAGTTTGAGATTGCTGTAACATCTTTAGTTTTGCGAATTTCAAAATTCTAAGGACACCGTTGGATTCGTGAGGAAAATCTCTTTCCGTAGAGGTGCTACATGAAGGAATAGTGTAAAATTTTCTATGAAAAACATTGCAAAAACCAAATCTTTTTTGGTGTAAAAATTCAAGGTCATTTTCAAGGTCAAAAACGTTGTAACTCCTTCATTTTTTCGAATTTCGATCATTTTCCACAATTCCGCAGTTCGAAATTCGAAAACGATTCGTACAATAAACAAAATTACATAAAATTTCACATTTTATTTTTTTTGCATTTTTTTCGCAAAATTTTCAATTTTTGATGCGAAAAAATTTTTCGAGTTGAGTATGCAGTATTGAAGATTATGGCAAAAAAATCGGATTAGTGCAACTCCCAAGTTTTTTCTTCAAAAAACAAGCTCAAAATCGCATAATTAATATCCGAAAAATGGTAAAAAAATCGAGGTGAGTTTGAGATTGCTGTAACATCTTCAGTTTTGCGAATTTCAAAATTCTAAGGACACCGTTGGATTCGTGAGGAAAATCTCTTTCCGTAGAGGTGCTACATGAAGGAATAGTGTAAAATTTTCTATGAAAAACATTGCAAAAACCAAATCTTTTTTGGTGTAAAAATTCAAGGTCATTTTCAAGGTCAAAAACGTTGTAACTCCTTCATTTTTTCGAATTTCGATCATTTTCCACAATTCCGCAGTTCGAAATTCGAAAACGATTCGTACAATAAACAAAATTACATAAAATTTCACATTTTATTTTTTTTGCATTTTTTTCGCAAAATTTTCAATTTTTGATGCGAAAAAATTTTTCGAGTTGAGTATGCAGTATTGAAGATTATGGCAAAAAAATCGGATTAGTGCAACTCCCAAGTTTTTTCTTCAAAAAACAAGCTCAAAATCGCATAATTAATATCCGAAAAATGGTAAAAAAATCGAGGTGAGTTTGAGATTGCTGTAACATCTTCAGTTTTGCGAATTTCAAAATTCTAAGGACACCGTTGGATTCGTGAGGAAAATCTCTTTCCGTAGAGGTGCTACATGAAGGAATAGTGTAAAATTTTCTATGAAAAACATTGCAAAAACCAAATCTTTTTTGGTGTAAAAATTCAAGGTCATTTTCAAGGTCAAAAACGTTGTAACTCCTTCATTTTTTCGAATTTCGATCATTTTCTACAATTCCGCAGTTCGAAATTCGAAAACGATTCGTACAATAAACAAAATTACATAAAATTTCACATTTTATTTTTTTTGCATTTTTTTCGCAAAGGCTAACCCCTTATGAAAATTTTCAATTTTTGATGCGAAAAAATTTTTCGAGTTGAGTATGCAGTATTGAAGATTATGGCAAAAAAATCGGATTAGTGCAACTCCCAAGTTTTTTCTTCAAAAAACAAGCTCAAAATCGCATAATTAATATCCGAAAAATGGTAAAAAAATCGAGGTGAGTTTGAGATTGCTGTAACATCTTTAGTTTTGCGAATTTCAAAATTCTAAGGACACCGTTGGATTCGTGAGGAAAATCTCTTTCCGTAGAGGTGCTACATGAAGGAATAATGTAAAATTTTCTATGAAAAACATTGCAAAAACCAAATCTTTTTTGGTGTAAAAATTCAAGGTCATTTTCAAAGTCAAAAACGTTGTAACTCCTTCATTTTTTCGAATTTCGATCATTTTCCACAATTCCGCAGTTCGAAATTCGAAAACGATTCGTACAATAAACAAAATTACATAAAATTTCACATTTTATTTTTTTTGCATTTTTTTCGCAAAATTTTCAATTTTTGATGCGAGTATGAGTTGAGTATGCAGTATTGAAGATTATGGCAAAAAAATCGGATTAGTGCAACTCCCAAGTTTTTTCTTCAAAAAACAAGCTCAAAATCGCATAATTAATATCCGAAAAATGGTAAAAAAATCGAGGTGAGTTTGAGATTGCTGTAACATCTTTAGTTTTGCGAATTTCAAAATTCTAAGGACACCGTTGGATTCGTGAGGAAAATCTCTTTCCGTAGAGGTGCTACATGAAGGAATAGTGTAAAATTTTCTATGAAAAACATTGCAAAAACCAAATCTTTTTTGGTGTAAAAATTCAAGGTCATTTTCAAGGTCAAAAACGTTGTAACTCCTTCATTTTTTCGAATTTCGATTATTTTCCACAATTCCGCAGTTCGAAATTCGAAAACGATTCGTACAATAAACAAAATTACATAAAATTTCACATTTTATTTTTTTTGCATTTTTTCGCAAAGGCTAACCCCTTATGAAAATTTTCAATTTTTGATGCGAAAAAATTTTTCGAGTTGAGTATGCAGTATTGAAGATTATGGCAAAAAAATCGGATTAGTGCAACTCCCAAGTTTTTTCTTCAAAAAACAAGCTCAAAATCGCATAATTAATATCCGAAAAATGGTAAAAAAATCGAGGTGAGTTTGAGATTGCTGTAACATCTTTAGTTTTGCGAATTTCAAAATTCTTAGGACACCCTTGGATTCGTGAGGAAAATCTCTTTCCGTAGAGGTGCTACATGAAGGAATAATGTAAAATTTTCTATGAAAAACATTGCAAAAACCAAATCTTTTTTGGTGTAAAAATTCAAGGTCATTTTCAAGGTCAAAAACGTTGTAACTCCTTCATTTTTTCGAATTTCGATCATTTTCCACAATTCCGCAGTTCGAAATTCGAAAACGATTCGTACAATAAACAAAATTACATAAAATTTCACATTTTATTTTTTTTGCATTTTTTTCGCAAAATTTTCAATTTTTGATGCGAAAAAATTTTTCGAGTTGAGTATGCAGTATTGAAGATTATGGCAAAAAAATCGGATTAGTGCAACTCCCAAGTTTTTTCTTCAAAAAACAAGCTCAAAATCGCATAATTAATATCCGAAAAATGGTAATTAATATCCGAAAAATGGTAAAAAAATCGAGGTGAGTTTGAGATTGCTGTAACATCTTTAGTTTTGCGAATTTCAAAATTCTTAGGACACCGTTGGATTCGTGAGGAAAATCTCTTTCCGTAGAGGTGCTACATGAAGGAATAGTGTAAAATTTTCTATGAAAAACATTGCAAAAACCAAATCTTTTTTGGTATAAAAATTCAAGGTCATTTTCAAGGTCAAAAACGTTGTAACTCCTTCATTTTTTCGAATTTCGATCATTTTCCACAATTCCGCAGTTCGAAATTCGAAAACGATTCGTACAATAAACAAAATTACATAAAATTTCACATTTTATTTTTTTTTTGCATTTTTTTCGCAAAGGCTAACCCCTTATGAAAATTTTCAATTTTTGATGCGAAAAAATTTTTCGAGTTGAGTATGCAGTATTGAAGATTATGGCAAAAAAATCGGATTAGTGCAACTCCCAAGTTTTTTCTTCAAAAAACAAGCTCAAAATCGCATAATTAATATCCGAAAAATGGTAAAAAAATCGAGGTGAGTTTGAGATTGCTGTAACATCTTCAGTTTTGCGAATTTCAAAATTCTAAGGACACCGTTGGATTCGTGAGGAAAATCTCTTTCCGTAGAGGTGCTACATGAAGGAATAGTGTAAAATTTTCTATGAAAAACATTGCAAAAACCAAATCTTTTTTGGTGTAAAAATTCAAGGTCATTTTCAAGGTCAAAAACGTTGTAACTCCTTCATTTTTTCGAATCTCGATCATTTTCCAGAATTCCGCAGTTCGAAATTCGAAAACGATTCGTACAATAAACAAAATTACATAAAATTTGACATTTTATTTTTTTTGCATTTTTTTTCGCAAAGGCTAACCCCTTATGAAAATTTTCAATTTTTGATGCGAAAAAATTTTTCGAGTTGAGTATGCAGTATTGAAGATTATGGCAAAAAAATCGGATTAGTGCAACTCCCAAGTTTTTTCTTCAAAAAACAAGCTCAAAATCGCATAATTAATATCCGAAAAATGGTAAAAAAATCGAGGTGAGTTTGAGATTGCTGTAACATCTTTAGTTTTGCGAATTTCAAAATTCTAAGGACACCGTTGGATTCGTGAGGAAAATCTCTTTCCGTAGAGGTGCTACATGAAGGAATAGTGTAAAATTTTCTATGAAAAACATTGCAAAAACCAAATCTTTTTTGGTGTAAAAATTCAAGGTCATTTTCAAGGTCAAAAACGTTGTAACTCCTTCATTTTTTCGAATTTCGATCATTTTCCACAATTCCGCAGTTCGAAATTCGAAAACGATTCGTACAATAAACAAAATTACATAAAATTTCACATTTTATTTTTTTTGCATTTTTTTCGCAAAGGCTAACCCCTTATGAAAATTTTCAATTTTTGATGCGAAAAAATTTTTCGAGTTGAGTATGCAGTATTGAAGATTATGGCAAAAAAAATCGGATTAGTGCAACTCCCAAGTTTTTTCTTCAAAAAACAAGCTCAAAATCGCATAATTAATATCCGAAAAATGGTAAAAAAATTGAGGTGAGTTTGAGATTGCTGTAACATCTTTAGTTTTGCGAATTTCAAAATTCTAAGGACACCGTTGGATTCGTGAGGAAAATCTCTTTCCGTAGAGGTGCTACATGAAGGAATAGTGTAAAATTTTCTATGAAAAACATTGCAAAAACCAAATCTTTTTTGGTGTAAAAATTCAAGGTCATTTTCAAGGTCAAAAACGTTGTAACTCCTTCATTTTTTCGAATCTCGATCATTTTCCACAATTCCGCAGTTCGAAATTCGAAAACGATTCGTACAATAAACAAAATTACATAAAATTTCAAATTTTATTTTTTTGCATTTTTTTCGCAAAGGCTAACCTGAGTATGCAGTATTGAAGATTATGGCAAAAAAATCGGATTAGTGCAACTCCCAAGTTTTTTCTTCAAAAAACAAGCTCAAAATCGCATAATTAATATCCGAAAAATGGTAAAAAAATCGAGGTGAGTTTGAGATTGCTGTAACATCTTTAGTTTTGCGAATTTCAAAATTCTAAGGACATCGTTGGATTCGTAAGGAAAATCTCTTTCCGTAGAGGTGCTGCATGAAGGAATAGTGTAAAGTTTCCTATGAAAAACTTTGCAAAAACCAAATCTTTTTTGGCATAAAAATTCAAGGTCATTTTCAAGGTCAAAAACATTGTAACTCCTTCACTTTTTCGAATTTCGATCATTTTCCAGAATTCCGCAGTTCGAAATTCGAAAACGATTCGTACAATAAACAAAATTACATAAAATTTCACATTTTATTTTTTTTTGCATTTTTTATGAAAATTTTCAATTTTTGATGCGAAAAAATTTTTCGAGTTGAGTATGCAGTATTGAAGATTATGGCAAAAAAATCGGATTAGTGCAACTCCCAAGTTTTTTCTTCAAAAAACAAGCTCAAAATCGCATAATTAATACCCGAAAAATGGTAAAAAAATCGAGGTGAGTTTGAGATTGCTGTAACATCTTTAGTTTTGCGAATTTCAAAATTCTAAGGACACCGTTGGATTCGTGAGGAAAATCTCTTTCCGTAGAGGTGCTACATGAAGGAATAGTGTAAAATTTTCTATGAAAAACATTGCAAAAACCAAATCTTTTTTGGTGTAAAAATTCAAGGTCATTTTCAAGGTAAAAAACGTTGTAACTCCTTCATTTTTTCGAATTTCGATCATTTTCCAGAATTCCGCAGTTCGAAATTCGAAAACGATTCGTACAATAAACAAAATTATATAAAATTTCACATTTTATTTTTTTTGCATTTTTTTCGCAAAGGCTAACCCCTTATGAAAATTTTTGATGCGAAAAAATTTTTCGAGTTGAGTATGCAGTATTGAAGATTATGGCAAAAAAATCGGATTAGTGCAACTCCCAAGTTTTTTCTTCAAAAAACAAGCTCAAAATCGCATAATTAATATCCGAAAAATGGTAAAAAAATCGAGGTGAGTTTGAGATTGCTGTAACATCTTTAGTTTTGCGAATTTCAAAATTCTAAGGACACCGTTGGATTCGTGAGGAAAATCTCTTTCCGTAGAGGTGCTACCTGAAGGAATAGTGTAAAATTTTCTATGAAAAACATTGCAAAAACCAAATCTTTTTTGGTGTAAAAATTCAAGGTCATTTTCAAGGTCAAAAACGTTGTAACTCCTTCATTTTTTCGAATTTCGATCATTTTCCAGAATTCCGCAGTTCGAAATTCGAAAACGATTCGTACAATAAACAAAATTACATAAAATTTCACATTTTATTTGCATTTTTTATGAAAATTTTCAATTTTTGATGCGAAAAAATTTTTCGAGTTGAGTATGCAGTATTGAAGATTATGGCAAAAAAATCGGATTAGTGCAACTCCCAAGTTTTTTCTTCAAAAAACAAGCTCAAAATCGCATAATTAATACCCGAAAAATGGTAAACAAATCGAGGTGAGTTTGAGATTGCTGTAACATCTTTAGTTTTGCGAATTTCAAAATTCTAAGGACACCGTTGGATTCGTGAGGAAAATCTCTTTCCGTAGAGGTGCTACATGAAGGAATAGTGTAAAATTTTCTATGAAAAACATTGCAAAAACCAAATCTTTTTTGGTGTAAAAATTCAAGGTCATTTTCAAGGTCAAAAACGTTGTAACTCCTTCATTTTTTCGAATTTCGATCATTTTCCAGAATTCCGCAGTTCGAAATTCGAAAACGATTCGTACAATAAACAAAATTACATAAAATTTCACATTTTATTTTTTTTGCATTTTTTTCGCAAAGGCTAACCCCTTATGAAAATTTTCAATTTTTGATGCGAAAAAATTTTTCGAGTTGAGTATGCAGTATTGAAGATTATGGCAAAAAAATCGGATTAGTGCAACTCCCAAGTTTTTTCTTCAAAAAACAAGCTCAAAATCGCATAATTAATATCCGAAAAATGGTAAAAAAAATTGAGGTGAGTTTGAGATTGCTGTAACATCTTTAGTTTTGCGAATTTCAAAATTCTAAGGACACCGTTGGATTCGTGAGGAAAATCTCTTTCCGTAGAGGTGCTACATGAAGGAATAGTGTAAAATTTTCTATGAAAAACATTGCAAAAACCAAATCTTTTTTGGTGTAAAAATTCAAGGTCATTTTCAAGGTCAAAAACGTTGTAACTCCTTCATTTTTTCGAATCTCGATCATTTTCCACAATTCCGCAGTTCGAAATTCGAAAACGATTCGTACAATAAACAAAATTACATAAAATTTCAAATTTTATTTTTTTGCATTTTTTTCGCAAAGGCTAACCTGAGTATGCAGTATTGAAGATTATGGCAAAAAAATCGGATTAGTGCAACTCCCAAGTTTTTTCTTCAAAAAACAAGCTCAAAATCGCATAATTAATATCCGAAAAATGGTAAAAAAATCGAGGTGAGTTTGAGATTGCTGTAACATCTTTAGTTTTGCGAATTTCAAAATTCTAAGGACATCGTTGGATTCGTAAGGAAAATCTCTTTCCGTAGAGGTGCTGCATGAAGGAATAGTGTAAAGTTTCCTATGAAAAACTTTGCAAAAACCAAATCTTTTTTGGCATAAAAATTCAAGGTCATTTTCAAGGTCAAAAACATTGTAACTCCTTCACTTTTTCGAATTTCGATCATTTTCCAGAATTCCGCAGTTCGAAATTCGAAAACGATTCGTACAATAAACAAAATTACATAAAATTTCACATTTTATTTTTTTTTGCATTTTTTATGAAAATTTTCAATTTTTGATGCGAAAAAATTTTTCGAGTTGAGTATGCAGTATTGAAGATTATGGCAAAAAAATCGGATTAGTGCAACTCCCAAGTTTTTTCTTCAAAAAACAAGCTCAAAATCGCATAATTAATACCCGAAAAATGGTAAACAAATCGAGGTGAGTTTGAGATTGCTGTAACATCTTTAGTTTTGCGAATTTCAAAATTCTAAGGACACCGTTGGATTCGTGAGGAAAATCTCTTTCCGTAGAGGTGCTACATGAAGGAATAGTGTAAAATTTTCTATGAAAAACATTGCAAAAACCAAATCTTTTTTGGTGTAAAAATTCAAGGTCATTTTCAAGGTAAAAAACGTTGTAACTCCTTCATTTTTTCGAATTTCGATCATTTTCCAGAATTCCGCAGTTCGAAATTCGAAAACGATTCGTACAATAAACAAAATTATATAAAATTTCACATTTTATTTTTTTTGCATTTTTTTCGCAAAGGCTAACCCCTTATGAAAATTTTTGATGCGAAAAAATTTTTCGAGTTGAGTATGCAGTATTGAAGATTATGGCAAAAAAATCGGATTAGTGCAACTCCCAAGTTTTTTCTTCAAAAAACAAGCTCAAAATCGCATAATTAATATCCGAAAAATGGTAAAAAAATCGAGGTGAGTTTGAGATTGCTGTAACATCTTTAGTTTTGCGAATTTCAAAATTCTAAGGACACCGTTGGATTCGTGAGGAAAATCTCTTTCCGTAGAGGTGCTACCTGAAGGAATAGTGTAAAATTTTCTATGAAAAACATTGCAAAAACCAAATCTTTTTTGGTGTAAAAATTCAAGGTCATTTTCAAGGTCAAAAACGTTGTAACTCCTTCATTTTTTCGAATTTCGATCATTTTCCAGAATTCCGCAGTTCGAAATTCGAAAACGATTCGTACAATAAACAAAATTACATAAAATTTCACATTTTATTTGCATTTTTTATGAAAATTTTCAATTTTTGATGCGAAAAAATTTTTCGAGTTGAGTATGCAGTATTGAAGATTATGGCAAAAAAATCGGATTAGTGCAACTCCCAAGTTTTTTCTTCAAAAAACAAGCTCAAAATCGCATAATTAATACCCGAAAAATGGTAAACAAATCGAGGTGAGTTTGAGATTGCTGTAACATCTTTAGTTTTGCGAATTTCAAAATTCTAAGGACACCGTTGGATTCGTGAGGAAAATCTCTTTCCGTAGAGGTGCTACATGAAGGAATAGTGTAAAATTTTCTATGAAAAACATTGCAAAAACCAAATCTTTTTTGGTGTAAAAATTCAAGGTCATTTTCAAGGTCAAAAACGTTGTAACTCCTTCATTTTTTCGAATCTCGATCATTTTCCACAATTCCGCAGTTCGAAATTCGAAAACGATTCGTACAATAAACAAAATTACATAAAATTTCACATTTTATTTTTTTGCATTTTTTTCGCAAAGGCTAACCCCTTATGAAAATTTTCAATTTTTGATGCGAAAAAATTTTTCGAGTTGAGTATGCAGTATTGAAGATTATGGCAAAAAAATCGGATTAGTGCAACTCCCAAGTTTTTTCTTCAAAAAACAAGCTCAAAATCGCATAATTAATATCCGAAAAATGGTAAAAAAAATCGAGGTGAGTTTGAGATTGCTGTAACATCTTTAGTTTTGCGAATTTCAAAATTCCAAGGACACCGTTGGATTCGTGAGGAAAATCTCTTTCCGTAGAGGTGCTACATGAAGGAATAGTGTAAAATTTTCTATGAAAAACATTGCAAAAACCAAATCTTTTTTGGTGTAAAAATTCAAGGTCATTTTCAAGGTCAAAAACGTTGTAACTCCTTCATTTTTTCGAATTTCGATCATTTTCCAGAATTCCGCAGTTCGAAATTCGAAAACGATTCGTACAATAAACAAAATTATATAAAATTTCACATTTTATTTTTTTTGCATTTTTTTCGCAAAGGCTAATCTGAGGAAAATCTCTTTCCGTAGAGGTGCTGCATGAAGGAATAGTGTAAAGTTTCCTATGAAAAACTTTGCAAAAACCAAATCTTTTTTGGCATAAAAATTCAAGGTCATTTTCAAGGTCAAAAACATTGTAACTCCTTCACTTTTTCGAATTTCGATCATTTTCCAGAATTCCGCAGTTCGAAATTCGAAAACGATTCCTACAATAAACAAAATTACATAAAATTTCACATTTTATTTTTTTTGCATTTTTTTCGCAAAGGCTAACCCCTTATGAAAATTTTTGATGCGAAAAAATTTTTCGAGTTGAGTATGCAGTATTGAAGATTATGGCAAAAAAACGGATTAGTGCAACTCCCAAGTTTTTTCTTCAAAAAACAAGCTCAAAATCGCATAATTAATATCCGAAAAATGGTAAAAAAAATCGAGGTGAGTTTGAGATTGCTGTAACATCTTTAGTTTTGCGAATTTCAAAATTCTAAGGACACCGTTGGATTCGTGAGGAAAATCTCTTTCCGTAGAGGTGCTACCTGAAGGAATAGTGTAAAATTTTCTATGAAAAACATTGCAAAAACCAAATCTTTTTTGGTGTAAAAATTCAAGGTCATTTTCAAGGTCAAAAACGTTGTAACTCCTTCATTTTTTCGAATTTCGATCATTTTCCAGAATTCCGCAGTTCGAAATTCGAAAACGATTCGTACAATAAACAAAATTACATAAAATTTCACATTTTATTTTTTTTGCATTTTTTTCGCAATTTTTGATGCGAAAAAATTTTTCGAGTTGAGTATGCAGTATTGAAGATTATGGCAAAAAAATCGGATTAGTGCAACTCCCAAGTTTTTTCTTCAAAAAACAAGCTCAAAATCGCATAATTAATACCCGAAAAATGGTAAAAAAATCGAGGTGAGTTTGAGATTGCTGTAACATCTTTAGTTTTGCGAATTTCAAAATTCAAATCTTTTTTGGTGTAAAAATTCAAGGTCATTTTCAAGGTCAAAAACGTTGTAACTCCTTCATTTTTTCGAATTTCGATCATTTTCCAGAATTCCGCAGTTCGAAATTCGAAAACGATTCGTACAATAAACAAAATTACATAAAATTTCACATTTTATTTTTTTTGCATTTTTTTCGCAAAGGCTAACCCCTTTTGAAAATTTTCAATTTTTGATGCGAAAAAATTTTTCGAGTTGAGTATGCAGTATTGAAGATTATGGCAAAAAAATCGGATTAGTGCAACTCCCAAGTTTTTTCTTCAAAAAACAAGCTCGAAATCGCATAATTAATATCCGAAAAATGGTAAAAAAAATCGAGGTGAGTTTGAGATTGCTGTAACATCTTTAGTTTTGCGAATTTCAAAATTCTAAGGACACCGTTGGATTCGTGAGGAAAATCTCTTTCCGTAGAGGTGCTACATGAAGGAATAGTGTAAAATTTTCTATGAAAAACATTGCAAAAACCAAATCTTTTTTGGTGTAAAAATTCAAGGTCATTTTCAAGGTCAAAAACGTTGTAACTCCTTCATTTTTTCGAATTTCGATCATTTTCCACAATTCCGCAGTTCGAAATTCGAAAACGATTCGTACAATAAACAAAATTACATAAAATTTCACATTTTATTTTTTTTGCATTTTTTTCGCAAAATTTTCAATTTTTGATGCGAAAAAATTTTTCGAGTTGAGTATGCAGTATTGAAGATTATGGCAAAAAAATCGGATTAGTGCAACTCCCAAGTTTTTTCTTCAAAAAACAAGCTCGAAATCGCATAATTAATATCCGAAAAATGGTAAAAAAAATCGAGGTGAGTTTGAGATTGCTGTAACATCTTTAGTTTTGCGAATTTCAAAATTCTAAGGACACCGTTGGATTCGTGAGGAAAATCTCTTTCCGTAGAGGTGCTACATGAAGGAATAGTGTAAAATTTTCTATGAAAAACATTGCAAAAACCAAATCTTTTTTGGTGTAAAAATTCAAGGTCATTTTCAAGGTCAAAAACGTTGTAACTCCTTCATTTTTTCGAATTTCGATCATTTTCCACAATTCCGCAGTTCGAAATTCGAAAACGATTCGTACAATAAACAAAATTACATAAAATTTCACATTTTATTTTTTTTGCATTTTTTTCGCAAGGCCCCTTATGAAAATTTTCAATTTTTGATGCGAAAAAATTTTTCGAGTTGAGTATGCAGTATTGAAGATTATGGCAAAAAAATCGGATTAGTGCAACTCCCAAGTTTTTTCTTCAAAAAACAAGCTCAAAATCGCATAATTAATATCCGAAAAATGGTAAAAAAATTGAGGTGAGTTTGAGATTGCTGTAACATCTTTAGTTTTGCGAATTTCAAAATTCTAAGGACACCGTTGGATTCGTGAGGAAAATCTCTTTCCGTAGAGGTGCTACATGAAGGAATAGTGTAAAATTTTCTATGAAAAACATTGCAAAAACCAAATCTTTTTTGGTGTAAAAATTCAAGGTCATTTTCAAGGTCAAAAACGTTGTAACTCCTTCATTTTTTCGAATTTCGATCATTTTCCACAATTCCGCAGTTCGAAATTCGAAAATGATTCGTACAATAAACAAAATTACATAAAATTTCACATTTTATTTTTTTTTGCATTTTTTTCGCAAAGGCTAACCCCTTATGAAAATTTTCAATTTTTGATGCGAAAAAATTTTTCGAGTTGAGTATGCAGTATTGAAGATTATGGCAAAAAAATCGGATTAGTGCAACTCCCAAGTTTTTTCTTCAAAAAACAAGCTCAAAATCGCATAATTAATATCCGAAAAATGGTAAAAAAATTGAGGTGAGTTTGAGATTGCTGTAACATCTTTAGTTTTGCGAATTTCAAAATTCTAAGGACACCGTTGGATTCGTGAGGAAAATCTCTTTCCGTAGAGGTGCTACATGAAGGAATAGTGTAAAATTTTCTATGAAAAACATTGCAAAAACCAAATCTTTTTTGGTGTAAAAATTCAAGGTCATTTTCAAGGTCAAAAACGTTGTAACTCCTTCATTTTTTCGAATTTCGATCATTTTCCACAATTCCGCAGTTCGAAATTCGAAAACGATTCGTACAATAAACAAAATTACATAAAATTTCACATTTTATTTTTTTTGCATTTTTTTTCGCAAAGGCTAACCCCTTATGAAAATTTTCAATTTTTGATGCGAAAAAATTTTTCGAGTTGAGTATGCAGTATTGAAGATTATGGCAAAAAAATCGGATTAGTGCAACTCCTAAGTTTTTTCTTCAAAAAACAAGCTCAAAATCGCATAATTAATATCCGAAAAATGGTAAAAAAATCGAGGTGAGTTTGAGATTGCTGTAACATCTTTAGTTTTGCGAATTTCAAAATTCTAAGGACACCGTTGGATTCGTGAGGAAAATCTCTTTCCGTAGAGGTGCTACATGAAGGAATAGTGTAAAATTTTCTATGAAAAACATTGCAAAAACCAAATCTTTTTTGGTGTAAAAATTCAAGGTCATTTTCAAGGTCAAAAACGTTGTAACTCCTTCATTTTTTCAAATTTCGATCATTTTCCACAATTCCGCAGTTCGAAATTCGAAAACGATTCGTACAATAAACAAAATTACATAAAATTTCACATTTTATTTTTTTTGCATTTTTTTCGCAAAAAACTTTTCGAGTTGAGTATGCAGTATTGTAACGTTGTAACTCCTTCATTTTTTCGAATTTCGATCATTTTCCACAATTCCGCAGTTCGAAATTCGAAAACGATTCGTACAATAAACAAAATTACATAAAATTTCACATTTTATTTTTTTTTGCATTTTTTTCGCAAAGACCCCTTATGAAAATTTTCAATTTTTGATGCGAAAAAATTTTTCGAGTTGAGTATGCAGTATTGAAGATTATGGCAAAAAAAATCGGATTAGTGCAACTCCCAAGTTTTTTCTTCAAAAAACAAGCTCAAAATCGCATAATTAATACCCGAAAAATGGTAAAAAAAATCGAGGTGAGTTTGAGATTGCTGTAACATCTTTAGTTTTGCGAATTTCAAAATTCTAAGGACACCGTTGGATTCGTGAGGAAAATCTCTTTCCGTAGAGGTGCTACATGAAGGAATAGTGTAAAATTTTCTATGAAAAACATTGCAAAAACCAAATCTTTTTTGGTGTAAAAATTCAAGGTCATTTTCAAGGTCAAAAACGTTGTAACTCCTTCATTTTTTCGAATTTCGATCATTTTCCAGAATTCCGCAGTTCGAAATTCGAAAATGATTCGTACAATAAACAAAATTACATAAAATTTCACATTTTATTTTTTTTGCATTTTTTTCGCAAAGGCTTACCCCTTATGAAAATTTTCAATTTTTGATGCGAAAAAATTTTTCGAGTTGAGTATGCAGTATTGAAGATTATGGCAAAAAAATCGGATTAGTGCAACTCCTAAGTTTTTTCTTCAAAAAACAAGCTCAAAATCGCATAATTAATATCCGAAAAATGGTAAAAAAATCGAGGTGAGTTTGAGATTGCTGTAACATCTTTAGTTTTGCGAATTTCAAAATTCTAAGGACACCGTTGGATTCGTGAGGAAAATCTCTTTCCGTAGAGGTGCTACATGAAGGAATAGTGTAAAATTTTCTATGAAAAACATTGCAAAAACCAAATCTTTTTTGGTGTAAAAATTCAAGGTCATTTTCAAGGTCAAAAACGTTGTAACTCCTTCATTTTTTCAAATTTCGATCATTTTCCACAATTCCGCAGTTCGAAATTCGAAAACGATTCGTACAATAAACAAAATTACATAAAATTTCACATTTTATTTTTTTTGCATTTTTTTCGCAAAAAACTTTTCGAGTTGAGTATGCAGTATTGTAACGTTGTAACTCCTTCATTTTTTCGAATTTCGATCATTTTCCACAATTCCGCAGTTCGAAATTCGAAAACGATTCGTACAATAAACAAAATTACATAAAATTTCACATTTTATTTTTTTTTGCATTTTTTTCGCAAAGACCCCTTATGAAAATTTTCAATTTTTGATGCGAAAAAATTTTTCGAGTTGAGTATGCAGTATTGAAGATTATGGCAAAAAAAATCGGATTAGTGCAACTCCCAAGTTTTTTCTTCAAAAAACAAGCTCAAAATCGCATAATTTATACCCGAAAAATGGTAAAAAAAATCGAGGTGAGTTTGAGATTGCTGTAACATCTTTAGTTTTGCGAATTTCAAAATTCTAAGGACACCGTTGGATTCGTGAGGAAAATCTCTTTCCGTAGAGGTGCTACATGAAGGAATAGTGTAAAATTTTCTATGAAAAACATTGCAAAAACCAAATCTTTTTTGGTGTAAAAATTCAAGGTCATTTTCAAGGTCAAAAACGTTGTAACTCCTTCATTTTTTCGAATTTCGATCATTTTCCACAATTCCGCAGTTCGAAATTCGAAAATGATTCGTACAATAAACAAAATTACATAAAATTTCACATTTTATTTTTTTTGCATTTTTTTCGCAAAGGCTTACCCCTTATGAAAATTTTCAATTTTTGATGCGAAAAAATTTTTCGAGTTGAGTATGCAGTATTGAAGATTATGGCAAAAAAATCGGATTAGTGCAACTCCCAAGTTTTTTCTTCAAAAAACAAGCTCAAAATCGCATAATTAATACCCAAAAAATGGTAAAAAAATCGAGGTGAGTTTGAGATTGCTGTAACATCTTTAGTTTTGCGAATTTCAAAATTCTAAGGACACCGTTGGATTCGTGAGGAAAATCTCTTTCCGTAGAGGTGCTACATGAAGGAATAATGTAAAATTTTCTATGAAAAACATTGCAAAAACCAAATCTTTTTTGGTGTAAAAATTCAAGGTCATTTTCAAAGTCAAAAACGTTGTAACTCCTTCATTTTTTCGAATTTCGATCATTTTCCACAATTCCGCAGTTCGAAATTCGAAAACGATTCGTACAATAAACAAAATTACATAAAATTTCACATTTTATTTTTTTTGCATTTTTTTCGCAAAGGCTTACTTACCCCTTATGAAAATTTTCAATTTTTGATGCGAAAAAATTTTTCGAGTTGAGTATGCAGTATTGAAGATTATGGCAAAAAAATCGGATTAGTGCAACTCCCAAGTTTTTTCTTCAAAAAACAAGCTCAAAATCGCATAATTAATACCCGAAAAATGGTAAAAAAAATCGAGGTGAGTTTGAGATTGCTGTAACATCTTTAGTTTTGCGAATTTCAAAATTCTAAGGACACCGTTGGATTCGTGAGGAAAATCTCTTTCCGTAGAGGTGCTACATGAAGGAATAGTGTAAAATTTTCTATGAAAAACATTGCAAAAACCAAATCTTTTTTGGTGTAAAAATTCAAGGTCATTTTCAAGGTCAAGGTAGAGGTGCTACATGGTTCAAGGTAGAGGTGCTACATGAAGGAATAGTGTAAAATTTTCTATGAAAAACATTGCAAAAACCAAATCTTTTTTGGTGTAAAAATTCAAGGTCATTTTCAAGGTCAAAAACGTTGTAACTCCTTCATTTTTTCGAATTTCGATCATTTTCCACAATTCCGCAGTTCGAAATTCGAAAACGATTCGTACAATAAACAAAATTACATAAAATTTCACATTTTATTTTTTTTGCATTTTTTTCGCAAAGGCTAACCCCTTATGAAAATTTTCAATTTTTGATGCGAAAAAATTTTTCGAGTTGAGTATGCAGTATTGAAGATTATGGCAAAAAAATCGGATTAGTGCAACTCCCAAGTTTTTTCTTCAAAAAACAAGCTCAAAATCGCATAATTAATATCCGAAAAATGGTAAAAAAATCGAGGTGAGTTTGAGATTGCTGTAACATCTTTAATTCGAAAACGATTCGTACAATAAACAAAATTACATAAAATTTCACATTTTATTTTTTTTGCATTTTTTTCGCAAAAAATTTTTCGAGTTGAGTATGCAGTATTGTAACGTTGTAACTCCTTCATTTTTTCGAATTTCGATCATTTTCCACAATTCCGCAGTTCGAAATTCGAAAACGATTCGTACAATAAACAAAATTACATAAAATTTCACATTTTATTTTTTTTGCATTTTTTTCGCAAAGGCTTACCCCTTATAAAAATTTTCAATTTTTGATGCGAAAAAATTTTTCGAGTTGAGTATGCAATATTGAAGATTATGGCAAAAAAATCGGATTAGTGCAACTCCCAAGTTTTTTCTTCAAAAAACAAGCTCAAAATCGCATAATTAATACCCGAAAAATGGTAAAAAAATCGAGGTGAGTTTGAGATTGCTGTAACATCTTTAGTTTTGCGAATTTCAAAATTCTAAGGACACCGTTGGATTCGTGAGGAAAATCACTTTCCGTAGATGTGCTACATGAAGGAATAGTGTAAAATTTTCTATGAAAAACATTGCAAAAACCAAATCTTTTTTGGTGTAAAAATTCAAGGTCATTTTCAAGGTCAAAAATGTTGTAACTCCTTCATTTTTTCGAATTTCGATCATTTTCCACAATTCCGCAGTTCGAAATTCGAAAACGATTCGTACAATAAACAAAATTACATAAAATTTCACATTTTATTTTTTTTGCATTTTTTTCGCAAAGGCTTACCCCTTATGAAAATTTTCAATTTTTGATGCGAAAAAATTTTTCGAGTTGAGTATGCAGTATTGAAGATTATGGCAAAAAAATCGGATTAGTGCAACTCCCAAGTTTTTTCTTCAAAAAACAAGTTCAAAATCGCATAATTAATATCCGAAAAATGGTAAAAAATCGAGGTGAGTTTGAGATTGCTGTAACATCTTTAGTTTTGCGAATTTCAAAATTCTAAGGACACCGTTGGATTCGTGAGGAAAACCTCTTTCCGTAGAGGTGCTACATGAAGGAATAGTGTAAAATTTTCTATGAAAAACATTGCAAAAACCAAATCTTTTTTGGTGTAAAAATTCAAGGTCATTTTCAAGGTCAAAAACGTTGTAACTCCTTCATTTTTTCGAATTTCGATCATTTTCCACAATTCCGCAGTTCGAAATTCGAAAACGATTCGTACAATAAACAAAATTACATAAAATTTCACATTTTATTTTTTTTGCATTTTTTTCGCAAAGGCTTACCCCTTATGAAAATTTTCAATTTTTGATGCGAAAAAATTTTTCGAGTTGAGTATGCAGTATTGAAGATTATGGCAAAAAAATCGGATTAGTGCAACTCCCAAGTTTTTTCTTCAAAAAACAAGCTCAAAATCGCATAATTAATATCCGAAAAATGGTAAAAAAATCGAGGTGAGTTTGAGATTGCTGTAACATCTTTAGTTTTGCGAATTTCAAAATTCTAAGGACACCGTTGGATTCGTGAGGAAAATCTCTTTCCGTAGAGGTGCTACATGAAGGAATAGTGTAAAATTTTCTATGAAAAACATTGCAAAAACCAAATCTTTTTTGGTGTAAAAATTCAAGGTCATTTTCAAGGTCAAAAACGTTGTAACTCCTTCATTTTTTCGAATTTCGATCATTTTCCAGAATTCCGCAGTTCGAAATTCGAAAACGATTCGTACAATAAACAAAATTACATAAAATTTCACATTTTATTTTTTTTGCATTTTTTTCGCAAAGGCTAACCCCTTATGAAAATTTTCAATTTTTGATGCGAAAAAATTTTTCGAGTTGAGTATGCAGTATTGAAGATTATGGCAAAAAAATCGGATTAGTGCAACTCCCAAGTTTTTTCTTCAAAAAACAAGCTCAAAATCGCATAATTAATGTCCGAAAAATGGTAAAAAAATCGAGGTGAGTTTGAGATTGCTGTAACATCTTTAGTTTTGCGAATTTCAAAATTCTAAGGACACCGTTGGATTCGTGAGGAAAACCTCTTTCCGTAGAGGTGCTACATGAAGGAATAGTGTAAAATTTTCTATGAAAAACATTGCAAAAACCAAATCTTTTTTGGTGTAAAAATTCAAGGTCATTTTCAAGGTCAAAAACGTTGTAACTCCTTCATTTTTTCGAATTTCGATCATTTTCCACAATTCCGCAGTTCGAAATTCGAAAACGATTCGTACAATAAACAAAATTACATAAAATTTCACATTTTATTTTTTTTGCATTTTTTTCGCAAAGGCTTACCCCTTATGAAAATTTTCAATTTTTGATGCGAAAAAATTTTTCGAGTTGAGTATGCAGTATTGAAGATTATGGCAAAAAAATCGGATTAGTGCAACTCCCAAGTTTTTTCTTCAAAAAACAAGCTCAAAATCGCATAATTAATACCCGAAAAATGGTAAAAAAATCGAGGTGAGTTTGAGATTGCTGTAACATCTTTAGTTTTGCGAATTTCAAAATTCTAAGGACACCGTTGGATTCGTGAGGAAAATCTCTTTCCGTAGAGGTGCTACATGAAGGAATAGTGTAAAATTTTCTATGAAAAACATTGCAAAAACCAAATCTTTTTTGGTGTAAAAATTCAAGGTCATTTTCAAGGTCAAAAACGTTGTAACTCCTTCATTTTTTCGAATTTCGATCATTTTCCACAATTCCGCAGTTCGAAATTCGAAAACGATTCATACAATAAACAAAATTACATAAAATTTCACATTTTATTTTTTTTGCATTTTTTTCGCAAAGGCTAACCCCTTATGAAAATTTTCAATTTTTGATGCGAAAAAATTTTTCGAGTTGAGTATGCAGTATTGAAGATTATGGCAAAAAAATCGGATTAGTGCAACTCCCAAGTTTTTTCTTCAAAAAACAAGCTCAAAATCGCATAATTAATACCCGAAAAATGGTAAAAAAAATCGAGGTGAGTTTGAGATTGCTGTAACATCTTTAGTTTTGCGAATTTCAAAATTCTAAGGACACCGTTGGATTCGTGAGGAAAATCTCTTTCCGTAGAGGTGCTACATGAAGGAATAGTGTAAAATTTTCTATGAAAAACATTGCAAAAACCAAATCTTTTTTGGTGTAAAAATTCAAGGTCATTTTCAAGGTCAAAAACGTTGTAACTCCTTCATTTTTTCGAATTTCGATCATTTTCCACAATTCCGCAGTTCGAAATTCGAAAACGATTCGTACAATAAACAAAATTACATAAAATTTCACATTTTATTTTTTTTGCATTTTTTTCGCAAAGGCTAACCCCTTATGAAAATTTTCAATTTTTGATGCGAAAAAATTTTTCGAGTTGAGTATGCAGTATTGAAGATTATGGCAAAAAAATCGGATTAGTGCAACTCCCAAGTTTTTTCTTCAAAAAACAAGCTCAAAATCGCATAATTAATATCCGAAAAATGGTAAAAAAATCGAGGTGAGTTTGAGATTGCTGTAACATCTTTAGTTTTGCGAATTTCAAAATTCTTAGGACACCCTTGGATTCGTGAGGAAAATCTCTTTCCGTAGAGGTGCTACATGAAGGAATAGTGTAAAATTTTCTATGAAAAACATTGCAAAAACCAAATCTTCTTTGGTGTAAAAATTCAAGGTCATTTTCAAGGTCAAAAACGTTGTAACTCCTTCATTTTTTCGAATTTCGATCATTTTCCACAATTCCGCAGTTCGAAATTCGAAAACGATTCGTACAATAAACAAAATTACATAAAATTTCACATTTTATGAAAATTTTCCCCTTATGAAAATTTTAAATTTTTGATGCGAAAAAATTTTTCGAGTTGAGTATGCAGTATTGAAGATTATGGCAAAAAAATCGGATTAGTGCAACTCCCAAGTTTTTTCTTCAAAAAACAAGCTCAAAATCGCATAATTAATATCCGAAAAATGGTAAAAAAATCGAGGTGAGTTTGAGATTGCTGTAACATCTTTAGTTTTGCGAATTTCAAAATTCTTAGGACACCCTTGGATTCGTGAGGAAAATCTCTTTCCGTAGAGGTGCTACATGAAGGAATAGTGTAAAATTTTCTATGAAAAACATTGCAAAAACCAAATCTTTTTTGGTGTAAAAATTCAAGGTCATTTTCAGTGCAACTCCCAAGTTGTTTCTTCAAAAAACAAGCTCAAAATCGCATAATTAATATCCGAAAAATGGTAAAAAAATCGAGGTGAGTTTGAGATTGCTGTAACATCTTTAGTTTTGCGAATTTCAAAATTCTAAGGACACCGTTGGATTCGTGAGGAAAATCTCTTTCCGTAGAGGTGCTACATGAAGGAATAGTGTAAAATTTTCTATGAAAAACATTGCAAAAACCAAATCTTTTTTGGTGTAAAAATTCAAGGTCATTTTCAGTGCAACTCCCAAGTTTTTTCTTCAAAAAACAAGCTCAAAATCGCATAATTAATATCCGAAAAATGGTAAAAAAATCGAGGTGAGTTTGAGATTGCTGTAACATCTTTAGTTTTGCGAATTTCAAAATTCTAAGGACACCGTTGGATTCGTGAGGAAAATCTCTTTCCGTAGAGGTGCTACATGAAGGAATAGTGTAAAATTTTCTATGAAAAACATTGCAAAAACCAAATCTTTTTTGGTGTAAAAATTCAAGGTCATTTTCAAGGTCAAAAACGTTGTAACTCCTTCATTTTTTCGAATTTCGATCATTTTCCACAATTCCGCAGTTCGAAATTCGAAAACGATTCGTACAATAAACAAAATTACATAAAATTTCACATTTTATGAAAATTTTCCCCTTATGAAAATTTTAAATTTTTGATGCGAAAAAATTTTTCGAGTTGAGTATGCAGTATTGAAGATTATGGCAAAAAAATCGGATTAGTGCAACTCCCAAGTTTTTTCTTCAAAAAACAAGCTCAAAATCGCATAATTAATATCCGAAAAATGGTAAAAAAATCGAGGTGAGTTTGAGATTGCTGTAACATCTTTAGTTTTGCGAATTTCGAAATTCTAAGGACACCGTTGGATTCGTGAGGAAAATCTCTTTCCGTAGAGGTGCTACATGAAGGAATAGTGTAAAATTTTCTATGAAAAACATTGCAAAAACCAAATCTTTTTTGGTGTAAAAATTCAAGGTCATTTTCAAGGTCAAAAACGTTGTAACTCCTTCATTTTTTCGAATTTCGATCATTTTCCACAATTCCGCAGTTCGAAATTCGAAAACGATTCGTACAATAAACAAAATTACATAAAATTTCACATTTTATGAAAATTTTCCCCTTATGAAAATTTTAAATTTTTGATGCGAAAAAATTTTTCGAGTTGAGTATGCAGTATTGAAGATTATGGCAAAAAAATCGGATTAGTGCAACTCCCAAGTTTTTCTTCAAAAAACAAGCTCAAAATCGCATAATTAATATCCGAAAAATGGTAAAAAAATCGAGGTGAGTTTGAGATTGCTGTAACATCTTTAGTTTTGCGAATTTCAAAATTCTAAGGACACCGTTGGATTCGTGAGGAAAATCTCTTTCCGTAGAGGTGCTACATGAAGGAATAGTGTAAAATTTTCTATGAAAAACATTGCAAAAACCAAATCTTTTTTGGTGTAAAAATTCAAGGTCATTTTCAAGGTCAAAAACGTTGTAACTCCTTCTATTTTTCGAATTTTGATCATTTTCCACAATTCCGCAGTTCGAAATTCGAAAACGATTCGTACAATAAACAAAATTACATAAAATTTCACATTTTATTTTTTTTGCATTTTTTTCGCAAAGGCTAACCCCTTATGAAAATTTTAAATTTTTGATGCGAAAAAATTTTTCGAGTTGAGTATGCAGTATTGAAGATTATGGCAAAAAAATCGGATTAGTGCAACTCCCAAGTTTTTTCTTCAAAAAACAAGCTCAAAATCGCATAATTAATATCCGAAAAATGGTAAAAAAATCGAGGTGAGTTTGAGATTGCTGTAACATCTTTAGTTTTGCGAATTTCAAAATTCTAAGGACACCGTTGGATTCGTGAGGAAAATCTCTTTCCGTAGAGGTGCTACATGAAGGAATAGTGTAAAATTTTCTATGAAAAACATTGCAAAAACCAAATCTTTTTTGGTGTAACAATTCAAGGTCATTTCCAAGGTCAAAAACGTTGTAACTCCTTCATTTTTTCGAATTTCGATCATTTTCCACAATTCCGCAGTTCGAAATTCGAAAACGATTCGTACAATAAACAAAATTACATAAAATTTCACATTTTATTTTTTTTTGCATTTTTTTCGCAAAGGCTAACCCCTTATGAAAATTTTAAATTTTTGATGCGAAAAAATTTTTCGAGTTGAGTATGCAGTATTGAAGATTATGGCAAAAAAATCGGATTAGTGCAACTCCCAAGTTTTTTCTTCAAAAAACAAGCTCAAAATCGCATAATTAATATCCGAAAAATGGTAAAAAAATCGAGGTGAGTTTGAGATTGCTGTAACATCTTTAGTTTTGCGAATTTCAAAATTCTTAGGACACCCTTGGATTCGTGAGGAAAATCTCTTTCCGTAGAGGTGCTACATGAAGGAATAGTGTAAAATTTTCTATGAAAAACATTGCAAAAACCAAATCTTTTTTGGTGTAAAAATTCAAGGTCATTTTCAAGGTCAAAAACGTTGTAACTCCTTCATTTTTTCGAATTTCGATCATTTTCCACAATTCCGCAGTTCGAAATTCGAAAACGATTCGTACAATAAACAAAATTACATAAAATTTCACATTTTATTTTTTTGCATTTTTTTCGCAAAGGCTAACCCCTTATGAAAATTTTCAATTTTTGATGCGAAAAAATTTTTCGAGTTGAGTATGCAGTATTGAAGATTATGGCAAAAAAATCGGATTAGTGCAACTCCCAAGTTTTTTCTTCAAAAAACAAGCTCAAAATCGCATAATTAATATCCGAAAAATGGTAAAAAAATCGAGGTGAGTTTGAGATTGCTGTAACATCTTTAGTTTTGCGAATTTCAAAATTCTAAGGACACCGTTGGATTCGTGAGGAAAATCTCTTTCCGTAGAGGTGCTACATGAAGGAATAGTGTAAAATTTTCTATGAAAAACATTGCAAAAACCAAATCTTTTTTGGTGTAAAAATTCAAGGTCATTTTCAAGGTCAAAAACGTTGTAACTCCTTCATTTTTTCGAATTTCGATCATTTTCCACAATTCCGCAGTTCGAAATTCGAAAACGATTCGTACAATAAACAAAATTACATAAAATTTCACATTTTATTTTTTTTGCATTTTTTTCGCAAAGGCTAACTAACCCCTTATGAAAATTTTCAATTTTTGATGCGAAAAAATTTTTCGAGTTGAGTATGCAGTATTATGGCAAAAAAATCGGATTAGTGCAACTCCCAAGTTTTTTCTTCAAAAAACAAGCTCAAAATCGCATAATTAATATCCGAAAAATGGTAAAAAAATCGAGGTGAGTTTGAGATTGCTGTAACATCTTTAGTTTTGCGAATTTCAAAATTCTAAGGACACCGTTGGATTCGTGAGGAAAATCTCTTTCCGTAGAGGTGCTACATGAAGGAATAGTGTAAAATTTTCTATGAAAAACATTGCAAAAACCAAATCTTTTTTGGTGTAAAAATTCAAGGTCATTTTCAAGGTCAAAAACGTTGTAACTCCTTCATTTTTTCGAATTTCGATCATTTTCCAGAATTCCGCAGTTCGAAATTCGAAAACGATTCGTACAATAAACAAAATTACATAAAATTTCACATTTTATTTTTTTTGCATTTTTTTCGCAAAGGCTAACCCCTTATGAAAATTTTCAATTTTTGATGCGAAAAAATTTTTCGAGTTGAGTATGCAGTATTGAAGATTATGGCAAAAAAATCGGATTAGTGCAACTCCCAAGTTTTTTCTTCAAAAAACAAGCTCAAAATCGCATAATTAATATCCGAAAAATGGTAAAAAAATCGAGGTGAGTTTGAGATTGCTGTAACATCTTTAGTTTTGCGAATTTCAAAATTCTAAGGACACCGTTGGATTCGTGAGGAAAATCTCTTTCCGTAGAGGTGCTACATGAAGGAATAGTGTAAAATTTTCTATGAAAAACATTGCAAAAACCAAATCTTTTTTGGTGTAAAAATTCAAGGTCATTTTCAAGGTCAAAAACGTTGTAACTCCTTCATTTTTTCGAATTTCGATCATTTTCCACAATTCCGCAGTTCGAAATTCGAAAACGATTCGTACAATAAACAAAATTACATAAAATTTCACATTTTATTTTTTTTTGCATTTTTTTCGCAAAGGCTAACCCCTATGAAAATTTTAAATTTTTGATGCGAAAAAATTTTTCGAGTTGAGTATGCAGTATTGAAGATTATGGCAAAAAAAATCGGATTAGTGCAACTCCCAAGTTTTTTCTTCAAAAAACAAGCTCAAAATCGCATAATTAATATCCGAAAAATGGTAAAAAAATCGAGGTGAGTTTGAGATTGCTGTAACATCTTTAGTTTTGCGAATTTCAAAATTCTAAGGACACCGTTGGATTCGTGAGGAAAATCTCTCTCCGTAAAGGTGCTACATGAAGGAATAGTGTAAAATTTTCTATGAAAAACATTGCAAAAACCAAATCTTTTTTGGTGTAAAAATTCAAGGTCATTTTCAAGGTCAAAAACGTTGTAACTCCTTCATTTTTTCGAATTTCGATCATTTTCCACAATTCCGCAGTTCGAAATTCGAAAACGATTCGTACAATAAACAAAATTACATAAAATTTCACATTTTATTTTTTTTTGCATTTTTTTCGCAAAGGCTAACCCCTTATGAAAATTTTAAATTTTTGATGCGAAAAAATTTTTCGAGTTGAGTATGCAGTATTGAAGATTATGGCAAAAAAATCGGATTAGTGCAACTCCCAAGTTTTTTCTTCAAAAAACAAGCTCAAAATCGCATAATTAATATCCGAAAAATGGTAAAAAAATCGAGGTGAGTTTGAGATTGCTGTAACATCTTTAGTTTTGCGAATTTCAAAATTCTAAGGACACCGTTGGATTCGTGAGGAAAATCTCTTTCCGTAGAGGTGCTACATGAAGGAATAGTGTAAAATTTTCTATGAAAAACATTGCAAAAACCAAATCTTTTTTGGTGTAAAAATTCAAGGTCATTTTCAAGGTCAAAAACGTTGTAACTCCTTCATTTTTTCGAATTTCGATCATTTTCCACAATTCCGCAGTTCGAAATTCGAAAACGATTCGTACAATAAACAAAATTACATAAAATTTCACATTTTATTTTTTTTGCATTTTTTTCGCAAAGGCTAACCCCTTATGAAAATTTTCAATTTTTGATGCGAAAAAATTTTTCGAGTTGAGTATGCAGTATTGAAGATTATGGCAAAAAAATCGGATTAGTGCAACTCCCAAGTTTTTTCTTCAAAAAACAAGCTCAAAATCGCATAATTAATATCCGAAAAATGGTAAAAAAATCGAGGTGAGTTTGAGATTGCTGTAACATCTTTAGTTTTGCGAATTTCAAAATTCTAAGGACACCGTTGGATTCGTGAGGAAAATCTCTTTCCGTAGAGGTGCTACATGAAGGAATAGTGTAAAATTTTCTATGAAAACATTGCAAAAACCAAATCTTTTTTGGTGTAAAAATTCAAGGTCATTTTCAAGGTCAAAAACGTTGTAACTCCTTCATTTTTTCGAATTTCGATCATTTTCCAGAATTCCGCAGTTCGAAATTCGAAAACGATTCGTACAATAAACAAAATTACATAAAATTTCACATTTTATTTTTTTTGCATTTTTTTCGCAAAGGCTAACCCCTTATGAAAATTTTCAATTTTTGATGCGAAAAAATTTTTCGAGTTGAGTATGCAGTATTGAAGATTATGGCAAAAAAATCGGATTAGTGCAACTCCCAAGTTTTTTCTTCAAAAAACAAGCTCAAAATCGCATAATTAATATCCGAAAAATGGTAAAAAAATCGAGGTGAGTTTGAGATTGCTGTAACATCTTTAGTTTTGCGAATTTCAAAATTCTAAGGACACCGTTGGATTCGTGAGGAAAATCTCTTTCCGTAGAGGTGCTACATGAAGGAATAGTGTAAAATTTTCTATGAAAAACATTGCAAAAACCAAATCTTTTTTGGTGTAAAAATTCAAGGTCATTTTCAAGGTCAAAAACGTTGTAACTCCTTCATTTTTTCGAATTTCGATCATTTTCCACAATTCCGCAGTTCGAAATTCGAAAACGATTCGTACAATAAACAAAATTACATAAAATTTCACATTTTATTTTTTTTTGCATTTTTTTCGCAAAGGCTAACCCCTTATGAAAATTTTAAATTTTTGATGCGAAAAAATTTTTCGAGTTGAGTATGCAGTATTGAAGATTATGGCAAAAAAAATCGGATTAGTGCAACTCCCAAGTTTTTTCTTCAAAAAACAAGCTCAAAATCGCATAATTAATATCCGAAAAATGGTAAAAAAATCGAGGTGAGTTTGAGATTGCTGTAACATCTTTAGTTTTGCGAATTTCAAAATTCTAAGGACACCGTTGGATTCGTGAGGAAAATCTCTTTCCGTAGAGGTGCTACATGAAGGAATAGTGTAAAATTTTCTATGAAAAACATTGCAAAAACCAAATCTTTTTTGGTGTAAAAATTCAAGGTCATTTTCAAGGTCAAAAACGTTGTAACTCCTTCATTTTTTCGAATTTCGATCATTTTCCAGAATTCCGCAGTTCGAAATTCGAAAACGATTCGTACAATAAACAAAATTACATAAAATTTCACATTTTATTTTTTTTGCATTTTTTTCGCAAAGGCTAACCCCTTATGAAAATTTTCAATTTTTGATGCGAAAAAATTTTTCGAGTTGAGTATGCAGTATTGAAGATTATGGCAAAAAAATCGGATTAGTGCAACTCCCAAGTTTTTTCTTCAAAAAACAAGCTCAAAATCGCATAATTAATATCCGAAAAATGGTAAAAAAATCGAGGTGAGTTTGAGATTGCTGTAACATCTTTAGTTTTGCGAATTTCAAAATTCTAAGGACACCGTTGGATTCGTGAGGAAAATCTCTTTCCGTAGAGGTGCTACATGAAGGAATAGTGTAAAATTTTCTATGAAAAACATTGCAAAAACCAAATCTTTTTTGGTGTAAAAATTCAAGGTCATTTTCAAGGTCAAAAACGTTGTAACTCCTTCATTTTTTCGAATTTCGATCATTTTCCAGAATTCCGCAGTTCGAAATTCGAAAACGATTCGTACAATAAACAAAATTACATAAAATTTCACATTTTATTTTTTTTGCATTTTTTTCGCAAAGGCTAACTAACCCCTTATGAAAATTTTCAATTTTTGATGCGAAAAAATTTTTCGAGTTGAGTATGCAGTATTGAAGATTATGGCAAAAAAATCGGATTAGTGCAACTCCCAAGTTTTTTCTTCAAAAAACAAGCTCAAAATCGCATAATTAATATCCGAAAAATGGTAAAAAAATCGAGGTGAGTTTGAGATTGCTGTAACATCTTTAGTTTTGCGAATTTCAAAATTCTAAGGACACCGTTGGATTCGTGAGGAAAATCTCTTTCCGTAGAGGTGCTACATGAAGGAATAGTGTAAAATTTTCTATGAAAAACATTGCAAAAACCAAATCTTTTTTGGTGTAAAAATTCAAGGTCATTTTCAAGGTCAAAAACGTTGTAACTCCTTCATTTTTTCGAATTTCGATCATTTTCCACAATTCCGCAGTTCGAAATTCGAAAACGATTCGTACAATAAACAAAATTACATAAAATTTCACATTTTATTTTTTTTTGCATTTTTTTCGCAAAGGCTAACCCCTTATGAAAATTTTAAATTTTTGATGCGAAAAAATTTTTCGAGTTGAGTATGCAGTATTGAAGATTATGGCAAAAAAATCGGATTAGTGCAACTCCCAAGTTTTTTCTTCAAAAAACAAGCTCAAAATCGCATAATTAATATCCGAAAAATGGTAAAAAAATCGAGGTGAGTTTGAGATTGCTGTAACATCTTTAGTTTTGCGAATTTCAAAATTCTAAGGACACCGTTGGATTCGTGAGGAAAATCTCTTTCCGTAGAGGTGCTACATGAAGGAATAGTGTAAAATTTTCTATGAAAAACATTGCAAAAACCAAATCTTTTTTGGTGTAAAAATTCAAGGTCATTTTCAAGGTCAAAAACGTTGTAACTCCTTCATTTTTTCGAATTTCGATCATTTTCCACAATTCCGCAGTTCGAAATTCGAAAACGATTCGTACAATAAACAAAATTACATAAAATTTCACATTTTATTTTTTTTGCATTTTTTTCGCAAAGGCTAACCCCTTATGAAAATTTTAATAATAATTAATATCCGAAAAATGGTAAAAAAATCGAGGTGAGTTTGAGATTGCTGTAACATCTTTAGTTTTGCGAATTTCAAAATTCTAAGGACACCGTTGGATTCGTGAGGAAAATCTCTTTCCGTAGAGGTGCTACATGAAGGAATAGTGTAAAATTTTCTATGAAAAACATTGCAAAAACCAAATCTTTTTTGGTGTAAAAATTCAAGGTCATTTTCAAGGTCAAAAACGTTGTAACTCCTTCATTTTTTCGAATTTCGATCATTTTCCACAATTCCGCAGTTCGAAATTCGAAAACGATTCGTACAATAAACAAAATTACATAAAATTTCACATTTTATTTTTTTGCATTTTTTTCGCAAAGGCTAACCCCTTATGAAAATTTTCAATTTTTGATGCGAAAAAATTTTTCGAGTTGAGTATGCAGTATTGAAGATTATGGCAAAAAAATCGGATTAGTGCAACTCCCAAGTTTTTTCTTCAAAAAACAAGCTCAAAATCGCATAATTAATATCCGAAAAATGGTAAAAAAATCGAGGTGAGTTTGAGATTGCTGTAACATCTTTAGTTTTGCGAATTTCAAAATTCTAAGGACACCGTTGGATTCGTGAGGAAAATCTCTTTCCGTAGAGGTGCTACATGAAGGAATAGTGTAAAATTTTCTATGAAAAACATTGCAAAAACCAAATCTTTTTTGGTGTAAAAATTCAAGGTCATTTTCAAGGTCAAAAACGTTGTAACTCCTTCTATTTTTCGAATTTTGATCGTTTTCCACAATTCCGCAGTTCGAAATTCGAAAACGATTCGTACAATAAACAAAATTACATAAAATTTCACATTTTATTTTTTTTGCATTTTTTTCGCAAAGGCTAACCCCTTATGAAAATTTTAAATTTTTGATGCGAAAAAATTTTTCGAGTTGAGTATGCAGTATTGAAGATTATGGCAAAAAAATCGGATTAGTGCAACTCCCAAGTTTTTTCTTCAAAAAACAAGCTCAAAATCGCATAATTAATATCCGAAAAATGGTAAAAAAATCGAGGTGAGTTTGAGATTGCTGTAACATCTTTAGTTTTGCGAATTTCAAAATTCTAAGGACACCGTTGGATTCGTGAGGAAAATCTCTTTCCGTAGAGGTGCTACATGAAGGAATAGTGTAAAATTTTCTATGAAAAACATTGCAAAAACCAAATCTTTTTTGGTGTAAAAATTCAAGGTCATTTTCAAGGTCAAAAACGTTGTAACTCCTTCATTTTTTCGAATTTCGATCATTTTCCACAATTTCGCAGTTCGAAATTCGAAAACGATTCGTACAATGAACAAAATTACATAAAATTTCACATTTTATTTTTTTTTGCATTTTTTTCGCAAAGGCTAACCCCTTATGAAAATTTTAAATTTTTGATGCGAAAAAATTTTTCGAGTTGAGTATGCAGTATTGAAGATTATGGCAAAAAAATCGGATTAGTGCAACTCCCAAGTTTTTTCTTCAAAAAACAAGCTCAAAATCGCATAATTAATATCCGAAAAATGGTAAAAAAATCGAGGTGAGTTTGAGATTGCTGTAACATCTTTAGTTTTGCGAATTTCAAAATTCTAAGGACACCGTTGGATTCGTGAGGAAAATCTCTTTCCGTAGAGGTGCTACATGAAGGAATAGTGTAAAATTTTCTATGAAAAACATTGCAAAAACCAAATCTTTTTTGGTTAAAAATTCAAGGTCATTTTCAAGGTCAAAAACGTTGTAACTCCTTCATTTTTTCGAATTTCGATCATTTTCCACAATTCCGCAGTTCGAAATTCGAAAACGATTCGTACAATAAACAAAATTACATAAAATTTCACATTTTATTTTTTTTTTGCATTTTTTTCGCAAAGGCTAACCCCTTATGAAAATTTTCAATTTTTGATGCGAAAAAATTTTTCGAGTTGAGTATGCAGTATTGAAGATTATGCAAAAAAATCGGATTAGTGCAACTCCCAAGTTTTTTCTTCAAAAAACAAGCTCAAAATCGCATAATTAATATCCGAAAAATGGAAAAAAAATCGAGGTGAGTTTGAGATTGCTGTAACATCTTTAGTTTTGCGAATTTCAAAATTCTAAGGACACCGTTGGATTCGTGAGGAAAATCTCTTTCCGTAGAGGTGCTACATGAAGGAATAGTGTAAAATTTTCTATGAAAAACATTGCAAAAACCAAATCTTTTTTGGTGTAAAAATTCAAGGTCATTTTCAAGGTCAAAAACGTTGTAACTCCTTAATTTTTTCGAATTTCGATCATTTTCCACAATTCCGCAGTTCGAAATTCGAAAACGATTCGTACAATAAACAAAATTACATAAACAAAATTACATAAAATTTCACATTTTATTTTTTTTGCATTTTTTTCGCAAAGGCTAACCCCTTATGAAAATTTTCAATTTTTGATGCGAAAAAATTTTTCGAGTTGAGTATGCAGTATTGAAGATTATGGCAAAAAAATCGGATTAGTGCAACTCCCAAGTTTTTTCTTCAAAAAACAAGCTCAAAATCGCATAATTAATATCCGAAAAATGGTAAAAAAATCGAGGTGAGTTTGAGATTGCTGTAACATCTTTAGTTTTGCGAATTTCAAAATTCTAAGGACACCGTTGGATTCGTGAGGAAAATCTCTTTCCGTAGAGGTGCTACATGAAGGAATAGTGTAAAATTTTCTATGAAAAACATTGCAAAAACCAAATCTTTTTTGGTGTAAAAATTCAAGGTCATTTTCAAGGTCAAAAACGTTGTAACTCCTTCATTTTTT
Source organism: Stomoxys calcitrans (assembly GCF_963082655.1). NCBI lineage: Eukaryota > Metazoa > Arthropoda > Insecta > Diptera > Muscidae > Stomoxys > Stomoxys calcitrans. The sequence continues at coordinate 108,396,969 of NC_081556.1, read as the reverse complement.
CGAATTTCGATCATTTTCCACAATTCCGCAGTTCGAAATTCGAAAACGATTCGTACAATAAACAAAATTACATAAAATTTCACATTTTATTTTTTTTGCATTTTTTTCGCAAAGGCTAACCCCTTATGAAAATTTTCAATTTTTGATGCGAAAAAATTTTTCGAGTTGAGTATGCAGTATTGAAGATTATGGCAAAAAAATCGGATTAGTGCAACTCCCAAGTTTTTTCTTCAAAAAACAAGCTCAAAATCGCATAATTAATATCCGAAAAATGGTAAAAAAAATCGAGGTGAGTTTGAGATTGCTGTAACATCTTTAGTTTTGCGAATTTCAAAATTCTAAGGACACCGTTGGATTCGTGAGGAAAATCTCTTTCCGTAGAGGTGCTACATGAAGGAATAGTGTAAAATTTTCTATGAAAAACATTGCAAAAACCAAATCTTTTTTGGTGTAAAAATTCAAGGTCATTTTCAAGGTCAAAAACGTTGTAACTCCTTAATTTTTTCGAATTTCGATCATTTTCCACAATTCCGCAGTTCGAAATTCGAAAACGATTCGTACAATAAACAAAATTACATAAAATTTCACATTTTATTTTTTTTGCATTTTTTTCGCAAAGGCTAACCCCTTATGAAAATTTTAAATTTTTGATGCGAAAAAATTTTTCGAGTTGAGTATGCAGTATTGAAGATTATGGCAAAAAAATCGGATTAGTGCAACTCCCAAGTTTTTTCTTCAAAAAACAAGCTCAAAATCGCATAATTAATATCCGAAAAATGGTAAAAAAATCGAGGTGAGTTTGAGATTGCTGTAACATCTTTAGTTTTGCGAATTTCAAAATTCTAAGGACACCGTTGGATTCGTGAGGAAAATCTCTTTCCGTAGAGGTGCTACATGAAGGAATAGTGTAAAATTTTCTATGAAAAACATTGCAAAAACCAAATCTTTTTTGGTGTAAAAATTCAAGGTCATTTTCAAGGTCAAAAACGTTGTAACTCCTTCATTTTTTCGAATTTCGATCATTTTCCACAATTTCGCAGTTCGAAATTCGAAAACGATTCGTACAATGAACAAAATTACATAAAATTTCACATTTTATTTTTTTTTGCATTTTTTTCGCAAAGGCTAACCCCTTATGAAAATTTTAAATTTTTGATGCGAAAAAATTTTTCGAGTTGAGTATGCAGTATTGAAGATTATGGCAAAAAAATCGGATTAGTGCAACTCCCAAGTTTTTTCTTCAAAAAACAAGCTCAAAATCGCATAATTAATATCCGAAAAATGGTAAAAAAATCGAGGTGAGTTTGAGATTGCTGTAACATCTTTAGTTTTGCGAATTTCAAAATTCTTAGGACACCGTTGGATTCGTGAGGAAAATCTCTTTCCGTAGAGGTGCTACATGAAGGAATAGTGTAAAATTTTCTATGAAAAACATTGCAAAAACCAAATCTTTTTTGGTGTAAAAATTCAAGGTCATTTTCAAGGTCAAAAACGTTGTAACTCCTTAATTTTTTCGAATTTCGATCATTTTCCACAATTCCGCAGTTCGAAATTCGAAAACGATTCGTACAATAAACAAAATTACATAAAATTTCACATTTTATTTTTTTTGCATTTTTTTCGCAAAGGCTAACCCCTTATGAAAATTTTCAATTTTTGATGCGAAAAAATTTTTCGAGTTGAGTATGCAGTATTGAAGATTATGGCAAAAAAATCGGATTAGTGCAACTCCCAAGTTTTTTCTTCAAAAAACAAGCTCAAAATCGCATAATTAATATCCGAAAAATGGTAAAAAAATCGAGGTGAGTTTGAGATTGCTGTAACATCTTTAGTTTAGCGAATTTCAAAATTCTAAGGACACCGTTGGATTCGTGAGGAAAATCTCTTTCCGTAGAGGTGCTACATGAAGGAATAGTGTAAAATTTTCTATGAAAAACATTGCAAAAACCAAATCTTTTTTGGTGTAAAAATTCAAGGTCATTTTCAAGGTCAAAAACGTTGTAACTCCTTCATTTTTTCGAATTTCGATCATTTTCCAGAATTCCGCAGTTCGAAATTCGAAAACGATTCGTACAATAAACAAAATTACATAAAATTTCACATTTTATTTTTTTTGCATTTTTTTCGCAAAGGCTAACCCCTTATGAAAATTTTCAATTTTTGATGCGAAAAAATTTTTCGAGTTGAGTATGCAGTATTGAAGATTATGGCAAAAAAATCGGATTAGTGCAACTCCCAAGTTTTTTCTTCAAAAAACAAGCTCAAAATCGCATAATTAATATCCGAAAAATGGTAAAAAAATCGAGGTGAGTTTGAGATTGCTGTAACATCTTTAGTTTTGCGAATTTCAAAATTCTAAGGACACCGTTGGATTCGTGAGGAAAATCTCTTTCCGTAGAGGTGCTACATGAAGGAATAGTGTAAAATTTTCTATGAAAAACATTGCAAAAACCAAATCTTTTTTGGTGTAAAAATTCAAGGTCATTTTCAAGGTCAAAAACGTTGTAACTCCTTCATTTTTTCGAATTTCGATCATTTTCCACAATTCCGCAGTTCGAAATTCGAAAACGATTCGTACAATAAACAAAATTACATAAAATTTCACATTTTATTTTTTTTGCATTTTTTTCGCAATGGCTAACCCCTTATGAAATTTTCAATTTTTGATGCGAAAAAATTTTTCGAGTTGAGTATGCAGTATTGAAGATTATGGCAAAAAAATCGGATTAGTGCAACTCCCAAGTTTTTTCTTCAAAAAACAAGCTCAAAATCGCATAATTAATATCCGAAAAATGGTAAAAAAATCGAGGTGAGTTTGAGATTGCTGTAACATCTTTAGTTTTGCGAATTTCAAAATTCTTAGGACACCGTTGGATTCGTGAGGAAAATCTCTTTCCGTAGAGGTGCTACATGAAGGAATAGTGTAAAATTTTCTATGAAAAACATTGCAAAAACCAAATCTTTTTTGGTGTAAAAATTCAAGGTCATTTTCAAAGTCAAAAACGTTGTAACTCCTTCATTTTTTCGAATTTCGATCATTTTCCACAATTCCGCAGTTCGAAATTCGAAAACGATTCGTACAATAAACAAAATTACATAAAATTTCACATTTTATTTTTTTTGCATTTTTTTCGCAAAGGCTAACCCCTTATGAAAATTTTAAATTTTTGATGCGAAAAAATTTTTCGAGTTGAGTATGCAGTATTGAAGATTATGGCAAAAAAATCGGATTAGTGCAACTCCCAAGTTTTTTCTTCAAAAAACAAGCTCAAAATCGCATAATTAATATCCGAAAAATGGTAAAAAAATCGAGGTGAGTTTGAGATTGCTGTAACATCTTTAGTTTTGCGAATTTCAAAATTCTAAGGACACCGTTGGATTCGTGAGGAAAATCTCTTTCCGTAGAGGTGCTACATGAAGGAATAGTGTAAAATTTTCTATGAAAAACATTGCAAAAACCAAATCTTTTTTGGTTAAAAATTCAAGGTCATTTTCAAGGTCAAAAACGTTGTAACTCCTTCATTTTTTCGAATTTCGATCATTTTCCACAATTCCGCATTTCGAAATTCGAAAACGATTCGTACAATAAACAAAATTACATAAAATTTCACATTTTATTTTTTTTTGCATTTTTTTCGCAAAGGCTAACCCCTTATGAAAATTTTCAATTTTTGATGCGAAAAAATTTTTCGAGTTGAGTATGCAGTATTGAAGATTATGGCAAAAAAATCGGATTAGTGCAACTCCCAAGTTTTTTCTTCAAAAAACAAGCTCAAAATCGCATAATTAATATCCGAAAAATGGTAAAAAAATCGAGGTGAGTTTGAGATTGCTGTAACATCTTTAGTTTTGCGAATTTCAAAATTCTAAGGACACCGTTGGATTCGTGAGGAAAATCTCTTTCCGTAGAGGTGCTACATGAAGGAATAGTGTAAAATTTTCTATGAAAAACATTGCAAAAACCAAATCTTTTTTGGTTAAAAATTCAAGGTCATTTTCAAGGTCAAAAACGTTGTAACTCCTTCATTTTTTCGAATTTCGATCATTTTCCACAATTCCGCAGTTCGAAATTCGAAAACGATTCGTACAATAAACAAAATTACATAAAATTTCACATTTTATTTTTTTTTTGCATTTTTTTCGCAAAGGCTAACCCCTTATGAAAATTTTCAATTTTTGATGCGAAAAAATTTTTCGAGTTGAGTATGCAGTATTGAAGATTATGCAAAAAAATCGGATTAGTGCAACTCCCAAGTTTTTTCTTCAAAAAACAAGCTCAAAATCGCATAATTAATATCCGAAAAATGGAAAAAAAATCGAGGTGAGTTTGAGATTGCTGTAACATCTTTAGTTTTGCGAATTTCAAAATTCTAAGGACACCGTTGGATTCGTGAGGAAAATCTCTTTCCGTAGAGGTGCTACATGAAGGAATAGTGTAAAATTTTCTATGAAAAACATTGCAAAAACCAAATCTTTTTTGGTGTAAAAATTCAAGGTCATTTTCAAGGTCAAAAACGTTGTAACTCCTTAATTTTTTCGAATTTCGATCATTTTCCACAATTCCGCAGTTCGAAATTCGAAAACGATTCGTACAATAAACAAAATTACATAAACAAAATTACATAAAATTTCACATTTTATTTTTTTTGCATTTTTTTCGCAAAGGCTAACCCCTTATGAAAATTTTCAATTTTTGATGCGAAAAAATTTTTCGAGTTGAGTATGCAGTATTGAAGATTATGGCAAAAAAATCGGATTAGTGCAACTCCCAAGTTTTTTCTTCAAAAAACAAGCTCAAAATCGCATAATTAATATCCGAAAAATGGTAAAAAAATCGAGGTGAGTTTGAGATTGCTGTAACATCTTTAGTTTTGCGAATTTCAAAATTCTAAGGACACCGTTGGATTCGTGAGGAAAATCTCTTTCCGTAGAGGTGCTACATGAAGGAATAGTGTAAAATTTTCTATGAAAAACATTGCAAAAACCAAATCTTTTTTGGTGTAAAAATTCAAGGTCATTTTCAAGGTCAAAAACGTTGTAACTCCTTCATTTTTTCGAATTTCGATCATTTTCCACAATTCCGCAGTTCGAAATTCGAAAACGATTCGTACAATAAACAAAATTACATAAAATTTCACATTTTATTTTTTTTGCATTTTTTTCGCAAAGGCTAACCCCTTATGAAAATTTTAAATTTTTGATGCGAAAAAATTTTTCGAGTTGAGTATGCAGTATTGAAGATTATGGCAAAAAAATCGGATTAGTGCAACTCCCAAGTTTTTTCTTCAAAAAACAAGCTCAAAATCGCATAATTAATATCCGAAAAATGGTAAAAAAATCGAGGTGAGTTTGAGATTGCTGTAACATCTTTAGTTTTGCGAATTTCAAAATTCTAAGGACACCGTTGGATTCGTGAGGAAAATCTCTTTCCGTAGAGGTGCTACATGAAGGAATAGTGTAAAATTTTCTATGAAAAACATTGCAAAAACCAAATCTTTTTTGGTGTAAAAATTCAAGGTCATTTTCAAGGTCAAAAACGTTGTAACTCCTTCATTTTTTCGAATTTCGATCATTTTCCACAATTTCGCAGTTCGAAATTCGAAAACGATTCGTACAATGAACAAAATTACATAAAATTTCACATTTTATTTTTTTTGCATTTTTTTCGCAAAGGCTAACCCCTTATGAAAATTTTCAATTTTTGATGCGAAAAAATTTTTCGAGTTGAGTATGCAGTATTGAAGATTATGGCAAAAAAATCGGATTAGTGCAACTCCCAAGTTTTTTCTTCAAAAAACAAGCTCAAAATCGCATAATTAATATCCGAAAAATGGTAAAAAAATCGAGGTGAGTTTGAGATTGCTGTAACATCTTTAGTTTTGCGAATTTCAAAATTCTAAGGACACCGTTGGATTCGTGAGGAAAATCTCTTTCCGTAGAGGTGCTACATGAAGGAATAGTGTAAAATTTTCTATGAAAAACATTGCAAAAACCAAATCTTTTTTGGTGTAAAAATTCAAGGTCATTTTCAAGGTCAAAAACGTTGTAACTCCTTCATTTTTTCGAATTTCGATCATTTTCCACAATTCCGCAGTTCGAAATTCGAAAACGATTCGTACAATAAACAAAATTACATAAAATTTCACATTTTATTTTTTTTGCATTTTTTTCGCAAAGGCTAACCCCTTATGAAAATTTTCAATTTTTGATGCGAAAAAATTTTTCGAGTTGAGTATGCAGTATTGAAGATTATGGCAAAAAAATCGGATTAGTGCAACTCCCAAGTTTTTTCTTCAAAAAACAAGCTCAAAATCGCATAATTAATATCCGAAAAATGGTAAAAAAATCGAGGTGAGTTTGAGATTGCTGTAACATCTTTAGTTTTGCGAATTTCAAAATTCTTAGGACACCGTTGGATTCGTGAGGAAAATCTCTTTCCGTAGAGGTGCTACATGAAGGAATAGTGTAAAATTTTCTATGAAAAACATTGCAAAAACCAAATCTTTTTTGGTGTAAAAATTCAAGGTCATTTTCAAGGTCAAAAACGTTGTAACTCCTTCATTTTTTCGAATTTCGATCATTTTCCACAATTCCGCAGTTCGAAATTCGAAAACGATTCGTACAATAAACAAAATTACATAAAATTTCACATTTTATTTTTTTTGCATTTTTTTCGCAAAGGCTAACCCCTTATGAAAATTTTAAATTTTTGATGCGAAAAAATTTTTCGAGTTGAGTATGCAGTATTGAAGATTATGGCAAAAAAATCGGATTAGTGCAACTCCCAAGTTTTTTCTTCAAAAAACAAGCTCAAAATCGCATAATTAATATCCGAAAAATGGTAAAAAAATCGAGGTGAGTTTGAGATTGCTGTAACATCTTTAGTTTTGCGAATTTCAAAATTCTAAGGACACCGTTGGATTCGTGAGGAAAATCTCTTTCCGTAGAGGTGCTACATGAAGGAATAGTGTAAAATTTTCTATGAAAAACATTGCAAAAACCAAATCTTTTTTGGTTAAAAATTCAAGGTCATTTTCAAGGTCAAAAACGTTGTAACTCCTTCATTTTTTCGAATTTCGATCATTTTCCACAATTCCGCAGTTCGAAATTCGAAAACGATTCGTACAATAAACAAAATTACATAAAATTTCACATTTTATTTTTTTTTGCATTTTTTTCGCAAAGGCTAACCCCTTATGAAAATTTTCAATTTTTGATGCGAAAAAATTTTTCGAGTTGAGTATGCAGTATTGAAGATTATGCAAAAAAATCGGATTAGTGCAACTCCCAAGTTTTTTCTTCAAAAAACAAGCTCAAAATCGCATAATTAATATCCGAAAAATGGTAAAAAAATCGAGGTGAGTTTGAGATTGCTGTAACATCTTTAGTTTTGCGAATTTCAAAATTCTAAGGACACCGTTGGATTCGTGAGGAAAATCTCTTTCCGTAGAGGTGCTACATGAAGGAATAGTGTAAAATTTTCTATGAAAAACATTGCAAAAACCAAATCTTTTTTGGTGTAAAAATTCAAGGTCATTTTCAAGGTCAAAAACGTTGTAACTCCTTCATTTTTTCGAATTTCGATCATTTTCCACAATACCGCAGTTCGAAATTCGAAAACGATTCGTACAATAAACAAAATTACATAAAATTTCACATTTTTTTTTTTTGCATTTTTTTCGCAAAGCCTTATGAAAATTTTCAATTTTTGATGCGAAAAAATTTTTCGAGTTGAGTATGCAGTATTGAAGATTATGGCAAAAAAATCGGATTAGTGCAACTCCCAAGTTTTTTCTTCAAAAAACAAGCTCAAAATCGCATAATTAATATCCGAAAAATGGTAAAAAAATCGAGGTGAGTTTGAGATTGCTGTAACATCTTTAGTTTTGCGAATTTCAAAATTCTTAGGACACCGTTGGATTCGTGAGGAAAATCTCTTTCCGTAGAGGTGCTACATGAAGGAATAGTGTAAAATTTTCTATGAAAAACATTGCAAAAACCAAATCTTTTTTGGTGTAAAAATTCAAGGTCATTTTCAAGGTCAAAAACGTTGTAACTCCTTCATTTTTTCGAATTTCGATCATTTTCCACAATTCCGCAGTTCGAAATTCGAAAACGATTCGTACAATAAACAAAATTACATAAAATTTCACATTTTATTTTTTTTGCATTTTTTTCGCAAAGGCTAACCCCTTATGAAAATTTTCAATTTTTGATGCGAAAAAATTTTTCGAGTTGAGTATGCAGTATTGAAGATTATGGCAAAAAAATCGGATTAGTGCAACTCCCAAGTTTTTTCTTCAAAAAACAAGCTCAAAATCGCATAATTAATATCCGAAAAATGGTAAAAAAATCGAGGTGAGTTTGAGATTGCTGTAACATCTTTAGTTTTGCGAATTTCAAAATTCTAAGGACACCGTTGGATTCGTGAGGAAAATCTCTTTCCGTAGAGGTGCTACATGAAGGAATAGTGTAAAATTTTCTATGAAAAACATTGCAAAAACCAAATCTTTTTTGGTTAAAAATTCAAGGTCATTTTCAAGGTCAAAAACGTTGTAACTCCTTCATTTTTTCGAATTTCGATCATTTTCCACAATTCCGCAGTTCGAAATTCGAAAACGATTCGTACAATAAACAAAATTACATAAAATTTCACATTTTATTTTTTTTTGCATTTTTTTCGCAAAGGCTAACCCCTTATGAAAATTTTCAATTTTTGATGCGAAAAAATTTTTCGAGTTGAGTATGCAGTATTGAAGATTATGGCAAAAAAATCGGATTAGTGCAACTCCCAAGTTTTTTCTTCAAAAAACAAGCTCAAAATCGCATAATTAATATCCGAAAAATGGTAAAAAAATCGAGGTGAGTTTGAGATTGCTGTAACATCTTTAGTTTTGCGAATTTCAAAATTCTAAGGACACCGTTGGATTCGTGAGGAAAATCTCTTTCCGTAGAGGTGCTACATGAAGGAATAGTGTAAAATTTTCTATGAAAAACATTGCAAAAACCAAATCTTTTTTGGTGTAAAAATTCAAGGTCATTTTCAAGGTCAAAAACGTTGTAACTCCTTCATTTTTTCGAATTTCGATCATTTTCCACAATACCGCAGTTCGAAATTCGAAAACGATTCGTACAATAAACAAAATTACATAAAATTTCACATTTTTTTTTTTTGCATTTTTTTCGCAAAGCCTTATGAAAATTTTCAATTTTTGATGCGAAAAAATTTTTCGAGTTGAGTATGCAGTATTGAAGATTATGGCAAAAAAATCGGATTAGTGCAACTCCCAAGTTTTTTCTTCAAAAAACAAGCTCAAAATCGCATAATTAATATCCGAAAAATGGTAAAAAAATCGAGGTGAGTTTGAGATTGCTGTAACATCTTTAGTTTTGCGAATTTCAAAATTCTTAGGACACCCTTGGATTCGTGAGGAAAATCTCTTTCCGTAGAGGTGCTACATGAAGGAATAGTGTAAAATTTTCTATGAAAAACATTGCAAAAACCAAATCTTTTTTGGTGTAAAAATTCAAGGTCATTTTCAAGGTCAAAAACGTTGTAACTCCTTCATTTTTTCGAATTTCGATCATTTTCCAGAATTCCGCAGTTCGAAATTCGAAAACGATTCGTACAATAAACAAAATTACATAAAATTTCACATTTTATTTTTTTTTTGCATTTTTTTCGCAAAGGCTAACCCCTTATGAAAATTTTAAATTTTTGATGCGAAAAAATTTTTCGAGTTGAGTATGCAGTATTGAAGATTATGGCAAAAAAATCGGATTAGTGCAACTCCCAAGTTTTTTCTTCAAAAAACAAGCTCAAAATCGCATAATTAATATCCGACAAATGGTAAAAAAATCGAGGTGAGTTTGAGATTGCTGTAACATCTTTAATTTTGCGAATTTCAAAATTCTTAGGACACCGTTGGATTCGTGAGGAAAATCTCTTTCCGTAGAGGTGCTACATGAAGGAATAGTGTAAAATTTTCTATGAAAAACATTGCAAAAACCAAATCTTTTTTGGTGTAAAAATTCAAGGTCATTTTCAAGGTCAAAAACGTTGTAACTCCTTCATTTTTTCGAATTTCGATCATTTTCCAGAATTCCGCAGTTCAAAATTCGAAAACGATTCGTACAATAAACAAAATTACATAAAATTTCACATTTTATTTTTTTTGCATTTTTTTCGCAAAGGCTAACCCCTTATGAAAATTTTCAATTTTTGATGCGAAAAAATTTTTCGAGTTGAGTATGCAGTATTGAAGATTATGGCAAAAAAATCGGATTAGTGCAACTCCCAAGTTTTTTCTTCAAAAAACAAGCTCAAAATCGCATAATTAATATCCGCAAAATGGTAAAAAAATCGAGGTGAGTTTGAGATTGCTGTAACATCTTTAGTTTTGCGAATTTCAAAATTCTTAGGACACCGTTGGATTCGTGAGGAAAATCTCTTTCCGTAGAGGTGCTACATGAAGGAATAGTGTAAAATTTTCTATGAAAAACATTGCAAAAACCAAATCTTTTTTGGTGTAAAAATTCAAGGTCATTTTGAAGGTCAAAAACGTTGTAACTCCTTCATTTTTTCGAATTTCGATCATTTTCCACAATTCCGCAGTTCGAAATTCGAAAACGATTCGTACAATAAACAAAATTACATAAAATTTCACATTTTATTTTTTTTGCATTTTTTTCGCAAAGCCTTATGAAAATTTTCAATTTTTGATGCGAAAAAATTTTTCGAGTTGAGTATGCAGTATTGAAGATTATGGCAAAAAAATCGGATTAGTGCAACTCCCAAGTTTTTTCTTCAAAAAACAAGCTCAAAATCGCATAATTAATATCCGCAAAATGGTAAAAAAATCGAGGTGAGTTTGAGATAGCTGTAACATCTTTAGTTTTGCGAATTTCAAAATTCTTAGGACACCCTTAGATTCGTGAGGAAAATCTCTTTCCGTAGAGGTGCTACATGAAGGAATAGTGTAAAATTTTCTATGAAAAACATTGCAAAAACCAAATCTTTTTTGGTGTAAAAATTCAAGGTCATTTTCAAGGTCAAAAACGTTGTAACTCCTTCATTTTTTCGAATTTCAATCATTTTCCAGAATTCCGCAGTTCGAAATTCGAAATCAATTCGTACAATAAACAAAATTACATAAAATTTCACATTTTATTTTTTTTGCATTTTTTTCGCAAAGGCTAACCCCTTATGAAAATTTTAAATTTTTGATGCGAAAAAATTTTTCGAGTTGAGTATGCAGTATTGAAGATTATGGCAAAAAAATCGGATTAGTCCAACTCCCAAGTTTTTTCTTCAAAAAACAAGCTCAAAATCGCATAATTAATATCCGAAAAATGGTAAAAAAATCGAGGTGAGTTTGAGATTGCTGTAACATCTTTAGTTTTGCGAATTTCAAAATTCTAAGGACACCGTTGGATTCGTGAGGAAAATCTCTTTCCGTAGAGGTGCTACATGAAGGAATAGTGTAAAATTTTCTATGAAAAACATTGCAAAAACCAAATCTTTTTTGGTGTAAAAATTCAAGGTCATTTTCAAGGTCAAAAACGTTGTAACTCCTTCATTTTTTCGAATTTCGATCATTTTCCACAATTCCGCAGTTCGAAATTCGAAAACGATTCGTACAATAAACAAAATTACATAAAATTTCACATTTTATTTTTTTTTGCATTTTTTTCGCAAAGGCTTACCCCTTATGAAAATTTTCAATTTTTGATGCGAAAAAATTTTTCGAGTTGAGTATGCAGTATTGAAGATTATGGCAAAAAAATCGGATTAGTGCAACTCCCAAGTTTTTTCTTCAAAAAACAAGCTCAAAATCGCATAATTAATATCCGCAAAATGGTAAAAAAATCGAGGTGAGTTTGAGATTGCTGTAACATCTTTAGTTTTGCGAATTTCAAAATTCTTAGGACACCCTTGGATTCGTGAGGAAAATCTCTTTCCGTAGAGGTGCTACATGAAGGAATAGTGTAAAATTTTCTATGAAAAACATTGCAAAAACCAAATATTTTTTGGTGTAAAAATTCAAGGTCATTTTCAAGGTCAAAAACGTTGTAACTCCTTCATTTTTTCGAATTTCGATCATTTTCCACAATTCCGCAGTTCGAAATTCGAAAACGATTCGTACAATAAACAAAATTACATAAAATTTCACATTTTATTTTTTTGCATTTTTTCCGCAAAGGCTTACCCCTTATGAAAATTTTCAATTTTTGATGCGAAAAAATTTTTCGAGTTGAGTATGCAGTATTGAAGATTATGGCAAAAAAATCGGATTAGTGCAACTCCCAAGTTTTTTCTTCAAAAAACAAGCTCAAAATCGCATAATTAATATCCGCAAAATGGTAAAAAAATCGAGGTGAGTTTGAGATTGCTGTAACATCTTTAGTTTTGCGAATTTCAAAATTCTTAGGACACCCTTGGATTCGTGAGGAAAATCTCTTTCCGTAGAGGTGCTACATGAAGGAATAGTGTAAAATTTTCTATGAAAAACATTGCAAAAACCAAATCTTTTTTGGTGTAAAAATTCAAGGTCATTTTCAAGGTCAAAAACGTTGTAACTCCTTCATTTTTTCGAATTTCGATCATTTTCCACAATTCCGCAGTTCGAAATTCGAAATCAATTCGTACAATAAACAAAATTACATAAAATTTCACATTTTATTTTTTTTTGCATTTTTTTCGCAAAGGCTAACCCCTTATGAAAATTTTAAATTTTTGATGCGAAAAAATTTTTCGATTTGAGTATGCAGTATTGAAGATTATGGCAAAAAAATCGGATTAGTGCAACTCCCAAGTTTTTTCTTCAAAAAACAAGCTCAAAATCGCATAATTAATATCCGAAAAATGGTAAAAAAATCGAGGTGAGTTTGAGATTGCTGTAACATCTTTAGTTTTGCGAATTTCAAAATTCTTAGGACACCCTTGGATTCGTGAGGAAAATCTCTTTCCGTAGAGGTGCTACATGAAGGAATAGTGTAAAATTTTCTATGAAAAACATTGCAAAAACCAAATCTTTTTTGGTGTAAAAATTCAAGGTCATTTTCAAGGTCAAAAACGTTGTAACTCCTTAATTTTTTCGAATTTCGATCATTTTCCACAATTCCGCAGTTCGAAATTCGAAAACGATTCGTACAATAAACAAAATTACATAAAATTTCACATTTTATTTTTTTTGCATTTTTTTGCAAAGGCTAACCCCTTATGAAAATTTTCAATTTTTGATGCGAAAAAATTTTTCGAGTTGAGTATGCAGTATTGAAGATTATGGCAAAAAAATCGGATTAGTGCAACTCCCAAGTTTTTTCTTCAAAAAACAAGCTCAAAATCGCATAATTAATATCCGAAAAATGGTAAAAAAATCGAGGTGAGTTTGAGATTGCTGTAACATCTTTAGTTTTGCGAATTTCAAAATTCTAAGGACACCCTTGGATTCGTGAGGAAAATCTCTTTCCGTAGAGGTGCTACATGAAGGAATAGTGTAAAATTTTCTATGAAAAACATTGCAAAAACCAAATCTTTTTTGGTGTAAAAATTCAAGGTCATTTTCAAGGTCAAAAACGTTGTAACTCCTTCATTTTTTCGAATTTCGATCATTTTCCACAATTCCGCAGTTCGAAATTCGAAAACGATTCGTACAATAAACAAAATTACATAAAATTTCACATTTTATTTTTTTTTGCATTTTTTTCGCAAAGGCTAACCCCTTATGAAAATTTAAAATTTTTGATGCGAAAAAATTTTTCGAGTTGAGTATGCAGTATTGAAGATTATGGCAAAAAAAATCGGATTAGTGCAACTCCCAAGTTTTTTTTTCAAGGTCATTTTCAAGGTCAAAAACGTTGTAACTCCTTCATTTTTTCGAATTTCGATCATTTTCCACAATTCCGCAGTTCGAAATTCGAAAACGATTCGTACAATAAACAAAATTACATAAAATTTCACATTTTATTTTTTTTTGCATTTTTTTCGCAAAGGCTAACCCCTTATGAAAATTTTAAATTTTTGATGCGAAAAAATTTTTCGAGTTGAGTATGCAGTATTGAAGATTATGGCAAAAAAATCGGATTAGTGCAACTCCCAAGTTTTTTCTTCAAAAAACAAGCTCAAAATCGCATAATTAATATCCGAAAAATGGTAAAAAAATCGAGGTGAGTTTGAGATTGCTGTAACATCTTTAGTTTTGCGAATTTCAAAATTCTTAGGACACCCTTGGATTCGTGAGGAAAATCTCTTTCCGTAGAGGTGCTACATGAAGGAATAGTGTAAAATTTTCTATGAAAAACATTGCAAAAACCAAATCTTTTTTGGTGTAAAAATTCAAGGTCATTTTCAAGGTCAAAAACGTTGTAACTCCTTCATTTTTTCGAATTTCGATCATTTTCCACAATTCCGCAGTTCGAAATTCGAAAACGATTCGTACAATAAACAAAATTACATAAAATTTCACATTTTATTTTTTTTTGCATTTTTTTTGCAAAGGCTAACCCCTTATGAAAATTTTCAATTTTTGATGCGAAAAAATTTTTCGAGTTGAGTATGCAGTATTGAAGATTATGGCAAAAAAATCGGATTAGTGCAACTCCCAAGTTTTTTCTTCAAAAAACAAGCTCAAAATCGCATAATTAATATCCGAAAAATGGTAAAAAAATCGAGGTGAGTTTGAGATTGCTGTAACATCTTTAGTTTTGCGAATTTCAAAATTCTTAGGACACCGTTGGATTCGTGAGGAAAATCTCTTTCCGTAAAGGTGCTACATGAAGGAATAGTGTAAAATTGTCTATGAAAAACATTGCAAAAACCAAATCTTTTTTGGTGTAAAAATTCAAGGTCATTTTCAAGGTCAAAAACGTTGTAACTCCTTCATTTTTTCGAATTTCGATCATTTTCCAGAATTCCGCAGTTCGAAATTCGAAAACGATTCGTACAATAAACAAAATTACATAAAATTTCACATTTTATTTTTTTTGCATTTTTTTCGCAAAGGCTAACCCCTTATGAAAATTTTAAATTTTTGATGCGAAAAAATTTTTCGAGTTGAGTATGCAGTATTGAAGATTATGGCAAAAAAATCGGATTAGTGCAACTCCCAAGTTTTTTCTTCAAAAAACAAGCTCAAAATCGCATAATTAATATCCGAAAAATGGTAAAAAAATCGAGGTGAGTTTGAGATTGCTGTAACATCTTTAGTTTTGCGAATTTCAAAATTCTAAGGACACCGTTGGATTCGTGAGGAAAATCTCTTTCCGTAGAGGTGCTACATGAAGGAATAGTGTAAAATTGTCTATGAAAAACATTGCAAAAACCAAATCTTTTTTGGTGTAAAAATTCAAGGTCATTTTCAAGGTCAAAAACGTTGTAACTCCTTCATTTTTTCGAATTTCGATCATTTTCCACAATTCCGCAGTTCGAAATTCGAAAACGATTCGTACAATAAACAAAATTACATAAAATTTCACATTTTATTTTTTTTGCATTTTTTTCGCAAAGGCTAACCCCTTATGAAAATTTTCAATTTTTGATGCGAAAAAATTTTTCGAGTTGAGTATGCAGTATTGAAGATTATGGCAAAAAAATCGGATTAGTGCAACTCCCAAGTTTTTTCTTCAAAAAACAAGCTCAAAATCGCATAATTAATATCCGAAAAATGGTAAAAAAATCGAGGTGAGTTTGAGATTGCTGTAACATCTTTAGTTTTGCGAATTTCAAAATTCTAAGGACACCGTTGGATTCGTGAGGAAAATCTCTTTCCGTAGAGGTGCTACATGAAGGAATAGTGTAAAATTTTCTATGAAAAACATTGCAAAAACCAAATCTTTTTTGGTGTAAAAATTCAAGGTCATTTTCAAGGTCAAAAACGTTGTAACTCCTTCATTTTTTCGAATTTCGATCATTTTCCAGAATTCCGCAGTTCGAAATTCGAAAACGATTCGTACAATAAACAAAATTACATAAAATTTCACATTTTATTTTTTTTGAATTTTTTTCGCAAAGGCTAACCCCTTATGAAAATTTTCGATGCGAAAAAATTTTTCGAGTTGAGTATGCAGTATTGAAGATTATGGCAAAAAAATCGGATTAGTGCAACTCCCAAGTTTTTTCTTCAAAAAACAAGCTCAAAATCGCATAATTAATATCCGAAAAATGGTAAAAAAATCGAGGTGAGTTTGAGATTGCTGTAACATCTTTAGTTTTGCGAATTTCAAAATTCTAAGGACACCGTTGGATTCGTGAGGAAAATCTCTTTCCGTAGAGGTGCTACATGAAGGAATAGTGTAAAATTTTCTATGAAAAACATTGCAAAAACCAAATCTTTTTTGGTGTAAAAATTCAAGGTCATTTTCAAGGTCAAAAACGTTGTAACTCCTTCATTTTTTCGAATTTCGATCATTTTCCACAATTCCGCAGTTCGAAATTCGAAAACGATTCGTACAATAAACAAAATTACATAAAATTTCACATTTTATTTTTTTTGCATTTTTTTCGCAAAGGCTTACCCCTTATGAAAATTTTCAATTTTTGATGCGAAAAAATTTTTCGAGTTGAGTATGCAGTATTGAAGATTATGGCAAAAAAAATCGGATTAGTGCAACTCCCAAGTTTTTTCTTCAAAAAACAAGCTCAAAATCGCATAATTAATATCCGAAAAATGGTAAAAAAATCGAGGTGAGTTTGAGATTGCTGTAACATCTTTAGTTTTGCGAATTTCAAAATTCTAAGGACACCGTTGGATTCGTGAGGAAAATCTCTTTCCGTAGAGGTGCTACATGAAGGAATAGTGTAAAATTTTCTATGAAAAACATTGCAAAAACCAAATCTTTTTTGGTGTAAAAATTCAAGGTCATTTTCAAGGTCAAAAACTTTGTAACTCCTTCATTTTTTCGAATTTCGATCATTTTCCACAATTCCGCAGTTCGAAATTCGAAAACGATTCGTACAATAAACAAAATTACATAAAATTTCACATTTTATTTTTTTTGAATTTTTTTCGCAAAGGCTAACCCCTTATGAAAATTTTCAATTTTTGATGCGAAAAAATTTTTCGAGTTGAGTATGCAGTATTGAAGATTATGGCAAAAAAATCGGATTAGTGCAACTCCCAAGTTTTTTCTTCAAAAAACAAGCTCAAAATCGCATAATTAATATCCGAAAAATGGTAAAAAAATCGAGGTGAGTTTGAGATTGCTGTAACATCTTTAGTTTTGCGAATTTCAAAATTCTAAGGACACCGTTGGATTCGTGAGGAAAATCTCTTTCCGTAGAGGTGCTACATGAAGGAATAGTGTAAAATTGTCTATGAAAAACATTGCAAAAACCAAATCTTTTTTGGTGTAAAAATTCAAGGTCATTTTCAAGGTCAAAAACGTTGTAACTCCTTCATTTTTTCGAATTTCGATCATTTTCCACAATTCCGCAGTTCGAAATTCGAAAACGATTCGTACAATAAACAAAATTACATAAAATTTCACATTTTATTTTTTTTTTGCATTTTTTTTGCAAAGGCTAACCCCTTATGAAAATTTTCAATTTTTGATGCGAAAAAATTTTTCGAGTTGAGTATGCAGTATTGAAGATTATGGCAAAAAAATCGGATTAGTGCAACTCCCAAGTTTTTTCTTCAAAAAACAAGCTCAAAATCGCATAATTAATATCCGAAAAATGGTAAAAAAATCGAGGTGAGTTTGAGATTGCTGTAACATCTTTAGTTTTGCGAATTTCAAAATTCTAAGGACACCGTTGGATTCGTGAGGAAAATCTCTTTCCGTAGAGGTGCTACATGAAGGAATAGTGTAAAATTGTCTATGAAAAACATTGCAAAAACCAAATCTTTTTTGGTGTAAAAATTCAAGGTCATTTTCAAGGTCAAAAACGTTGTAACTCCTTCATTTTTTCGAATTTCGATCATTTTCCACAATTCCGCAGTTCGAAATTCGAAAACGATTCGTACAATAAACAAAATTACATAAAATTTCACATTTTATTTTTTTTGCATTTTTTTCGCAAAGGCTAACCCCTTATGAAAATTTTCAATTTTTGATGCGAAAAAATTTTTCGAGTTGAGTATGCAGTATTGAAGATTATGGCAAAAAAATCGGATTAGTGCAACTCCCAAGTTTTTTCTTCAAAAAACAAGCTCAAAATCGCATAATTAATATCCGAAAAATGGTAAAAAAATCGAGGTGAGTTTGAGATTGCTGTAACATCTTTAATTGTGCGAATTTCAAAATTCTAAGGACACCGTTGGATTCGTGAGGAAAATCTCTTTCCGTAGAGGTGCTACATGAAGGAATAGTGTAAAAACCAAATCTTTTTTGGTGTAAAAATTCAAGGTCATTTTCAAGGTCAAAAACGTTGTAACTCCTTCATTTTTTCGAATTTCGATCATTTTCCACAATTCCGCAGTTCGAAATTCGAAAACGATTCGTACAATAAACAAAATTACATAAAATTTCACATTTTATTTTTTTTTGCATTTTTTTCGCAAAGGCTAACCCCTTATGAAAATTTTCAATTTTTGATGCGAAAAAATTTTTCGAGTTGAGTATGCAGTATTGAAGATTATGGCAAAAAAATCGGATTAGTGCAACTCCCAAGTTTTTTCTTCAAAAAACAAGCTCAAAATCGCATAATTAATATCCGAAAAATGGTAAAAAAATCGAGGTGAGTTTGAGATTGCTGTAACATCTTTAGTTTTGCGAATTTCAAAATTCTTAGGACACCGTTGGATTCGTGAGGAAAATCTCTTTCCGTAGAGGTGCTACATGAAGGAATAGTGTAAAATTGTCTATGAAAAACATTGCAAAAACCAAATCTTTTTTGGTGTAAAAATTCAAGGTCATTTTCAAGGTCAAAAACGTTGTAACTCCTTCATTTTTTCGAATTTCGATCATTTTCCACAATTCCGCAGTTCGAAATTCGAAAACGATTCGTACAATAAACAAAATTACATAAAATTTCACATTTTATTTTTTTTGCATTTTTTTCGCAAAGGCTAACCCCTTATGAAAATTTTCAATTTTTGATGCGAAAAAATTTTTCGAGTTGAGTATGCAGTAATGAAGATTATGGCAAAAAAATCGGATTAGTGCAACTCCCAAGTTTTTTCTTCAAAAAACAAGCTCAAAATCGCATAATTAATATCCGAAAAATGGTAAAAAAATCGATGTGAGTTTGAGATTGCTGTAACATCTTTAGTTTTGCGAATTTCAAAATTCTTAGGACACCCTTGGATTCGTGAGGAAAATCTCTTTCCGTAGAGGTGCTACATGAAGGAATAGTGTAAAATTTTCTATGAAAAACATTGCAAAAAAAAAAAAGGCTAACCCCTTATGAAAATTTTAAATTTTTGATGCGAAAAAATTTTTCGAGTTGAGTATGCAGTATTGAAGATTATGGCAAAAAAATCGGATTAGTGCAACTCCCAAGTTTTTTCTTCAAAAAACAAGCTCAAAATCGCATAATTAATATCCGAAAAATGGTAAAAAAATCGAGGTGAGTTTGAGATTGCTGTAACATCTTTAGTTTTGCGAATTTCAAAATTCTAAGGACACCGTTGGATTCGTGAGGAAAATCTCTTTCCGTAGAGGTGCTACATGAAGGAATAGTGTAAAATTGTCTATGAAAAACATTGCAAAAACCAAATCTTTTTTGGTGTAAAAATTCAAGGTCATTTTCAAGGTCAAAAACGTTGTAACTCCTTCATTTTTTCGAATTTCGATCATTTTCCACAATTCCGCAGTTCGAAATTCGAAAACGATTCGTACAATAAACAAAATTACATAAAATTTCACATTTTATTTTTTTTGCATTTTTTTCGCAAAGGCTAACCCCTTATGAAAATTTTCAATTTTTGATGCGAAAAAATTTTTCGAGTTGAGTATGCAGTATTGAAGATTATGGCAAAAAAATCGGATTAGTGCAACTCCCAAGTTTTTTCTTCAAAAAACAAGCTCAAAATCGCATAATTAATATCCGAAAAATGGTAAAAAAATCGAGGTGAGTTTGAGATTGCTGTAACATCTTTAGTTTTGCGAATTTCAAAATTCTTAGGACACCGTTGGATTCGTGAGGAAAATCTCTTTCCGTAGAGGTGCTACATGAAGGAATAGTGTAAAATTGTCTATGAAAAACATTGCAAAAACCAAATCTTTTTTGGTGTAAAAATTCAAGGTCATTTTCAAGGTCAAAAACGTTGTAACTCCTTCATTTTTTCGAATTTCGATCATTTTCCACAATTCCGCAGTTCGAAATTCGAAAACGATTCGTACAATAAACAAAATTACATAAAATTTCACATTTTATTTTTTTTGCATTTTTTTTCGCAAAGGCTAACCCCTTATGAAAATTTTCAATTTTTGATGCGAAAAAATTTTTCGAGTTGAGTATGCAGTATTGAAGATTATGGCAAAAAAATCGGATTAGTGCAACTCCCAAGTTTTTTCTTCAAAAAACAAGCTCAAAATCGCATAATTAATATCCGAAAAATGGTAAAAAAATCGAGGTGAGTTTGAGATTGCTGTAACATCTTTAGTTTTGCGAATTTCAAAATTCTTAGGACACCCTTGGATTCGTGAGGAAAATCTCTTTCCGTAGAGGTGCTACATGAAGGAATAGTGTAAAATTTTCTATGAAAAACATTGCAAAAAAAAAGGCTAACCCCTTATGAAAATTTTAAATTTTTGATGCGAAAAAATTTTTCGAGTTGAGTATGCAGTATTGAAGATTATGGCAAAAAAATCGGATTAGTGCAACTCCCAAGTTTTTTCTTCAAAAAACAAGCTCAAAATCGCATAATTAATATCCGAAAAATGGTAAAAAAATCGAGGTGAGTTTGAGATTGCTGTAACATCTTTAATTGTGCGAATTTCAAAATTCTAAGGACACCGTTGGATTCGTGAGGAAAATCTCTTTCCGTAGAGGTGCTACATGAAGGAATAGTGTAAAAACCAAATCTTTTTTGGTGTAAAAATTCAAGGTCATTTTCAAGGTCAAAAACGTTGTAACTCCTTCATTTTTTCGAATTTCGATCATTTTCCAGAATTCCGCAGTTCGAAATTCGAAAACGATTCGTACAATAAACAAAATTACATAAAATTTCACATTTTATTTTTTTTTTGCATTTTTTTTGCAAAGGCTAACCCCTTATGAAAATTTTCAATTTTTGATGCAAAAAATTTTTCGAGTTGAGTATGCAGTATTGAAGATTATGGCAAAAAAATCGGATTAGTGCAACTCCCAAGTTTTTTCTTCAAAAAACAAGCTCAAAATCGCATAATTAATATCCGAAAAATGGTAAAAAAATCGAGGTGAGTTTGAGATTGCTGTAACATCTTTAGTTTTGCGAATTTCAAAATTCTAAGGACACCGTTGGATTCGTGAGGAAAATCTCTTTCCGTAGAGGTGCTACATGAAGGAATAGTGTAAAATTGTCTATGAAAAACATTGCAAAAACCAAATCTTTTTTGGTGTAAAAATTCAAGGTCATTTTCAAGGTCAAAAACGTTGTAACTCCTTCATTTTTTCGAATTTCGATCATTTTCCACAATTCCGCAGTTCGAAATTCGAAAACGATTCGTACAATAAACAAAATTACATAAAATTTCACATTTTATTTTTTTTGCATTTTTTTCGCAAAGGCTAACCCCTTATGAAAATTTTCAATTTTTGATGCGAAAAAATTTTTCGAGTTGAGTATGCAGTATTGAAGATTATGGCAAAAAAATCGGATTAGTGCAACTCCCAAGTTTTTTCTTCAAAAAACAAGCTCAAAATCGCATAATTAATATCCGAAAAATGGTAAAAAAATCGAGGTGAGTTTGAGATTGCTGTAACATCTTTAGTTTTGCGAATTTCAAAATTCTTAGGACACCGTTGGATTCGTGAGGAAAATCTCTTTCCGTAGAGGTGCTACATGAAGGAATAGTGTAAAATTGTCTATGAAAAACATTGCAAAAACCAAATCTTTTTTGGTGTAAAAATTCAAGGTCATTTTCAAGGTCAAAAACGTTGTAACTCCTTCATTTTTTCGAATTTCGATCATTTTCCACAATTCCGCAGTTCGAAATTCGAAAACGATTCGTACAATAAACAAAATTACATAAAATTTCACATTTTATTTTTTTTTGCATTTTTTTCGCAAAGGCTAACCCCTTATGAAAATTTTCAATTTTTGATGCGAAAAAATTTTTCGAGTTGAGTATGCAGTATTGAAGATTATGGCAAAAAAATCGGATTAGTGCAACTCCCAAGTTTTTTCTTCAAAAAACAAGCTCAAAATCGCATAATTAATATCCGAAAAATGGTAAAAAAATCGAGGTGAGTTTGAGATTGCTGTAACATCTTTAGTTTTGCGAATTTCAAAATTCTTAGGACACCCTTGGATTCGTGAGGAAAATCTCTTTCCGTAGAGGTGCTACATGAAGGAATAGTGTAAAATTTTCTATGAAAAACATTGCAAAAAAAAAAAGGCTAACCCCTTATGAAAATTTTAAATTTTTGATGCGAAAAAATTTTTCGAGTTGAGTATGCAGTATTGAAGATTATGGCAAAAAAATCGGATTAGTGCAACTCCCAAGATTTTTCTTCAAAAAACAAGCTCAAAATCGCATAATTAATATCCGAAAAATGGTAAAAAAATCGAGGTGAGTTTGAGATTGCTGTAACATCTTTAATTGTGCGAATTTCAAAATTCTAAGGACACCGTTGGATTCGTGAGGAAAATCTCTTTCCGTAGAGGTGCTACATGAAGGAATAGTGTAAAAACCAAATCTTTTTTGGTGTAAAAATTCAAGGTCATTTTCAAGGTCAAAAACGTTGTAACTCCTTCATTTTTTCGAATCTCGATCATTTTCCACAATTCCGCAGTTCGAAATTCGAAAACGATTCGTACAATAAACAAAATTACATAAAATTTCACATTTTATTTTTTTGCATTTTTTTCGCAAAGGCTAACCCCTTATGAAAATTTTCAATTTTTGATGCGAAAAAATTTTTCGAGTTGAGTATGCAGTATTGAAGATTATGGCAAAAAATCGGATTAGTGCAACTCCTAAGTTTTTTCTTCAAAAAACAAGCTCAAAATCGCATAATTAATATCCGAAAAATGGTAAAAAAATCGAGGTGAGTTTGAGATTGCTGTAACATCTTTAGTTTTGCGAATTTCAAAATTCTAAGGACACCGTTGGATTCGTGAGGAAAATCTCTTTCCGTAGAGGTGCTACATGAAGGAATAGTGTAAAATTTTCTATGAAAAACATTGCAAAAACCAAATCTTTTTTGGTGTAAAAATTCAAGGTCATTTTCAAGGTCAAAAGCGTTGTAACTCCTTCATTTTTTCGAATTTCGATCATTTTCCACAATTCCGCAGTTCGAAATTCGAAAACGATTCGTACAATAAACAAAATTACATAAAATTTCACATTTTATTTTTTTTGCATTTTTTTCGCAAAGGCTAACCCCTTATGAAAATTTTCAATTTTTGATGCGAAAAAATTTTTCGAGTTGAGTATGCAGTATTGAAGATTATGGCAAAAAAATCGGATTAGTGCAACTCCCAAGTTTTTTCTTCAAAAAACAAGCTCAAAATCGCATAATTAATATCCGAAAAATGGTAAAAAAATCGAGGTGAGTTTGAGATTGCTGTAACATCTTTAGTTTTGCGAATTTCAAAATTCTAAGGACACCGTTGGATTCGTGAGGAAAATCTCTTTCCGTAGAGGTGCTGCATGAAGGAATAGTGTAAAATTGTCTATGA
The DNA here is from genome assembly GCF_963082655.1 of Stomoxys calcitrans. Lineage (NCBI taxonomy): Eukaryota > Metazoa > Arthropoda > Insecta > Diptera > Muscidae > Stomoxys > Stomoxys calcitrans. The sequence goes on along the minus strand of NC_081556.1, from coordinate 108,373,198 downwards.
AAAACATTGCAAAAACCAAATCTTTTTTGGTGTAAAAATTCAAGGTCATTTTCAAGGTCAAAAACGTTGTAACTCCTTCATTTTTTCGAATTTCGATCATTTTCCACAATTCCGCAGTTCGAAATTCGAAAACGATTCGTACAATAAACAAAATTACATAAAATTTCACATTTTATTTTTTTTGCATTTTTTTCGCAAAGGCTAACCCCTTATGAAAATTTTAAATTTTTGATGCGAAAAAATTTTTCGAGTTGAGTATGCAGTATTGAAGATTATGGCAAAAAAATCGGATTAGTGCAACTCCCAAGTTTTTTCTTCAAAAAACAAGCTCAAAATCGCATAATTAATATCCGAAAAATGGTAAAAAAATCGAGGTGAGTTTGAGATTGCTGTAACATCTTTAGTTTTGCGAATTTCAAAATTCTAAGGACACCGTTGGATTCGTGAGGAAAATCTCTTTCCGTAGAGGTGCTACATGAAGGAATAGTGTAAAATTTTCTATGAAAAACATTGCAAAAACCAAATCTTTTTTGGTGTAAAAATTCAAGGACATTTTCAAGGTCAAAAACGTTGTAACTCCTTCATTTTTTCGAATTTCGATCATTTTCCAGAATTCCGCAGTTCGAAATTCGAAAACGATTCGTACAATAAACAAAATTACATAAAATTTCACATTTTATTTTTTTTGCATTTTTTTCGCAAAAATTTTCAATTTTTGATGCGAAAAAATTTTTCGAGTTGAGTATGCAGTATTGAAGATTATGGCAAAAAAATCGGATTAGTGCAACTCCCAAGTTTTTTCTTCAAAAAACAAGCTCAAAATCGCATAATTAATATCCGAAAAATTGTAAAAAAATCGAGGTGAGTTTGAGATTGCTGTAACATCTTTAGTTTTGCGAATTTCAAAATTCTAAGGACACCGTTGGATTCGTGAGGAAAATCTCTTTCCGTAGAGGTGCTACATGAAGGAATAGTGTAAAATTTTCTATGAAAAACATTGCAAAAACCAAATCTTTTTTGGTGTAAAAATTCAAGGTCATTTTCAAGGTCAAAAACGTTGTTACTCCTTCATTTTTTCGAATTTCGATCATTTTCCACAATTCCGCAGTTCGAAATTCGAAAACGATTCGTACAATAAACAAAATTACATAAAATTTCACATTTTATTTTTTTTGCATTTTTTTCGCAAAGGCTAACCCCTTATGAAAATTTTAAATTTTTGATGCGAAAAAATTTTTCGAGTTGAGTATGCAGTATTGAAGATTATGGCAAAAAAATCGGATTAGTGCAACTCCCAAGTTTTTTCTTCAAAAAACAAGCTCAAAATCGCATAATTAATATCCGAAAAATGGTAAAAAAATCGAGGTGAGTTTGAGATTGCTGTAACATCTTTAGTTTTGCGAATTTCAAAATTCTAAGGACACCGTTGGATTCGTGAGGAAAATCTCTTTCCGTAGAGGTGCTACATGAAGGAATAGTGTAAAATTTTCTATGAAAAACATTGCAAAAACCAAATCTTTTTTGGTGTAAAAATTCAAGGTCATTTTCAAGGTCAAAAACGTTGTAACTCCTTCATTTTTTCGAATTTCGATCATTTTCCACAATTCCGCAGTTCGAAATTCGAAAACGATTCGTACAATAAACAAAATTACATAAAATTTCACATTTTATTTTTTTTGCATTTTTTTCGCAAAATTTTCAATTTTTGATGCGAAAAAATTTTTCGAGTTGAGTATGCAGTATTGAAGATTATGGCAAAAAAATCGGATTAGTGCAACTCCCAAGTTTTTTCTTCAAAAAACAAGCTCAAAATCGCATAATTAATATCCGAAAAATGGTAAAAAAATCGAGGTGAGTTTGAGATTGCTGTAACATCTTTAGTTTTGCGAATTTCAAAATTCTAAGGACACCGTTGGATTCGTGAGGAAAATCTCTTTCCGTAGAGGTGCTACATGAAGGAATAGTGTAAAATTTTCTATGAAAAACATTGCAAAAACCAAATCTTTTTTGGTGTAAAAATTCAAGGTCATTTTCAAGGTCAAAAACGCTGTAACTCCTTCATTTTTTCGAATTTCGATCATTTTCCACAATTCCGCAGTTCGAAATTCGAAAACGATTCGTACAATAAACAAAATTACATAAAATTTCACATTTTATTTTTTTTGCATTTTTTTCGCAAAGGCGAAAAATTTTCAATTTTTGATGCGAAAAAATTTTTCGAGTTGAGTATGCAGTATTGAAGATTATGGCAAAAAAATCGCATTAGTGCAACTCCCAAGTTTTTTCTTCAAAAAACAAGCTCAAAATCGCATAATTAATATCCGAAAAATGGTAAAAAAATCGAGGTGAGTTTGAGATTGCTCTAACATCTTTAGTTTTGCGAATTTCAAAATTCTAAGGACACCCTTGGATTCGTGAGGAAAATCTCTTTCCGTAGAGGTGCTACATGAAGGAATAGTGTAAAATTTTCTATGAAAAACATTGCAAAAACCAAATCTTTTTTGGTGTAAAAATTCAAGGTCATTTTCAAGGTCAAAAACGTTGTAACTCCTTCATTTTTTCGAATTTCGATCATTTTCCACAATTCCGCAGTTCGAAATTCGAAAACGATTCGTACAATAAACAAAATTACATAAAATTTCACATTTTATTTTTTTTTGCATTTTTTTTTGCAAAGGCTAACCCCTTATGAAAATTTTCAATTTTTGATGCGAAAAAATTTTTCGAGTTGAGTATGCAGTATTGAAGATTATGGCAAAAAAATCGGATTAGTGCAACTCCCAAGTTTTTTCTTCAAAAAACAAGCTCAAAATCGCATAATTAATATCCGAAAAATGGTAAAAAAATCGAGGTGAGTTTGAGATTGCTGTAACATCTTTAGTTTTGCGAATTTCAAAATTCTAAGGACACCGTTGGATTCGTGAGGAAAATCTCTTTCCGTAGAGGTGCTACATGAAGGAATAGTGTAAAATTGTCTATGAAAAACATTGCAAAAACCAAATCTTTTTTGGTGTAAAAATTCAAGGTCATTTTCAAGGTCAAAAACGTTGTAACTCCTTCATTTTTTCGAATTTCGATCATTTTCCACAATTCCGCAGTTCGAAATTCGAAAACGATTCGTACAATAAACAAAATTACATAAAATTTCACATTTTATTTTTTTTGCATTTTTTTTTGCAAAGGCTAACCCCTTATGAAAATTTTCAATTTTTGATGCGAAAAAATTTTTCGAGTTGAGTATGCAGTATTGAAGATTATGGCAAAAAAATCGGATTAGTGCAACTCCCAAGTTTTTTCTTCAAAAAACAAGCTCAAAATCGCATAATTAATATCCGAAAAATGGTAAAAAAATCGAGGTGAGTTTGAGATTGCTGTAACATCTTTAGTTTTGCGAATTTCAAAATTCTAAGGACACCGTTGGATTCGTGAGGAAAATCTCTTTCCGTAGAGGTGCTACATGAAGGAATAGTGTAAAATTGTCTATGAAAAACATTGCAAAAACCAAATCTTTTTTGGTGTAAAAATTCAAGGTCATTTTCAAGGTCAAAAACGTTGTAACTCCTTCATTTTTTCGAATTTCGATCATTTTCCACAATTCCGCAGTTCGAAATTCGAAAACGATTCGTACAATAAACAAAATTACATAAAATTTCACATTTTATTTTTTTTGCATTTTTTTCAATTTTTGATGCAAAAAAATTTTTCGAGTTGAGTATGCAGTATTGAAGATTATGGCAAAAAAATCGGATTAGTGCAACTCCCAAGTTTTTTCTTCAAAAAACAAGCTCAAAATCGCATAATTAATATCCGAAAAATGGTAAAAAAATCGAGGTGAGTTTGAGATTGCTGTAACATCTTTAGTTTTGCGAATTTCAAAATTCTAAGGACACCGTTGGATTCGTGAGGAAAATCTCTTTCCGTAAAGGTGCTACATGAAGGAATAGTGTAAAATTGTCTATGAAAAACATTGCAAAAACCAAATCTTTTTTGGTGTAAAAATTCAAGGTCATTTTCAAGGTCAAAAACGTTGTAACTCCTTCATTTTTTCGAATTTCGATCATTTTCCAGAATTCCGCAGTTCGAAATTCGAAAACGATTCGTACAATAAACAAAATTACATAAAATTTCACATTTTATTTTTTTTTGCATTTTTTTTGCAAAGGCTAACCCCTTATGAAAATTTTCAATTTTTGATGCGAAAAAATTTTTCGAGTTGAGTATGCAGTATTGAAGATTATGGCAAAAAAATCGGATTAGTGCAACTCCCAAGTTTTTTCTTCAAAAAACAAGCTCAAAATCGCATAATTAATATCCGAAAAATGGTAAAAAAATCGAGGTGAGTTTGAGATTGCTGTAACATCTTTAGTTTTGCGAATTTCAAAATTCTAAGGACACCGTTGGATTCGTGAGGAAAATCTCTTTCCGTAGAGGTGCTACATGAAGGAATAGTGTAAAATTGTCTATGAAAAACATTGCAAAAACCAAATCTTTTTTGGTGTAAAAATTCAAGGTCATTTTCAAGGTCAAAACCGTTGTAACTCCTTCATTTTTTCGAATTTCGATCATTTTCCACAATTCCGCAGTTCGAAATTCGAAAACGATTCGTACAATAAACAAAATTACATAAAATTTCACATTTTATTTTTTTTTGCATTTTTTTTCGCAAAGGCTAACCCCTTATGAAAATTTTAAATTTTTGATGCGAAAAAATTTTTCGAGTTGAGTATGCAGTATTGAAGATTATGGCAAAAAATCGGATTAGTGCAACTCCCAAGTTTTTTCTTCAAAAAACAAGCTCAAAATCGCATAATTAATATCCGAAAAATGGTAAAAAAATCGAGGTGAGTTTGAGATTGCTGTAACATCTTTAGTTTTGCGAATTTCAAAATTCTTAGGACACCCTTGGATTCGTGAGGAAAATCTCTTTCCGTAGAGGTGCTACATGAAGGAATAGTGTAAAATTTTCTATGAAAAACATTGCAAAAACCAAATCTTTTTTGGTGTAAAAATTCAAGGTCATTTTCAAGGTCAAAAACGTTGTAACTCCTTCATTTTTTCGAATTTCGATCATTTTCCACAATTCCGCAGTTCGAAATTCGAAAACGATTCGTACAATAAACAAAATTACATAAAATTTCACATTTTATTTTTTTTGCATTTTTTTCGCAAAGGCTAACCCCTTATGAAAATTTTAAATTTTTGATGCGAAAAAATTTTTCGAGTTGAGTATGCAGTATTGAAGATTATGGCAAAAAAATCGGATTAGTGCAACTCCCAAGTTTTTTCTTCAAAAAACAAGCTCAAAATCGCATAATTAATATCCGAAAAATGGTAAAAAAATCGAGGTGAGTTTGAGATTGCTGTAACATCTTTAGTTTTGCGAATTTCAAAATTCTAAGGACAACGTTGGATTCGTGAGGAAAATCTCTTTCCGTAGAGGTGCTACATGAAGGAATAGTGTAAAATTTTCTATGAAAAACATTGCAAAAACCAAATCTTTTTTGGTGTAAAAATTCAAGGTCATTTTCAAGGTCAAAAACGCTGTAACTCCTTCATTTTTTCGAATTTCGATCATTTTCCACAATTCCGCAGTTCGAAATTCGAAAACGATTCGTACAATAAACAAAATTACATAAAATTTCACATTTTATTTTTTTTGCATTTTTTTCGCAAAGGCGAAAAATTTTCAATTTTTGATGCGAAAAAATTTTTCGAGTTGAGTATGCAGTATTGAAGATTATGGCAAAAAAATCGGATTAGTGCAACTCCCAAGTTTTTTCTTCAAAAAACAAGCTCAAAATCGCATAATTAATATCCGAAAAATGGTAAAAAAATCGAGGTGAGTTTGAGATTGCTGTAACATCTTTAGTTTTGCGAATTTCAAAATTCTAAGGACACCGTTGGATTCGTGAGGAAAATCTCTTTCCGTAGAGGTGCTACATGAAGGAATAGTGTAAAATTTTCTATGAAAAACATTGCAAAAACCAAATCTTTTTTGGTGTAAAAATTCAAGGTCATTTTCAAGGTCAAAAACGTTGTAACTCCTTCATTTTTTCGAATTTCGATCATTTTCCACAATTCCGCAGTTCGAAATTCGAAAACGATTCGTACAATAAACAAAATTACATAAAATTTCACATTTTATTTTTTTTGCATTTTTTTTGCAAAGGCTAACCCCTTATGAAAATTTTCAATTTTTGATGCGAAAAAATTTTTCGAGTTGAGTATGCAGTATTGAAGATTATGGCAAAAAAATCGGATTAGTGCAACTCCCAAGTTTTTTCTTCAAAAAACAAGCTCAAAATCGCATAATTAATATCCGAAAAATGGTAAAAAAATCGAGGTGAGTTTGAGATTGCTCTAACATCTTTAGTTTTGCGAATTTCAAAATTCTAAGGACACCCTTGGATTCGTGAGGAAAATCTCTTTCCGTAGAGGTGCTACATGAAGGAATAGTGTAAAATTTTCTATGAAAAACATTGCAAAAACCAAATCTTTTTTGGTGTAAAAATTCAAGGTCATTTTCAAGGTCAAAAACGTTGTAACTCCTTCATTTTTTCGAATTTCGATCATTTTCCACAATTCCGCAGTTCGAAATTCGAAAACGATTCGTACAATAAACAAAATTACATAAAATTTCACATTTTATTTTTTTTTGCATTTTTTTCGCAAAGGCTAACCCCTTATGAAAATTTTAAATTTTTGATGCGAAAAAATTTTTCGAGTTGAGTATGCAGTATTGAAGATTATGGCAAAAAAAATCGGATTAGTGCAACTCCCAAGTTTTTTTTTCAAGGTCATTTTCAAGGTCAAAAACGTTGTAACTCCTTCATTTTTTCGAATTTCGATCATTTTCCACAATTCCGCAGTTCGAAATTCGAAAACGATTCGTACAATAAACAAAATTACATAAAATTTCACATTTTATTTTTTTTTGCATTTTTTTCGCAAAGGCTAACCCCTTATGAAAATTTTAAATTTTTGATGCGAAAAAATTTTTCGTGTTGAGTATGCAGTATTGAAGATTATGGCAAAAAAATCGGATTAGTGCAACTCCCAAGTTTTTTCTTCAAAAAACAAGCTCAAAATCGCATAATTAATATCCGAAAAATGGTAAAAAAATCGAGGTGAGTTTGAGATTGCTGTAACATCTTTAGTTTTGCGAATTTCAAAATTCTAAGGACACCGTTGGATTCGTGAGGAAAATCTCTTTCCGTAGAGGTGCTACATGAAGGAATAGTGTAAAATTGTCTATGAAAAACATTGCAAAAACCAAATCTTTTTTGGTGTAAAAATTCAAGGTCATTTTCAAGGTCAAAAACGTTGTAACTCCTTCATTTTTTCGAATTTCGATCATTTTCCACAATTCCGCAGTTCGAAATTCGAAAACGATTCGTACAATAAACAAAATTACATAAAATTTCACATTTTATTTTTTTTTGCATTTTTTTTTGCAAAGGCTAACCCCTTATGAAAATTTTCAATTTTTGATGCGAAAAAATTTTTCGAGTTGAGTATGCAGTATTGAAGATTATGGCAAAAAAATCGGATTAGTGCAACTCCCAAGTTTTTTCTTCAAAAAACAAGCTCAAAATCGCATAATTAATATCCGAAAAATGGTAAAAAAATCGAGGTGAGTTTGAGATTGCTGTAACATCTTTAGTTTAGCGAATTTCAAAATTCTAAGGACACCGTTGGATTCGTGAGGAAAATCTCTTTCCGTAGAGGTGCTACATGAAGGAATAGTGTAAAATTGTCTATGAAAAACATTGCAAAAACCAAATCTTTTTTGGTGTAAAAATTCAAGGTCATTTTCAAGGTCAAAAACGTTGTAACTCCTTCATTTTTTCGAATTTCGATCATTTTCCACAATTCCGCAGTTCGAAATTCGAAAACGATTCGTACAATAAACAAAATTACATAAAATTTCACATTTTATTTTTTTGCATTTTTTTTGCAAAGGCTAACCCCTTATGAAAATTTTAAATTTTTGATGCGAAAAAATTTTTCGAGTTGAGTATGCAGTATTGAAGATTATGGCAAAAAAATCGGATTAGTGCAACTCCCAAGTTTTTTCTTCAAAAAACAAGCTCAAAATCGCATAATTAATATCCGAAAAATGGTAAAAAAAATCGAGGTGAGTTTGAGATTGCTGTAACATCTTTAGTTTTGCGAATTTCAAAATTCTTAGGACACCCTTGGATTCGTGAGGAAAATCTCTTTCATTTTTTCGAATTTCGATCATTTTCCACAATTCCGCAGTTCGAAATTCGAAAACGATTCGTACAATAAACAAAATTACATAAAATTTCACATTTTATTTTTTTTGCATTTTTTTCGCAAAGGCTAACCCCTTATGAAAATTTTAAATTTTTGATGCGAAAAAATTTTTCGAGTTGAGTATGCAGTATTGAAGATTATGGCAAAAAAAATCGGATTAGTGCAACTCCCAAGTTTTTTTTTCAAGGTCATTTTCAAGGTCAAAAACGTTGTAACTCCTTCATTTTTTCGAATTTCGATCATTTTCCACAATTCCGCAGTTCGAAATTCGAAAACGATTCGTACAATAAACAAAATTACATAAAATTTCACATTTTATTTTTTTTTGCATTTTTTTCGCAAAGGCTAACCCCTTATGAAAATTTTAAATTTTTGATGCGAAAAAATTTTTCGTGTTGAGTATGCAGTATTGAAGATTATGGCAAAAAAATCGGATTAGTGCAACTCCCAAGTTTTTTCTTCAAAAAACAAGCTCAAAATCGCATAATTAATATCCGAAAAATGGTAAAAAAATCGAGGTGAGTTTGAGATTGCTGTAACATCTTTAGTTTTGCGAATTTCAAAATTCTAAGGACACCGTTGGATTCGTGAGGAAAATCTCTTTCCGTAGAGGTGCTACATGAAGGAATAGTGTAAAATTGTCTATGAAAAACATTGCAAAAACCAAATCTTTTTTGGTGTAAAAATTCAAGGTCATTTTCAAGGTCAAAAACGTTGTAACTCCTTCATTTTTTCGAATTTCGATCATTTTCCACAATTCCGCAGTTCGAAATTCGAAAACGATTCGTACAATAAACAAAATTACATAAAATTTCACATTTTATTTTTTTTTGCATTTTTTTTTGCAAAGGCTAACCCCTTATGAAAATTTTCAATTTTTGATGCGAAAAAATTTTTCGAGTTGAGTATGCAGTATTGAAGATTATGGCAAAAAAATCGGATTAGTGCAACTCCCAAGTTTTTTCTTCAAAAAACAAGCTCAAAATCGCATAATTAATATCCGAAAAATGGTAAAAAAATCGAGGTGAGTTTGAGATTGCTGTAACATCTTTAGTTTAGCGAATTTCAAAATTCTAAGGACACCGTTGGATTCGTGAGGAAAATCTCTTTCCGTAGAGGTGCTACATGAAGGAATAGTGTAAAATTGTCTATGAAAAACATTGCAAAAACCAAATCTTTTTTGGTGTAAAAATTCAAGGTCATTTTCAAGGTCAAAAACGTTGTAACTCCTTCATTTTTTCGAATTTCGATCATTTTCCACAATTCCGCAGTTCGAAATTCGAAAACGATTCGTACAATAAACAAAATTACATAAAATTTCACATTTTATTTTTTTGCATTTTTTTTGCAAAGGCTTACCCCTTATGAAAATTTTAAATTTTTGATGCGAAAAAATTTTTCGAGTTGAGTATGCAGTATTGAAGATTATGGCAAAAAAATCGGATTAGTGCAACTCCCAAGTTTTTTCTTCAAAAAACAAGCTCAAAATCGCATAATTAATATCCGAAAAATGGTAAAAAAAATCGAGGTGAGTTTGAGATTGCTGTAACATCTTTAGTTTTGCGAATTTCAAAATTCTTAGGACACCCTTGGATTCGTGAGGAAAATCTCTTTCATTTTTTCGAATTTCGATCATTTTCCACAATTCCGCAGTTCGAAATTCGAAAACGATTCGTACAATAAACAAAATTACATAAAATTTCACATTTTATTTTTTTTTGCATTTTTTTCGCAAAGGCTAACCCCTTATGAAAATTTTAAATTTTTGATGCGAAAAAATTTTTCGAGTTGAGTATGCAGTATTGAAGATTATGGCAAAAAAATCGGATTAGTGCAACTCCCAAGTTTTTTCTTCAAAAAACAAGCTCAAAATCGCATAATTAATATCCGAAAAATGGAAAAAAATCGAGGTGAGTTTGAGATTGCTGTAACATCTTTAGTTTTGCGAATTTCAAAATTCTAAGGACACCGTTGGATTCGTGAGGAAAATCTCTTTCCGTAGAGGTGCTACATGAAGGAATAGTGTAAAATTTTCTATGAAAAACATTGCAAAAACCAAATCTTTTTTGGTGTAAAAATTCAAGGTCATTTTCAAGGTCAAAAACGTTGTAACTCCTTAATTTTTTCGAATTTCGATCATTTTCCACAATTCCGCAGTTCGAAATTCGAAAACGATTCGTACAATAAACAAAATTACATAAAATTTCACATTTTATTTTTTTTGCATTTTTTTCGCAAAGGATTACCCCTTATGAAAATTTTCAATTTTTGATGCGAAAAAATTTTTTGAGTTGAGTATGCAGTATTGAAGATTATGGCAAAAAAATCGGATTAGTGCAACTCCCAAGTTTTTTCTTCAAAAAACAAGCTCAAAATCGCATAATTAATATCCGAAAAATGGTAAAAAAATCGAGGTGAGTTTGAGATTGCTGTAACATCTTTAGTTTTGCGAATTTCAAAATTCTTAGGACACCCTTGGATTCGTGAGGAAAATCTCTTTCCGTAGAGGTGCTACATGAAGGAATAGTGTAAAATTTTCTATGAAAAACATTGCAAAAACCAAATCTTTTTTGGTGTAAAAATTCAAGGTCATTTTCAAGGTCAAAAACGTTGTAACTCCTTCATTTTTCCGAATTTCGATCATTTTCCACAATTCCGCAGTTCGAAATTCGAAAACGATTCGTACAATAAACAAAATTACATAAAATTTCACATTTTATTTTTTTTGCATTTTTTTCGCAAAGGCTAACCCCTTATGAAAATTTTCAATTTTTGATGCGAAAAAATTTTTCGAGTTGAGTATGCAGTATTGAAGATTATGGCAAAAAAATCGGATTAGTGCAACTCCCAAGTTTTTTCTTCAAAAAACAAGCTCAAAATCGCATAATTAATATCCGAAAAATGGTAAAAAAATCGAGGTGAGTTTGAGATTGCTGTAACATCTTTAATTGTGTGAATTTCAAAATTCTAAGGACACCGTTGGATTCGTGAGGAAAATCTCTTTCCGTAGAGGTGCTACATGAAGGAATAGTGTAAAATTTTCTATGAAAAACATTGCAAAAACCAAATCTTTTTTGGTGTAAAAATTCAAGGTCATTTTCAAGGTCAAAAACGTTGTAACTCCTTCATTTTTTCGAATTTCGATCATTTTCCACAATTCCGCAGTTCGAAATTCGAAAACGATTCGTACAATAAACAAAATTACATAAAATTTCACATTTTATTTTTTTTGCATTTTTTTCGCAAAGGATTACCCCTTATGAAAATTTTCAATTTTTGATGCGAAAAAATTTTTTGAGTTGAGTATGCAGTATTGAAGATTATGGCAAAAAAATCGGATTAGTGCAACTCCCAAGTTTTTTCTTCAAAAAACAAGCTCAAAATCGCATAATTAATATCCGAAAAATGGTAAAAAAATCGAGGTGAGTTTGAGATTGCTGTAACATCTTTAGTTTTGCGAATTTCAAAATTCTTAGGACACCCTTGGATTCGTGAGGAAAATCTCTTTCCGTAGAGGTGCTACATGAAGGAATAGTGTAAAATTTTCTATGAAAAACATTGCAAAAACCAAATCTTTTTTGGTGTAAAAATTCAAGGTCATTTTCAAGGTCAAAAACGTTGTAACTCCTTAATTTTTTCGAATTTCGATCATTTTCCACAATTCCGCAGTTCGAAATTCGAAAACGATTCGTACAATAAACAAAATTACATAAAATTTCACATTTTATTTTTTTTGCATTTTTTTCGCAAAGGCTAACCCCTTATGAAAATTTTCAATTTTTGATGCGAAAAAATTTTTCGAGTTGAGTATGCAGTATTGAAGATTATGGCAAAAAAATCGGATTAGTGCAACTCCCAAGTTTTTTCTTCAAAAAACAAGCTCAAAATCGCATAATTAATATCCGAAAAATGGTAAAAAAATCGAGGTGAGTTTGAGATTGCTGTAACATCTTTAGTTTTGCGAATTTCAAAATTCTTAGGACACCCTTGGATTCGTGAGGAAAATCTCTTTCCGTAGAGGTGCTACATGAAGGAATAGTGTAAAATTTTCTATGAAAAACATTGCAAAAACCAAATCTTTTTTGGTGTAAAAATTCAAGGTCATTTTCAAGGTCAAAAACGTTGTAACTCCTTAATTTTTTCGAATTTCGATCATTTTCCACAATTCCGCAGTTCGAAATTCGAAAACGATTCGTACAATAAACAAAATTACATAAAATTTCACATTTTATTTTTTTTGCATTTTTTTCGCAAAGGCTAACCCCTTATGAAAATTTTCAATTTTTGATGCGAAAAAATTTTTCGAGTTGAGTATGCAGTATTGAAGATTATGGCAAAAAAATCGGATTAGTGCAACTCCCAAGTTTTTTCTTCAAAAAACAAGCTCAAAATCGCATAATTAATATCCGAAAAATGGTAAAAAAATCGAGGTGAGTTTGAGATTGCTGTAACATCTTTAATTGTGCGAATTTCAAAATTCTAAGGACACCCTTGGATTCGTGAGGAAAATCTCTTTCCGTAGAGGTGCTACATGAAGGAATAGTGTAAAATTTTCTATGAAAAACATTGCAAAAACCAAATCTTTTTTGGTGTAAAAATTCAAGGTCATTTTCAAGGTCAAAAACGTTGTAACTCCTTCATTTTTTCGAATTTCGATCATTTTCCACAATTCCGCAGTTCGAAATTCGAAAACGATTCGTACAATAAACAAAATTACATAAAATTTCACATTTTATTTTTTTTGCATTTTTTTCGCAAAGGATTACCCCTTATGAAAATTTTCAATTTTTGATGCGAAAAAATTTTTTGAGTTGAGTATGCAGTATTGAAGATTATGGCAAAAAAATCGGATTAGTGCAACTCCCAAGTTTTTTCTTCAAAAAACAAGCTCAAAATCGCATAATTAATATCCGAAAAATGGTAAAAAAAATCGAGGTGAGTTTGAGATTGCTGTAACATCTTTAGTTTTGCGAATTTCAAAATTCTTAGGACACCCTTGGATTCGTGAGGAAAATCTCTTTCCGTAGAGGTGCTACATGAAGGAATAGTGTAAAATTTTCTATGAAAAACATTGCAAAAACCAAATCTTTTTTGGTGTAAAAATTCAAGGTCATTTTCAAGGTCAAAAACGTTGTAACTCCTTCATTTTTTCGAATTTCGATCATTTTCCACAATTCCGCAGTTCGAAATTCGAAAACGATTCGTACAATAAACAAAATTACATAAAATTTCACATTTTATTTTTTTTGCATTTTTTTCGCAAAGAAAATTTTCAATTTTTGATGCGAAAAAATTTTTCGAGTTGAGTATGCAGTATTGAAGATTATGGCAAAAAAATCGGATTAGTGCAACTCCCAAGTTTTTTCTTCAAAAAACAAGCTCAAAATCGCATAATTAATATCCGAAAAATGGTAAAAAAATCGAGGTGAGTTTGAGATTGCTGTAACATCTTTAGTTTTGCGAATTTCAAAATTCTAAGGACACCGTTGGATTCGTGAGGAAAATCTCTTTCCGTAGAGGTGCTACATGAAGGAATAGTGTAAAATTTTCTATGAAAAACATTGCAAAAACCAAATCTTTTTTGGTGTAAAAATTCAAGGTCATTTTCAAGGTCAAAAACGCTGTAACTCCTTCATTTTTTCGAATTTCGATCATTTTCCACAATTCCGCAGTTCGAAATTCGAAAACGATTCGTACAATAAACAAAATTACATAAAATTTCACATTTTATTTTTTTTGCATTTTTTTCGCAAAGGCTAACCCCTTATGAAAATTTTCAATTTTTGATGCGAAAAAATTTTTCGAGTTGAGTATGCAGTATTGAAGATTATGGCAAAAAAATCGGATTAGTGCAACTCCCAAGTTTTTTCTTCAAAAAACAAGCTCAAAATCGCATAATTAATATCCGAAAAATGGTAAAAAAATCGAGGTGAGTTTGAGATTGCTGTAACATCTTTAGTTTTGCGAATTTCAAAATTCTAAGGACACCGTTGGATTCGTGAGGAAAATCTCTTTCCGTAGAGGTGCTACATGAAGGAATAGTGTAAAATTTTCTATGAAAAACATTGCAAAAACCAAATCTTTTTTGGTGTAAAAATTCAAGGTCATTTTCAAGGTCAAAAACGTTGTAACTCCTTCATTTTTTCGAATTTCGATCATTTTCCACAATTCCGCAGTTCGAAATTCGAAAACGATTCGTACAATAAACAAAATTACATAAAATTTCACATTTTATTTTTTTTTGCATTTTTTTTGCAAAGGCTAACCCCTTATGAAAATTTTCAATTTTTGATGCGAAAAAATTTTTCGAGTTGAGTATGCAGTATTGAAGATTATGGCAAAAAAATCGGATTAGTGCAACTCCCAAGTTTTTTCTTCAAAAAACAAGCTCAAAATAGCATAATTAATATCCGAAAAATGGTAAAAAAATCGAGGTGAGTTTGAGATTGCTCTAACATCTTTAGTTTTGCGAATTTCAAAATTCTAAGGACACCCTTGGATTCGTGAGGAAAATCTCTTTCCGTAGAGGTGCTACATGAAGGAATAGTGTAAAATTTTCTATGAAAAACATTGCAAAAACCAAATCTTTTTTGGTGTAAAAATTCAAGGTCATTTTCAAGGTCAAAAACGTTGTAACTCCTTCATTTTTTCGAATTTCGATCATTTTCCACAATTCCGCAGTTCGAAATTCGAAAACGATTCGTACAATAAACAAAATTACATAAAATTTCACATTTTATTTTTTTTGCATTTTTTTCGCAAAGGCTAACCCCTTATGAAAATTTTAAATTTTTGATGCGAAAAAATTTTTCGAGTTGAGTATGCAGTATTGAAGATTATGGCAAAAAAAATCGGATTAGTGCAACTCCCAAGTTTTTTTTTCAAGGTCATTTTCAAGGTCAAAAACGTTGTAACTCCTTCATTTTTTCGAATTTCGATCATTTTCCACAATTCCGCAGTTCGAAATTCGAAAACGATTCGTACAATAAACAAAATTACATAAAATTTCACATTTTATTTTTTTTTGCATTTTTTTCGCAAAGGCTAACCCCTTATGAAAATTTTCAATTTTTGATGCGAAAAAATTTTTCGAGTTGAGTATGCAGTATTGAAGATTATGGCAAAAAAATCGGATTAGTGCAACTCCCAAGTTTTTTCTTCAAAAAACAAGCTCAAAATCGCATAATTAATATCCGAAAAATGGTAAAAAAATCGAGGTGAGTTTGAGATTGCTGTAACATCTTTAGTTTTGCGAATTTCAAAATTCTAAGGACACCGTTGGATTCGTGAGGAAAATCTCTTTCCGTAGAGGTGCTACATGAAGGAATAGTGTAAAATTGTCTATGAAAAACATTGCAAAAACCAAATCTTTTTTGGTGTAAAAATTCAAGGTCATTTTCAAGGTCAAAAACGTTGTAACTCCTTCATTTTTTCGAATTTCGATCATTTTCCACAATTCCGCAGTTCGAAATTCGAAAACGATTCGTACAATAAACAAAATTACATAAAATTTCACATTTTATTTTTTTTGCATTTTTTTCAATTTTTGATGCGAAAAAATTTTTCGAGTTGAGTATGCAGTATTGAAGATTATGGCAAAAAAATCGGATTAGTGCAACTCCCAAGTTTTTTCTTCAAAAAACAAGCTCAAAATCGCATAATTAATATCCGAAAAATGGTAAAAAAATCGAGGTGAGTTTGAGATTGCTGTAACATCTTTAGTTTTGCGAATTTCAAAATTCTAAGGACACCGTTGGATTCGTGAGGAAAATCTCTTTCCGTAGAGGTGCTACATGAAGGAATAGTGTAAAATTGTCTATGAAAAACATTGCAAAAACCAAATCTTTTTTGGTGTAAAAATTCAAGGTCATTTTCAAGGTCAAAAACGTTGTAACTCCTTCATTTTTTCGAATTTCGATCATTTTCCACAATTCCGCAGTTCGAAATTCGAAAACGATTCGTACAATAAACAAAATTACATAAAATTTCACATTTTATTTTTTTTTGCATTTTTTTTGCAAAGGCTAACCCCTTATGAAAATTTTCAATTTTTGATGCGAAAAAATTTTTCGAGTTGAGTATGCAGTATTGAAGATTATGGCAAAAAAATCGGATTAGTGCAACTCCCAAGTTTTTTCTTCAAAAAACAAGCTCAAAATCGCATAATTAATATCCGAAAAATGGTAAAAAAATCGAGGTGAGTTTGAGATTGCTGTAACATCTTTAGTTTTGCGAATTTCAAAATTCTAAGGACACCGTTGGATTCGTGAGGAAAATCTCTTTCCGTAGAGGTGCTACATGAAGGAATAGTGTAAAATTGTCTATGAAAAACATTGCAAAAACCAAATCTTTTTTGGTGTAAAAATTCAAGGTCATTTTCAAGGTCAAAAACGTTGTAACTCCTTCATTTTTTCGAATTTCGATCATTTTCCACAATTCCGCAGTTCGAAATTCGAAAACGATTCGTACAATAAACAAAATTACATAAAATTTCACATTTTATTTTTTTTTGCATTTTTTTCGCAAAGGCTAACCCCTTATGAAAATTTTCAATTTTTGATGCGAAAAAATTTTTCGAGTTGAGTATGCAGTATTGAAGATTATGGCAAAAAAATCGGATTAGTGCAACTCCCAAGTTTTTTCTTCAAAAAACAAGCTCAAAATCGCATAATTAATATCCGAAAAATGGTAAAAAAATCGAGGTGAGTTTGAGATTGCTGTAACATCTTTAGTTTTGCGAATTTCAAAATTCTAAGGACACCGTTGGATTCGTGAGGAAAATCTCTTTCCGTAGAGGTGCTACATGAAGGAATAGTGTAAAATTTTCTATGAAAAACATTGCAAAAACCAAATCTTTTTTGGTGTAAAAATTCAAGGTCATTTTCAAGGTCAAAAACGTTGTAACTCCTTCATTTTTTCGAATTTCGATCATTTTCCACAATTCCGCAGTTCGAAATTCGAAAACGATTCGTACAATAAACAAAATTACATAAAATTTCACATTTTATTTTTTTTTGCATTTTTTTCGCAAAGGCTAACCCCTTATGAAAATTTTCAATTTTTGATGCGAAAAAATTTTTCGAGTTGAGTATGCAGTATTGAAGATTATGGCAAAAAAATCGGATTAGTGCAACTCCCAAGTTTTTTCTTCAAAAAACAAGCTCAAAATCGCATAATTAATATCCGAAAAATGGTAAAAAAATCGAGGTGAGTTTGAGATTGCTGTAACATCTTTAGTTTTGCGAATTTCAAAATTCTTAGGACACCCTTGGATTCGTGAGGAAAATCTCTTTCCGTAGAGGTGCTACATGAAGGAATAGTGTAAAATTTTCTATGAAAAACATTGCAAAAACCAAATCTTTTTTGGTGTAAAAATTCAAGGTCATTTTCAAGGTCAAAAACGTTGTAACTCCTTAATTTTTTCGAATTTCGATCATTTTCCACAATTCCGCAGTTCGAAATTCGAAAACGATTCGTACAATAAACAAAATTACATAAAATTTCACATTTTATTTTTTTAGCATTTTTTTCGCAAAGGCTAACCCCTTATGAAAATTTTCAATTTTTGATGCGAAAAAATTTTTCGAGTTGAGTATGCAGTATTGAAGATTATGGCAAAAAAATCGGATTAGTGCAACTCCCAAGTTTTTTCTTCAAAAAACAAGCTCAAAATCGCATAATTAATATCCGAAAAATGGTAAAAAAATCGAGGTGAGTTTGAGATTGCTGTAACATCTTTAGTTTTGCGAATTTCAAAATTCTAAGGACACCGTTGGATTCGTGAGGAAAATCTCTTTCCGTAGAGGTGCTACATGAAGGAATAGTGTAAAATTGTCTATGAAAAACATTGCAAAAACCAAATCTTTTTTGGTGTAAAAATTCAAGGTCATTTTCAAGGTCAAAAACGTTGTAACTCCTTCATTTTTTCGAATTTCGATCATTTTCCACAATTCCGCAGTTCGAAATTCGAAAACGATTCGTACAATAAACAAAATTACATAAAATTTCACATTTTATTTTTTTTTGCATTTTTTTCGCAAAGGCTAACCCCTTATGAAAATTTTCAATTTTTGATGCGAAAAAATTTTTCGAGTTGAGTATGCAGTATTGAAGATTATGGCAAAAAAATCGGATTAGTGCAACTCCCAAGTTTTTTCTTCAAAAAACAAGCTCAAAATCGCATAATTAATATCCGAAAAATGGTAAAAAAATCGAGGTGAGTTTGAGATTGCTGTAACATCTTTAGTTTTGCGAATTTCAAAATTCTAAGGACACCGTTGGATTCGTGAGGAAAATCTCTTTCCGTAGAGGTGCTACATGAAGGAATAGTGTAAAATTTTCTATGAAAAACATTGCAAAAACCAAATCTTTTTTGGTGTAAAAATTCAAGGTCATTTTCAAGGTCAAAAACGTTGTAACTCCTTCATTTTTTCGAATTTCGATCATTTTCCACAATTCCGCAGTTCGAAATTCGAAAACGATTCGTACAATAAACAAAATTACATAAAATTTCACATTTTATTTTTTTTTGCATTTTTTTCGCAAAGGCTAACCCCTTATGAAAATTTTCAATTTTTGATGCGAAAAAATTTTTCGAGTTGAGTATGCAGTATTGAAGATTATGGCAAAAAAATCGGATTAGTGCAACTCCCAAGTTTTTTCTTCAAAAAACAAGCTCAAAATCGCATAATTAATATCCGAAAAATGGTAAAAAAATCGAGGTGAGTTTGAGATTGCTGTAACATCTTTAGTTTTGCGAATTTCAAAATTCTTAGGACACCCTTGGATTCGTGAGGAAAATCTCTTTCCGTAGAGGTGCTACATGAAGGAATAGTGTAAAATTTTCTATGAAAAACATTGCAAAAACCAAATCTTTTTTGGTGTAAAAATTCAAGGTCATTTTCAAGGTCAAAAACGTTGTAACTCCTTAATTTTTTCGAATTTCGATCATTTTCCACAATTCCGCAGTTCGAAATTCGAAAACGATTCGTACAATAAACAAAATTACATAAAATTTCACATTTTATTTTTTTAGCATTTTTTTCGCAAAGGCTAACCCCTTATGAAAATTTTCAATTTTTGATGCGAAAAAATTTTTCGAGTTGAGTATGCAGTATTGAAGATTATGGCAAAAAAATCGGATTAGTGCAACTCCCAAGTTTTTTCTTCAAAAAACAAGCTCAAAATCGCATAATTAATATCCGAAAAATGGTAAAAAAATCGAGGTGAGTTTGAGATTGCTGTAACATCTTTAGTTTTGCGAATTTCAAAATTCTAAGGACACCGTTGGATTCGTGAGGAAAATCTCTTTCCGTAGAGGTGATACATGAAGGAATAGTGTAAAATTTTCTATGAAAAACATTGCAAAAAAAAAGGCTAACCCCTTATGAAAATTTTAAATTTTTGATGCGAAAAAATTTTTCGAGTTGAGTATGCAGTATTGAAGATTATGGCAAAAAAATCGGATTAGTGCAACTCCCAAGTTTTTTCTTCAAAAAACAAGCTCAAAATCGCATAATTAATATCCGAAAAATGGTAAAAAAATCGAGGTGAGTTTGAGATTGCTGTAACATCTTTAATTGTGCGAATTTCAAAATTCTAAGGACACCGTTGGATTCGTGAGGAAAATCTCTTTCCGTAGAGGTGCTACATGAAGGAATAGTGTAAAATTTTCTATGAAAAACATTGCAAAAACCAAATCTTTTTTGGTGTAAAAATTCAAGGTCATTTTCAAGGTCAAAAACGTTGTAACTCCTTCATTTTTTCGAATTTCGATCATTTTCCACAATTCCGCAGTTCGAAATTCGAAAACGATTCGTACAATAAACAAAATTACATAAAATTTCACATTTTATTTTTTTTGCATTTTTTTCGCAAAGGATTACCCCTTATGAAAATTTTCAATTTTTGATGCGAAAAAATTTTTTGAGTTGAGAATGCAGTATTGAAGATTATGGCAAAAAAATCGGATTAGTGCAACTCCCAAGTTTTTTCTTCAAAAAACAAGCTCAAAATCGCATAATTAATATCCGAAAAATGGTAAAAAAATCGAGGTGAGTTTGAGATTGCTGTAACATCTTTAGTTTTGCGAATTTCAAAATTCTTAGGACACCCTTGGATTCGTGAGGAAAATCTCTTTCCGTAGAGGTGCTACATGAAGGAATAGTGTAAAATTTTCTATGAAAAACATTGCAAAAACCAAATCTTTTTTGGTGTAAAAATTCAAGGTCATTTTCAAGGTCAAAAACGTTGTAACTCCTTCATTTTTTCGAATTTCGATCATTTTCCACAATTCCGCAGTTCGAAATTCGAAAACGATTCGTACAATAAACAAAATTACATAAAATTTCACATTTTATTTTTTTTGCATTTTTTTCGCAAAGGATTACCCCTTATGAAAATTTTCAATTTTTGATGCGAAAAAATTTTTTGAGTTGAGTATGCAGTATTGAAGATTATGGCAAAAAAATCGGATTAGTGCAACTCCCAAGTTTTTTCTTCAAAAAACAAGCTCAAAATCGCATAATTAATATCCGAAAAATGGTAAAAAAATCGAGGTGAGTTTGAGATTGCTGTAACATCTTTAGTTTTGCGAATTTCAAAATTCTTAGGACACCCTTGGATTCGTGAGGAAAATCTCTTTCCGTAGAGGTGCTACATGAAGGAATAGTGTAAAATTTTCTATGAAAAACATTGCAAAAACCAAATCTTTTTTGGTGTAAAAATTCAAGGTCATTTTCAAGGTCAAAAACGTTGTAACTCCTTCATTTTTTCGAATTTCGATCATTTTCCACAATTCCGCAGTTCGAAATTCGAAAACGATTCGTACAATAAACAAAATTACATAAAATTTCACATTTTATTTTTTTTGCATTTTTTTCGCAAAGGCTAACCCCTTATGAAAATTTTCAATTTTTGATGCGAAAAAATTTTTCGAGTTGAGTATGCAGTATTGAAGATTATGGCAAAAAAATCGGATTAGTGCAACTCCCAAGTTTTTTCTTCAAAAAACAAGCTCAAAATCGCATAATTAATATCCGAAAAATGGTAAAAAAATCGAGGTGAGTTTGAGATTGCTGTAACATCTTTAATTGTGCGAATTTCAAAATTCTAAGGACACCCTTGGATTCGTGAGGAAAATCTCTTTCCGTAGAGGTGCTACATGAAGGAATAGTGTAAAATTTTCTATGAAAAACATTGCAAAAACCAAATCTTTTTTGGTGTAAAAATTCAAGGTCATTTTCAAGGTCAAAAACGTTGTAACTCCTTCATTTTTTCGAATTTCGATCATTTTCCACAATTCCGCAGTTCGAAATTCGAAAACGATTCGTACAATAAACAAAATTACATAAAATTTCACATTTTATTTTTTTTGCATTTTTTTCGCAAAGGCTAACCCCTTATGAAAATTTTCAATTTTTGATGCGAAAAAATTTTTCGAGTTGAGTATGCAGTATTGAAGATTATGGCAAAAAAATCGGATTAGTGCAACTCCCAAGTTTTTTCTTCAAAAAACAAGCTCAAAATCGCATAATTAATATCCGAAAAATGGTAAAAAAATCGAGGTGAGTTTGAGATTGCTGTAACATCTTTAATTGTGCGAATTTCAAAATTCTAAGGACACCGTTGGATTCGTGAGGAAAATCTCTTTCCGTAGAGGTGCTACATGAAGGAATAGTGTAAAATTTTCTATGAAAAACATTGCAAAAACCAAATCTTTTTTGGTGTAAAAATTCAAGGTCATTTTCAAGGTCAAAAACTTTGTAACTCCTTCATTTTTTCGAATTTCGATCATTTTCCACAATTCCGCGGTTCGAAATTCGAAAACGATTCGTACAATAAACAAAATTACATAAAATTTCACATTTTATTTTTTTTGCATTTTTTTCGCAAAGGCTAACCCCTTATGAAAATTTTCAATTTTTGATGCGAAAAAATTTTTCGAGTTGAGTATGCAGTATTGAAGATTATGGCAAAAAAATCGGATTTGTGCAACTCCCAAGATTTTTCTTCAAAAAACAAGCTCAAAATCGCATAATTAATATCCGAAAAATGGTAAAAAATCGAGGTGATTTTGAGATTGCTGTAACATCTTTAGTTTTGCGAATTTCAAAATTCTAAGGACACCGTTGGATTCGTGAGGAAAATCTCTTTCCGTAGAGGTGCTACATGAAGGAATAGTGTAAAATTTTCTATGAAAAACATTGCAAAAACCAAATCTTTTTTGGTGTAAAAATTCAAGGTCATTTTCAAGGTCAAAAACTTTGTAACTCCTTCATTTTTTCGAATTTCGATCATTTTCCACAATTCCGCAGTTCGAAATTCGAAAACGATTCGTACAATAAACAAAATTACATAAAATTTCACATTTTATCTTTTTTGCATTTTTTTCGCAAAGGATTACCCCTTATGAAAATTTTCAATTTTTGATGCGAAAAAATTTTTTGAGTTGAGTATGCAGTATTGAAGATTATGGCAAAAAATCGGATTAGTGCAACTCCCAAGTTTTTTCTTCAAAAAACAAGCTCAAAATCGCATAATTAATATCCGAAAAATGGTAAAAAAATCGAGGTGAGTTTGAGATTGCTGTAACATCTTTAGTTTTGCGAATTTCAAAATTCTTAGGACACCCTTGGATTCGTGAGGAAAATCTCTTTCCGTAGAGGTGCTACATGAAGGAATAGTGTAAAATTTTCTATGAAAAACATTGCAAAAACCAAATCTTTTTTGGTGTAAAAATTCAAGGTCATTTTCAAGGTCAAAAACTTTGTAACTCCTTCATTTTTTCGAATTTCGATCATTTTCCACAATTCCGCGGTTCGAAATTCGAAAACGATTCGTACAATAAACAAAATTACATAAAATTTCACATTTTATTTTTTTTGCATTTTTTTCGCAAAGGATTACCCCTTATGAAAATTTTCAATTTTTGATGCGAAAAAATTTTTTGAGTTGAGTATGCAGTATTGAAGATTATGGCAAAAAAATCGGATTAGTGCAACTCCCAAGTTTTTTCTTCAAAAAACAAGCTCAAAATCGCATAATTAATATCCGAAAAAT
This sequence comes from Stomoxys calcitrans, assembly GCF_963082655.1. Taxonomy (NCBI): domain Eukaryota; kingdom Metazoa; phylum Arthropoda; class Insecta; order Diptera; family Muscidae; genus Stomoxys; species Stomoxys calcitrans. The sequence goes on along the minus strand of NC_081556.1, from coordinate 108,349,858 downwards.
GGTAAAAAAATCGAGGTGAGTTTGAGATTGCTGTAACATCTTTAGTTTTGCGAATTTCAAAATTCTTAGGACACCCTTGGATTCGTGAGGAAAATCTCTTTCCGTAGAGGTGCTACATGAAGGAATAGTGTAAAATTTTCTATGAAAAACATTGCAAAAACCAAATCTTTTTTGGTGTAAAAATTCAAGGTCATTTTCAAGGTCAAAAACGTTGTAACTCCTTCATTTTTTCGAATTTCGATCATTTTCCACAATTCCGCAGTTCGAAATTCGAAAACGATTCGTACAATAAACAAAATTACATAACATTTCACATTTTATTTTTTTTGCATTTTTTTCGCAAAGGCTAACCCCTTATGAAAATTTTCAATTTTTGATGCGAAAAAATTTTTCGAGTTGAGTATGCAGTATTGAAGATTATGGCAAAAAAAATCGGATTAGTGCAACTCCCAAGTTTTTTCTTCAAAAAACAAGCTCAAAATCGCATAATTAATATCCGAAAAATGGTAAAAAATCGAGGTGATTTTGAGTTTGCTGTAACATCTTTAGTTTTGCGAATTTCAAAATTCTAAGGACACCGTTGGATTCGTGAGGAAAATCTCTTTCCGTAGAGGTGCTACATGAAGGAATAGTGTAAAATTTTCTATGAAAAACATTGCAAAAACCAAATCTTTTTTGGTGTAAAAATTCAAGGTCATTTTCAAGGTCAAAAACTTTGTAACTCCTTCATTTTTTCGAATTTCGATCATTTTCCACAATTCCGCAGTTCGAAATTCGAAAACGATTCGTACAATAAACAAAATTACATAAAATTTCACATTTTATCTTTTTTGCATTTTTTTCGCAAAGGATTACCCCTTATGAAAATTTTCAATTTTTGATGCGAAAAAATTTTTTGAGTTGAGTATGCAGTATTGAAGATTATGGCAAAAAATCGGATTAGTGCAACTCCCAAGTTTTTTCTTCAAAAAACAAGCTCAAAATCGCATAATTAATATCCGAAAAATGGTAAAAAAATCGAGGTGAGTTTGAGATTGCTGTAACATCTTTAGTTTTGCGAATTTCAAAATTCTTAGGACACCCTTGGATTCGTGAGGAAAATCTCTTTCCGTAGAGGTGCTACATGAAGGAATAGTGTAAAATTTTCTATGAAAAACATTGCAAAAACCAAATCTTTTTTGGTGTAAAAATTCAAGGTCATTTTCAAGGTCAAAAACTTTGTAACTCCTTCATTTTTTCGAATTTCGATCATTTTCCACAATTCCGCGGTTCGAAATTCGAAAACGATTCGTACAATAAACAAAATTACATAAAATTTCACATTTTATTTTTTTTGAATTTTTTTCGCAAAGGATTACCCCTTATGAAAATTTTCAATTTTTGATGCGAAAAAATTTTTTGAGTTGAGTATGCAGTATTGAAGATTATGGCAAAAAAATCGGATTAGTGCAACTCCCAAGTTTTTTCTTCAAAAAACAAGCTCAAAATCGCATAATTAATATCCGAAAAATGGTAAAAAAAATCGAGGTGAGTTTGAGATTGCTGTAACATCTTTAGTTTTGCGAATTTCAAAATTCTTAGGACACCCTTGGATTCGTGAGGAAAATCTCTTTCCGTAGAGGTGCTACATGAAGGAATAGTGTAAAATTTTCTATGAAAAACATTGCAAAAACCAAATCTTTTTTGGTGTAAAAATTCAAGGTCATTTTCAAGGTCAAAAACGTTGTAACTCCTTCATTTTTTCGAATTTCGATCATTTTCCACAATTCCGCAGTTCGAAATTCGAAAACGATTCGTACAATAAACAAAATTACATAAAATTTCACATTTTATTCTTTTTGCATTTTTTTCGCAAAGGCTAACCCCTTATGAAAATTTTCAATTTTTGATGCGAAAAAATTTTTCGAGTTGAGTATGCAGTATTGAAGATTATGGCAAAAAAATCGGATTAGTGCAACTCCCAAGTTTTTTCTTCAAAAAACAAGCTCAAAATCGCATAATTAATATCCGAAAAATGGTAAAAAATCGAGGTGATTTTGAGATTGCTGTAACATCTTTAGTTTTGCGAATTTCAAAATTCTAAGGACACCGTTGGATTCGTGAGGAAAATCTCTTTCCGTAGAGGTGCTACATGAAGGAATAGTGTAAAATTTTCTATGAAAAACATTGCAAAAACCAAATCTTTTTTGGTGTAAAAATTCAAGGTCATTTTCAAGGTCAAAAACTTTGTAACTCCTTCATTTTTTCGAATTTCGATCATTTTCCACAATTCCGCAGTTCGAAATTCGAAAACGATTCGTACAATAAACAAAATTACATAAAATTTCACATTTTATCTTTTTTGCATTTTTTTCGCAAAGGATTACCCCTTATGAAAATTTTCAATTTTTGATGCGAAAAAATTTTTTGAGTTGAGTATGCAGTATTGAAGATTATGGCAAAAAATCGGATTAGTGCAACTCCCAAGTTTTTTCTTCAAAAAACAAGCTCAAAATCGCATAATTAATATCCGAAAAATGGTAAAAAAATCGAGGTGAGTTTGAGATTGCTGTAACATCTTTAGTTTTGCGAATTTCAAAATTCTTAGGACACCCTTGGATTCGTGAGGAAAATCTCTTTCCGTAGAGGTGCTACATGAAGGAATAGTGTAAAATTTTCTATGAAAAACATTGCAAAAACCAAATCTTTTTTGGTGTAAAAATTCAAGGTCATTTTCAAGGTCAAAAACGTTGTAACTCCTTCATTTTTTCGAATTTCGATCATTTTCCACAATTCCGCAGTTCGAAATTCGAAAACGATTCGTACAATAAACAAAATTACATAAAATTTCACATTTTATTTTTTTTGCATTTTTTTCGCAAAGGCTTACCCCTTATGAAAATTTTCAATTTTTGATGCGAAAAAATTTTTCGAGTTGAGTATGCAGTATTGAAGATTATGGCAAAAAAATCGGATTAGTGCAACTCCCAAGTTTTTTCTTCAAAAAACAAGCTCAAAATCGCATAATTAATATCCGAAAAATGGTAAAAAAATCGAGGTGAGTTTGAGATTGCTGTAACATCTTTAATTGTGCGAATTTCAAAATTCTAAGGACACCGTTGGATTCGTGAGGAAAATCTCTTTCCGTAGAGGTGCTACATGAAGGAATAGTGTAAAATTTTCTATGAAAAACATTGCAAAAACCAAATCTTTTTTGGTGTAAAAATTCAAGGTCATTTTCAAGGTCAAAAACGTTGTAACTCCTTCATTTTTTCGAATTTCGATCATTTTCCACAATTCCGCAGTTCGAAATTCGAAAACGATTCGTACAATAAACAAAATTACATAAAATTTCACATTTTATTTTTTTTGCATTTTTTTCGCAACGGCTAACCCCTTATGAAAATTTTCAATTTTTGATGCGAAAAAATTTTTCGAGTTGAGTATGCAGTATTGAAGATTATGGCAAAAAAATCGGATTAGTGCAACTCCCAAGTTTTTTCTTCAAAAAACAAGCTCAAAATCGCATAATTAATACCCGAAAAATGGTAAAAAAAATCGAGGTGAGTTTGAGATTGCTGTAACATCTTTAGTTTTGCGAATTTCAAAATTCTAAGGACACCGTTGGATTCGTGAGGAAAATCTCTTTCCGTAGAGGTGCTACATGAAGGAATAGTGTAAAATTTTCTATGAAAAACATTGCAAAAACCAAATCTTTTTTGGTGTAAAAATTCAAGGTCATTTTCAAGGTCAAAAACGTTGTAACTCCTTCATTTTTTCGAATTTCGATCATTTTCCACAATTCCGCAGTTCGAAATTCGAAAACGATTCGTACAATAAACAAAATTACATAAAATTTCACATTTTATTTTTTTTGCATTTTTTTCGCAAAGGCTAACCCCTTATGAAAATTTTCAATTTTTGATGCGAAAAAATTTTTCGAGTTGAGTATGCAGTATTGAAGATTATGGCAAAAAAATCGGATTAGTGCAACTCCCAAGTTTTTTCTTCAAAAAACAAGCTCAAAATCGCATAATTAATATCCGAAAAATGGTAAAAAAATCGAGGTGAGTTTGAGATTGCTGTAACATCTTTAGTTTTGCGAATTTCAAAATTCTTAGGACACCCTTGGATTCGTGAGGAAAATCTCTTTCCGTAGAGGTGCTACATGAAGGAATAGTGTAAAATTTTCTATGAAAAACATTGCAAAAACCAAATCTTTTTTGGTGTAAAAATTCAAGGTCATTTTCAAGGTCAAAAACGTTGTAACTCCTTCATTTTTTCGAATTTCGATCATTTTCCACAATTCCGCAGTTCGAAATTCGAAAACGATTCGTACAATAAACAAAATTACATAAAATTTCACATTTTATTTTTTTTGCATTTTTTTCGCAAAGGCTAACCCCTTATGAAAATTTTCAATTTTTGATGCGAAAAAATTTTTCGAGTTGAGTATGCAGTATTGAAGATTATGGCAAAAAAATCGGATTAGTGCAACTCCCAAGTTTTTTCTTCAAAAAACAAGCTCAAAATCGCATAATTAATATCCGAAAAATGGTAAAAAATCGAGGTGATTTTGAGATTGCTGTAACATCTTTAGTTTTGCGAATTTCAAAATTCTAAGGACACCGTTGGATTCGTGAGGAAAATCTCTTTCCGTAGAGGTGCTACATGAAGGAATAGTGTAAAATTTTCTATGAAAAACATTGCAAAAACCAAATCTTTTTTGGTGTAAAAATTCAAGGTCATTTTCAAGGTCAAAAACTTTGTAACTCCTTCATTTTTTCGAATTTCGATCATTTTCCACAATTCCGCAGTTCGAAATTCGAAAACGATTCGTACAATAAACAAAATTACATAAAATTTCACATTTTATTTTTTTTGCATTTTTTTCGCAAAGGATTACCCCTTATGAAAATTTTCAATTTTTGATGCGAAAAAATTTTTTGAGTTGAGTATGCAGTATTGAAGATTATGGCAAAAAAATCGGATTAGTGCAACTCCCAAGTTTCTTCTTCAAAAAACAAGCTCAAAATCGCATAATTAATATCCGAAAAATGGTAAAAAAATCGAGGTGAGTTTGAGATTGCTGTAACATCTTTAGTTTTGCGAATTTCAAAATTCTTAGGACACCCTTGGATTCGTGAGGAAAATCTCTTTCCGTAGAGGTGCTACATGAAGGAATAGTGTAAAATTTTCTATGAAAAACATTGCAAAAACCAAATCTTTTTTGGTGTAAAAATTCAAGGTCATTTTCAAGGTTAAAAACGTTGTAACTCCTTCATTTTTTCGAATTTCGATCATTTTCCACAATTCCGCAGTTCGAAATTCGAAAACGATTCGTACAATAAACAAAATTACATAAAATTTCACATTTTATTTTTTTTTTCATTTTTTTCGCAAAGGCTAACCCCTTATGAAAATTTTCAATTTTTGATGCGAAAAAATTTTTCGAGTTGAGTATGCAGTATTGAAGATTATGGCAAAAAAATCGGATTAGTGCAACTCCCAAGTTTTTTCTTCAAAAAACAAGCTCAAAATCGCATAATTAATATCCGAAAAATGGTAAAAAATCGAGGTGATTTTGAGATTGCTGTAACATCTTTAGTTTTGCGAATTTCAAAATTCTAAGGACACCGTTGGATTCGTGAGGAAAATCTCTTTCCGTAGAGGTGCTACATGAAGGAATAGTGTAAAATTTTCTATGAAAAACATTGCAAAAACCAAATCTTTTTTGGTGTAAAAATTCAAGGTCATTTTCAAGGTCAAAAACGTTGTAACTCCTTCATTTTTTCGAATTTCGATCATTTTCCACAATTCCGCAGTTCGAAATTCGAAAACGATTCGTACAATAAACAAAATTACATAAAATTTCACATTTTATTTTTTTTGCATTTTTTTCGCAAAGGCTTACCCCTTATGAAAATTTTAAATTTTTGATGCGAAAAAATTTTTCGAGTTGAGTATGCAGTATTGAAGATTATGGCAAAAAAATCGGATTAGTGCAACTCCCAAGTTTTTTCTTCAAAAAACAAGCTCAAAATCGCATAATTAATATCCGAAAAATGGTAAAAAAATCGAGGTGAGTTTGAGATTGCTGTAACATCTTTAATTGTGCGAATTTCAAAATTCTAAGGACACCGTTGGATTCGTGAGGAAAATCTCTTTCCGTAGAGGTGCTACATGAAGGAATAGTGTAAAATTTTCTATGAAAAACATTGCAAAAACCAAATCTTTTTTGGTGTAAAAATTCAAGGTCATTTTCAAGGTCAAAAACGTTGTAACTCCTTCATTTTTTCGAATTTCGATCATTTTCCACAATTCCGCAGTTCGAAATTCGAAAACGATTCGTACAATAAACAAAATTACATAAAATTTCACATTTTATTTTTTTTTGCATTTTTTTCGCAAAGGCTTACCCCTTATGAAAATTTTAAATTTTTGATGCGAAAAAATTTTTCGAGTTGAGTATGCAGTATTGAAGATTATGGCAAAAAAATCGGATTAGTGCAACTCCCAAGTTTTTTCTTCAAAAAACAAGCTCAAAATCGCATAATTAATACCCGAAAAATGGTAAAAAAAATCGAGGTGAGTTTGAGATTGCTGTAACATCTTTAGTTTTGCGAATTCCAAAATTCTAAGGACACCGTTGGATTCGTGAGGAAAATCTCTTTCCGTAGAGGTGCTACATGAAGGAATAGTGTAAAATTTTCTATGAAAAACATTGCAAAAACCAAATCTTTTTTGGTGTAAAAATTCAAGGTCATTTTCAAGGTCAAAAACGTTGTAACTCCTTCATTTTTTCGAATTTCGATCATTTTCCACAATTCCGCAGTTCGAAATTCGAAAACGATTCGTACAATAAACAAAATTACATAAAATTTCACATTTTATTTTTTTTTGCATTTTTTTCGCAAAGGCTTACCCCTTATGAAAATTTTAAATTTTTGATGCGAAAAAATTTTTCGAGTTGAGTATGCAGTATTGAAGATTATGGCAAAAAAATCGGATTAGTGCAACTCCCAAGTTTTTTCTTCAAAAAACAAGCTCAAAATCGCATAATTAATATCCGAAAAATGGTAAAAAAATCGAGTTGAGTTTGAGATTGCTGTAACATCTTTAATTGTGCGAATTTCAAATTTCTAAGGACACCGTTGGATTCGTGAGGAAAATCTCTTTCCGTAGAGGTGCTACATGAAGGAATAGTGTAAAATTTTCTATGAAAAACATTGCAAAAACCAAATCTTTTTTGGTGTAAAAATTCAAGGTCATTTTCAAGGTCAAAAACGTTGTAACTCCTTCATTTTTTCGAATTTCGATCATTTTCCACAATTCCGCAGTTCGAAATTCGAAAACGATTCGTACAATAAACAAAATTACATAAAATTTCACATTTTATTTTTTTGCATTTTTTCGCAAAGGCTAACCCCTTATGAAAATTTTCAATTTTTGATGCGAAAAAATTTTTCGAGTTGAGTATGCAGTATTGAAGATTATGGCCCAAAAATGGGATTAGTGCAACTCCCAAGTTTTTTCTTCAAAAAACAAGCTCAAAATCGCATAATTAATACCCGAAAAATGGTAAAAAAATCGAGGTGAGTTTGAGATTGCTGTAACATCTTTAGTTTTGCGAATTTCAAAATTCTAAGGACACCGTTGGATTCGTGAGGAAAATCTCTTTCCGTAGAGGTGCTACATGAAGGAATAGTGTAAAATTTTCTATGAAAAACATTGCAAAAACCAAATCTTTTTTGGTGTAAAAATTCAAGGTCATTTTCAAGGTCAAAAACGTTGTAACTCCTTCATTTTTTCGAATTTCGATCATTTTCCACAATTCCGCAGTTCGAAATTCGAAAACGATTCGTACAATAAACAAAATTACATAAAATTTCACATTTTATTTTTTTTGCATTTTTTTCGCAACGGCTAACCCCTTATGAAAATTTTCAATTTTTGATGCGAAAAAATTTTTCGAGTTGAGTATGCAGTATTGAAGATTATGGCAAAAAAATCGGATTAGTGCAACTCCCAAGTTTTTTCTTCAAAAAACAAGCTCAAAATCGCATAATTAATACCCGAAAAATGGTAAAAAAAATCGAGGTGAGTTTGAGATTGCTGTAACATCTTTAGTTTTGCGAATTTCAAATTTCTAAGGACACCGTTGGATTCGTGAGGAAAATCTCTTTCCGTAGAGGTGCTACATGAAGGAATAGTGTAAAATTTTCTATGAAAAACATTGCAAAAACCAAATCTTTTTTGGTGTAAAAATTCAAGGTCATTTTCAAGGTCAAAAACGTTGTAACTCCTTCATTTTTTCGAATTTCGATCATTTTCCACAATTCCGCAGTTCGAAATTCGAAAACGATTCGTACAATAAACAAAATTACATAAAATTTCACATTTTATTTTTTTTTGCATTTTTTTCGCAAAGGCTAACCCCTTATGAAAATTTTCAATTTTTGATGCGAAAAAATTTTTCGAGTTGAGTATGCAGTATTGAAGATTATGGCAAAAAAATCGGATTAGTGCAACTCCCAAGTTTTTTCTTCAAAAAACAAGCTCAAAATCGCATAATTAATATCCGAAAAATGGTAAAAAAATCGAGGTGAGTTTGAGATTGCTGTAACATCTTTAGTTTTGCGAATTTCAAAATTCTAAGGACACCGTTGGATTCGTGAGGAAAATCTCTTTCCGTAGAGGTGCTACATGAAGGAATAGTGTAAAATTTTCTATGAAAAACATTGCAAAAACCAAATCTTTTTTGGTGTAAAAATTCAAGGTCATTTTCAAGGTCAAAAACGTTGTAACTCCTTCATTTTTTCGAATTTCGATCATTTTCCACAATTCCGCAGTTCGAAATTCGAAAACGATTCGTACAATAAACAAAATTACATAAAATTACACATTTTATTTTTTTTGCATTTTTTTCGCAAAGGCTAACCCCTTATGAAAATTTTCAATTTTTGATGCGAAAAAATTTTTCGAGTTGAGTATGCAGTATTGAAGATTATGGCAAAAAAATCGGATTAGTGCAACTCCCAAGTTTATTCTTCAAAAAACAAGCTCAAAATCGCATAATTAATATCCGAAAAATGGTAAAAAAATCGAGGTGAGTTTGAGATTGCTGTAACATCTTTAGTTTTGCGAATTTCAAAATTCTAAGGACACCCTTATGAAAATTTTCAATTTTTGATGCGAAAAAATTTTTCGAGTTGAGTATGCAGTATTGAAGATTATGGCAAAAAAATCGGATTAGTGCAACTCCCAAGTTTATTCTTCAAAAAACAAGCTCAAAATCGCATAATTAATATCCGAAAAATGGTAAAAAAATCGAGGTGAGTTTGAGATTGCTGTAACATCTTTAGTTTTGCGAATTTCAAAATTCTAAGGACACCGTTGGATTCGTGAGGAAAATCTCTTTCCGTAGAGGTGCAAGGCAAAAAAAAATTGAAGATTATGGCAAAAAAATCGGATTAGTGCAACTCCCAAGTTTTTTCTTCAAAAAACAAGCTCAAAATCGCATAATTAATATCCGAAAAATGGTAAAAAAATCGAGGTGAGTTTGAGATTGCTGTAACATCTTTAGTTTTGCGAATTCCAAAATTCTAAGGACACCGTTGGATTCGTGAGGAAAATCTCTTTCCGTAGAGGTGCTACATGAAGGAATAGTGTAAAATTTTCTATAAAAAACATTGCAAAAACCAAATCTTTTTTGGTGTAAAAATTCAAGGTCATTTTCAAGGTCAAAAACGTTGTAACTCCTTCATTTTTTCGAATTTCGATCATTTTCCACAATTCCGCAGTTCGAAATTCGAAAACGATTCGTACAATAAACAAAATTACATAAAATTTCACATTTTATTTTTTTGCATTTTTTTCGCAAAGGCTAACCCCTTATGAAAATTTTCAATTTTTGATGCGAAAAAATTTTTCGAGTTGAGTATGCAGTATTGAAGATTATGGCAAAAAAATCGGATTAGTGTAACTCCCAAGTTTTTTCTTCAAAAAACAAGCTCAAAATCGCATAATTAATATCCGAAAAATGGTAAAAAAATCGAGGTGAGTTTGAGATTGCTGTAACATCTTTAGTTTTGCGAATTTCAAAATTCTTAGGACACCCTTGGATTCGTGAGGAAAATCTCTTTCCGTAGAGGTGCTACATGAAGGAATAGTGTAAAATTGTCTATGAAAAACATTGCAAAAACCAAATCTTTTTTGGTGTAAAAATTCAAGGTCATTTTCAAGGTTAAAAACGTTGTAACTCCTTCATTTTTTCGAATTTCGATCATTTTCCACAATTCCGCAGTTCGAAATTCGAAAACGATTCGTACAATAAACAAAATTACATAAAATTTCACATTTTATTTTTTTTGCATTTTTTTCGCAAAGGCTAACCCCTTATGAAAATTTTCAATTTTTGATGCGAAAAAATTTTTCGAGTTGAGTATGCAGTATTGAAGATTATGACAAAAAAATCGGATTAGTGCAACTCCCAAGTTTTTTCTTCAAAAAACAAGCTCAAAATCGCATAATTAATATCCGAAAAATGGTAAAAAAATCGAGGTGAGTTTGAGATTGCTGTAACATCTTTAGTTTTGCGAATTCCAAAATTCTAAGGACACCGTTGGATTCGTGAGGAAAATCTCTTTCCGTAGAGGTGCTACATGAAGGAATAGTGTAAAATTTTCTATGAAAAACATTGCAAAAACCAAATCTTTTTTGGTGTAAAAATTCAAGGTCATTTTCAAGGTCAAAAACGTTGTAACTCCTTCATTTTTTCGAATTTCGATCATTTTCCACAATTCCGCAGTTCGAAATTCGAAAACGATTCGTACAATAAACAAAATTACATAAAATTTCACATTTTATTTTTTTGCATTTTTTTCGCAAAGGCTAACCCCTTATGAAAATTTTCAATTTTTGATGCGAAAAAATTTTTCGAGTTGAGTATGCAGTATTGAAGATTATGGCAAAAAAATCGGATTAGTGCAACTCCCAAGTTTTTTCTTCAAAAAACAAGCTCAAAATCGCATAATTAATATCCGAAAAATGGTAAAAAAATCGAGGTGAGTTTGAGATTGCTGTAACATCTTTAGTTTTGCGAATTTCAAAATTCTTAGGACACCCTTGGATTCGTGAGGAAAATCTCTTTCCGTAGAGGTGCTACATGAAGGAATAGTGTAAAATTTTCTATGAAAAACATTGCAAAAACCAAATCTTTTTTGGTGTAAAAATTCAAGGTCATTTTCAAGGTTAAAAACGTTGTAACTCCTTCATTTTTTCGAATTTCGATCATTTTCCACAATTCCGCAGTTCGAAATTCGAAAACGATTCGTACAATAAACAAAATTACATAAAATTTCACATTTTATTTTTTTTGCATTTTTTTCGCAAAGGCTAACCCCTTATGAAAATTTTCAATTTTTGATGCGAAAAAATTTTTCGAGTTGAGTATGCAGTATTGAAGATTATGACAAAAAAATCGGATTAGTGCAACTCCCAAGTTTTTTCTTCAAAAAACAAGCTCAAAATCGCATAATTAATATCCGAAAAATGGTAAAAAAATCGAGGTGAGTTTGAGATTGCTGTAACAGTTTTGCGAATTTCAAAATTCTAAGGACACCGTTGGATTCGTGAGGAAAATCTCTTTCCGTAGAGGTGCTACATGAAGGAATAGTGTAAAATTTTCTATGAAAAACATTGCAAAAACCAAATCTTTTTTGGTGTAAAAATTCAAGGTCATTTTCAAGGTTAAAAACGTTGTAACTCCTTCATTTTTTCGAATTTCGATCATTTTCCACAATTCCGCAGTTCGAAATTCGAAAACGATTCGTACAATAAACAAAATTACATAAAATTTCACATTTTATTTTTTTTGCATTTTTTTCGCAAAGGCTAACCCCTTATGAAAATTTTCAATTTTTGATGCGAAAAAATTTTTCGAGTTGAGTATGCAGTATTGAAGATTATGACAAAAAAATCGGATTAGTGCAACTCCCAAGTTTTTTCTTCAAAAAACAAGCTCAAAATCGCATAATTAATATCCGAAAAATGGTAAAAAAATCGAGGTGAGTTTGAGATTGCTGTAACATCTTTAGTTTTGCGAATTTCAAAATTCTAAGGACACCGTTGGATTCGTGAGGAAAATCTCTTTCCGTAGAGGTGCTACATGAAGGAATAGTGTAAAATTTTCTATGAAAAACATTGCAAAAACCAAATCTTTTTTGGTGTAAAAATTCAAGGTCATTTTCAAGGTTAAAAACGTTGTAACTCCTTCATTTTTTCGAATTTCGATCATTTTCCACAATTCCGCAGTTCGAAATTCGAAAACGATTCGTACAATAAACAAAATTACATAAAATTTCACATTTTATTTTTTTTGCATTTTTTTCCCAAAGGCTAACCCCTTATGAAAATTTTCAATTTTTGATGCGAAAAAATTTTTCGAGTTGAGTATGCAGTATTGAAGATTATGGCAAAAAAATCGGATTAGTGCAACTCCCAAGTTTTTTCTTCAAAAAACAAGCTCAAAATCGCATAATTAATATCCGAAAAATGGTAAAAAAATCGAGGTGAGTTTGAGATTGCTGTAACATCTTTAGTTTTGCGAATTTCAAAATTCTAAGGACACCGTTGGATTCGTGAGGAAAATCTCTTTCCGTAGAGGTGCTACATGAAGGAATAGTGTAAAATTTTCTATGAAAAACATTGCAAAAACCAAATCTTTTTTGGTGTAAAAATTCAAGGTCATTTTCAAGGTCAAAAACGTTGTAACTCCTTCATTTTTTCGAATCTCGATCATTTTCCACAATTCCGCAGTTCGAAATTCGAAAACGATTCGTACAATAAACAAAATTACATAAAATTTCACATTTTATTTTTTTGCATTTTTTTCGCAAAGGCTAACCCCTTATGAAAATTTTCAATTTTTGATGCGAAAAAATTTTTCGAGTTGAGTATGCAGTATTGAAGATTATGGCAAAAAAATCGGATTAGTGCAACTCCCAAGTTTTTTCTTCAAAAAACAAGCTCAAAATCGCATAATTAATATCCGAAAAATGGTAAAAAAATCGAGGTGAGTTTGAGATTGCTGTAACATCTTTAGTTTTGCGAATTTCAAAATTCTAAGGACACCGTTGGATTCGTAAGGAAAATCTCTTTCCGTAGAGGTGCTACATGAAGGAATAGTGTAAAATTTTCTATGAAAAACATTGCAAAAACCAAATCTTTTTTGGTGTAAAAATTCAAGGTCATTTTCAAGGTCAAAAACGTTGTAACTCCTTCATTTTTTCGAATTTCGATCATTTTCCACAATTCCGCAGTTCGAAATTCGAAAACGATTCGTACAATAAACAAAATTACATAAAATTTCACATTTTATTTTTTTTGCATTTTTTTCGCAAAGGCTAACCCCTTATGAAAATTTTAAATTTTTGATGCGAAAAAATTTTTCGAGTTGAGTATGCAGTATTGAAGATTATGGCAAAAAAATCGGATTAGTGCAACTCCCAAGTTTTTTCTTCAAAAAACAAGCTCAAAATCGCATAATTAATATCCGAAAAATGGTAAAAAAATCGAGGTGAGTTTGAGATTGCTGTAACATCTTTAGTTTTGCGAATTCCAAAATTCTAAGGACACCGTTGGATTCGTGAGGAAAATCTCTTTCCGTAGAGGTGCTACATGAAGGAATAGTGTAAAATTTTCTATGAAAAACATTGCAAAAACCAAATCTTTTTTGGTGTAAAAATTCAAGGTCATTTTCAAGGTCAAAAACGTTGTAACTCCTTCATTTTTTCGAATTTCGATCATTTTCCACAATTCCGCAGTTCGAAATTCGAAAACGATTCGTACAATAAACAAAATTACATAAAATTTCACATTTTATTTTTTTTGCATTTTTTTCGCAAAGGCTAACCCCTTATGAAAATTTTCAATTTTTGATGCGAAAAAATTTTTCGAGTTGAGTATGCAGTATTGAAGATTATGGCAAAAAAATCGGATTAGTGCAACTCCCAAGTTTTTTCTTCAAAAAACAAGCTCAAAATCGCATAATTAATACCCGAAAAATGGTAAAAAAAATCGAGGTGAGTTTGAGATTGCTGTAACATCTTTAGTTTTGCGAATTTCAAAATTCTAAGGACACCGTTGGATTCGTGAGGAAAATCTCTTTCCGTAGAGGTGCTACATGAAGGAATAGTGTAAAATTTTCTATGAAAAACATTGCAAAAACCAAATCTTTTTTGGTGTAAAAATTCAAGGTCATTTTCAAGGTCAAAAACGTTGTAACCACCTTCATTTTTTCGAATTTCGATCATTTTCCACAATTCCGCAGTTCGAAATTCGAAAACGATTCGTACAATAAACAAAATTACATAAAATTTCACATTTTATTTTTTTTGCATTTTTTTCGCAAAGGCTAACCCCTTATGAAAATTTTCAATTTTTGATGCGAAAAAATTTTTCGAGTTGAGTATGCAGTATTGAAGATTATGGCAAAAAAATCGGATTAGTGCAACTCCCAAGTTTTTTCTTCAAAAAACAAGCTCAAAATCGCATAATTAATATCCGAAAAATGGTAAAAAAATCGAGGTGAGTTTGAGATTGCTGTAACATCTTTAGTTTTGCGAATTTCAAAATTCTAAGGACACCGTTGGATTCGTGAGGAAAATCTCTTTCCGTAGAGGTGCAAGGCAAAAAAAAATTGAAGATTATGGCAAAAAAATCGGATTAGTGCAACTCCCAAGTTTTTTCTTCAAAAAACAAGCTCAAAATCGCATAATTAATATCCGAAAAATGGTAAAAAAATCGAGGTGAGTTTGAGATTGCTGTAACATCTTTAGTTTTGCGAATTCCAAAATTCTAAGGACACCGTTGGATTCGTGAGGAAAATCTCTTTCCGTAGAGGTGCTACATGAAGGAATAGTGTAAAATTTTCTATGAAAAACATTGCAAAAACCAAATCTTTTTTGGTGTAAAAATTCAAGGTCATTTTGAAGGTCAAAAACGTTGTAACTCCTTCATTTTTTCGAATTTCGATCATTTTCCACAATTCCGCAGTTCGAAATTCGAAAACGATTCGTACAATAAACAAAATTACATAAAATTTCACATTTTATTTTTTTTGCATTTTTTTCGCAAAGGCTAACCCCTTATGAAAATTTTCAATTTTTGATGCGAAAAAATTTTTCGAGTTGAGTATGCAGTATTGAAGATTATGGCAAAAAAATCGGATTAGTGCAACTCCCAAGTTTTTTCTTCAAAAAACAAGCTCAAAATCGCATAATTAATATCCGAAAAATGGTAAAAAAATCGAGGTGAGTTTGAGATTGCTGTAACATCTTTAGTTTTGCGAAGTCCAAAATTCTAAGGACACCGTTGGATTCGTGAGGAAAATCTCTTTCCGTAGAGGTGCTACATGAAGGAATAGTGTAAAATTTTCTATGAAAAACATTGCAAAAACCAAATCTTTTTTGGTGTAAAAATTCAAGGTCATTTTCAAAGTCAAAAACGTTGTAACTCCTTCATTTTTTCGAATTTCGATCATTTTCCACAATTCCGCAGTTCGAAATTCGAAAACGATTCGTACAATAAACAAAATTACATAAAATTTCACATTTTATTTTTTTTTGCATTTTTTTCGCAAAGGCTTACCCCTTATGAAAATTTTCAATTTTTGATGCGAAAAAATTTTTCGAGTTGAGTATGCAGTATTGAAGATTATGGCAAAAAATCGGATTAGTGCAACTCCCAAGTTTTTTCTTCAAAAAACAAGCTCAAAATCGCATAATTAATACCCGAAAAATGGTAAAAAAATCGAGGTGAGTTTGAGATTGCTGTAACATCTTTAGTTTTGCGAATTTCAAAATTCTAAGGACACCGTTGGATTCGTGAGGAAAATCTCTTTCCGTAGAGGTGCTACATGAAGGAATAGTGTAAAATTTTCTATGAAAAACATTGCAAAAACCAAATCTTTTTTGGTGTAAAAATTCAAGGTCATTTTCAAGGTCAAAAACGTTGTAACTCCTTCATTTTTTCGAATTTCGATCATTTTCCACAATTCCGCAGTTCGAAATTCGAAAACGATTCGTACAATAAACAAAATTACATAAAATTTCACATTTTATTTTTTTTGCACTTTTTTCGCAAAGGCTAACCCTTATGAAAATTTTCAATTTTTGATGCGAAAAAATTTTTCGAGTTGAGTATGCAGTATTGAAGATTATGGCAAAAAAATCGGATTAGTGCAACTCCCAAGTTTTTTCTTCAAAAAACAAGCTCAAAATCGCATAATTAATATCCGAAAAATGGTAAAAAAATTGAGGTGAGTTTGAGATTGCTGTAACATCTTTAGTTTTGCGAATTTCAAAATTCTAAGGACACCGTTGGATTCGTAAGGAAAATCTCTTTCCGTAGAGGTGCTACATGAAGGAATAGTGTAAAATTTTCTATGAAAAACATTGCAAAAACCAAATCTTTTTTGGTGTAAAAATTCAAGATCATTTTCAAGGTCAAAAACGTTGTAACTCCTTCATTTTTTCGAATTTCGATCATTTTCCACAATTCCGCAGTTCGAAATTCGAAAACGATTCGTACAATAAACAAAATTACATAAAATTTCACATTTTATTTTTTTGCATTTTTTTCGCAAAGGCTAACCCCTTATGAAAATTTTAAATTTTTGATGCGAAAAAATTTTTCGAGTTGAGTATGCAGTATTGAAGATTATGGCAAAAAAATCGGATTAGTGCAACTCCCAAGTTTTTTCTTCAAAAAACAAGCTCAAAATCGCATAATTAATATCCGAAAAATGGTAAAAAAATCGAGGTGAGTTTGAGATTGCTGTAACATCTTTAGTTTTGCGAATTTCAAAATTCTAAGGACACCGTTGGATTCGTGAGGAAAATCTCTTTCCGTAGAGGTGCTACATGAAGGAATAGTGTAAAATTTTCTATGAAAAACATTGCAAAAACCAAATCTTTTTTGGTGTAAAAATTCAAGGTCATTTTCAAGGTCAAAAACGTTGTAACTCCTTCTATTTTTCGAATTTCGATCATTTTCCACAATTCCGCAGTTCGAAATTCGAAAACGATTCGTACAATAAACAAAATTACATAAAATTTCACATTTTATTTTTTTTGCATTTTTTTTCGCAAAGGCTAACCCCTTATGAAAATTTTCAATTTTTGATGCGAAAAAATTTTTCGAGTTGAGTATGCAGTATTGAAGATTATGGCAAAAAAATCGGATTAGTGCAACTCCCAAGTTTTTTCTTCAAAAAACAAGCTCAAAATCGCATAATTAATATCCGAAAAATGGTAAAAAAATCGAGGTGAGTTTGAGATTGCTGTAACATCTTTAGTTTTGCGAATTTCAAAATTCTAAGGACACCGTTGGATTCGTGAGGAAAATCTCTTTCCGTAGAGGTGCAAGGCAAAAAAAAATTGAAGATTATGGCAAAAAAATCGGATTAGTGCAACTCCCAAGTTTTTTCTTCAAAAAACAAGCTCAAAATCGCATAATTAATATCCGAAAAATGGTAAAAAAATCGAGGTGAGTTTGAGATTGCTGTAACATCTTTAGTTTTGCGAATTTCAAAATTCTAAGGACACCGTTGGATTCGTGAGGAAAATCTCTTTCCGTAGAGGTGCTACATGAAGGAATAGTGTAAAATTTTCTATGAAAAACATTGCAAAAACCAAATCTTTTTTGGTGTAAAAATTCAAGGTCATTTTCAAGGTCAAAAACGTTATAACTCCTTCATTTTTTCGAATCTCGATCATTTTCCACAATTCCGCAGTTCGAAATTCGAAAACGATTCGTACAATAAACAAAATTACATAAAATTTCACATTTTATTTTTTTGCATTTTTTTCGCAAAGGCTAACCCCTTATGAAAATTTTAAATTTTTGATGCGAAAAAATTTTTCGAGTTGAGTATGCAGTATTGAAGATTATGGCAAAAAAATCGGATTAGTGCAACTCCCAAGTTTTTTCTTCAAAAAACAAGCTCAAAATCGCATAATTAATATCCGAAAAATGGTAAAAAAATCGAGTTGAGTTTGAGATTGCTGTAACATCTTTAGTTTTGCGAATTTCAAAATTCTAAGGACACCGTTGGATTCGTGAGGAAAATCTCTTTCCGTAGAGGTGCTACATGAAGGAATAGTGTAAAATTTTCTATGAAAAACATTGCAAAAACCAAATCTTTTTTGGTGTAAAAATTCAAGGTCATTTTCAAGGTCAAAAACGTTGTAACTCCTTCTATTTTTCGAATTTCGATCATTTTCCACAATTCCGCAGTTCGAAATTCGAAAACGATTCGTACAATAAACAAAATTACATAAAATTTCACATTTTATTTTTTTTGCATTTTTTTTCGCAAAGGCTAACCCCTTATGAAAATTTTCAATTTTTGATGCGAAAAAATTTTTCGAGTTGAGTATGCAGTATTGAAGATTATGGCAAAAAAATCGGATTAGTGCAACTCCCAAGTTTTTTCTTCAAAAAACAAGCTCAAAATCGCATAATTAATATCCGAAAAATGGTAAAAAAATCGAGGTGAGTTTGAGATTGCTGTAACATCTTTAGTTTTGCGAATTTCAAAATTCTAAGGACACCGTTGGATTCGTGAGGAAAATCTCTTTCCGTAGAGGTGCAAGGCAAAAAAAAATTGAAGATTATGGCAAAAAAATCGGATTAGTGCAACTCCCAAGTTTTTTCTTCAAAAAACAAGCTCAAAATCGCATAATTAATATCCGAAAAATGGTAAAAAAATCGAGGTGAGTTTGAGATTGCTGTAACATCTTTAGTTTTGCGAATTCCAAAATTCTAAGGACACCGTTGGATTCGTGAGGAAAATCTCTTTCCGTAGAGGTGCTACATGAAGGAATAGTGTAAAATTTTCTATGAAAAACATTGCAAAAACCAAATCTTTTTTGGTGTAAAAATTCAAGGTCATTTTCAAGGTCAAAAACGTTGTAACTCCTTCATTTTTTCGAATTTCGATCATTTTCCACAATTCCGCAGTTCGAAATTCGAAAACGATTCGTACAATAAACAAAATTACATAAAATTTCACATTTTATTTTTTTTGCATTTTTTTTCGCAAAGGCTAACCCCTTATGAAAATATTCAATTTTTGATGCGAAAAAATTTTTCGAGTTGAGTATGCAGTATTGAAGATTATGGCAAAAAAATCGGATTAGTGCAACTCCCAAGTTTTTTCTTCAAAAAAACAAGCTCAAAATCGCATAATTAATATCCGAAAAATGGTAAAAAAATCGAGGTGAGTTTGAGATTGCTGTAACATCTTTAGTTTTGCGAATTTCAAAATTCTTAGGACACCCTTGGATTCGTGAGGAAAATCTCTTTCCGTAGAGGTGCTACATGAAGGAATAGTGTAAAATTTTCTATGAAAAACATTGCAAAAACCAAATCTTTTTTGGTGTAAAAATTCAAGGTCATTTTCAAGGTTAAAAACGTTGTAACTCCTTCATTTTTTCGAATTTCGATCATTTTCCACAATTCCGCAGTTCGAAATTCGAAAACGATTCGTACAATAAACAAAATTACATAAAATTTCACATTTTATTTTTTTTGCATTTTTTTCGCAAAGGCTAACCCCTTATGAAAATTTTCAATTTTTGATGCGAAAAAATTTTTCGAGTTGAGTATGCAGTATTGAAGATTATGGCAAAAAAATCGGATTAGTGCAACTCCCAAGTTTTTTCTTCAAAAAACAAGCTCAAAATCGCATAATTAATATCCGAAAAATGGTAAAAAAATCGAGGTGAGTTTGAGATTGCTGTAACATCTTTAGTTTTGCGAATTTCAAAATTCTAAGGACACCGTTGGATTCGTGAGGAAAATCTCTTTCCGTAGAGGTGCAAGGCAAAAAAAAATTGAAGATTATGGCAAAAAAATCGGATTAGTGCAACTCCCAAGTTTTTTCTTCAAAAAACAAGCTCAAAATCGCATAATTAATATCCGAAAAATGGTAAAAAAATCGAGGTGAGTTTGAGATTGCTGTAACATCTTTAGTTTTGCGAATTTCAAAATTCTAAGGACACCGTTGGATTCGTGAGGAAAATCTCTTTCCGTAGAGGTGCTACATGAAGGAATAGTGTAAAATTTTCTATGAAAAACATTGCAAAAACCAAATCTTTTTTGGTGTAAAAATTCAAGGTCATTTTCAAGGTCAAAAACGTTGTAACTCCTTCATTTTTTCGAATCTCGATCATTTTCCATAATTCCGCAGTTCGAAATTCGAAAACGATTCGTACAATAAACAAAATTACATAAAATTTCACATTTTATTTTTTTGCATTTTTTTCGCAAAGGCTAACCCCTTATGAAAATTTTCAATTTTTGATGCGAAAAAATTTTTCGAGTTGAGTATGCAGTATTGAAGATTATGGCAAAAAAATCGGATTAGTGCAACTCTCAAGTTTTTTCTTCAAAAAACAAGCTCAAAATCGCATAATTAATATCCGAAAAATGGTAAAAAAATCGAGGTGAGTTTGAGATTGCTGTAACATCTTTAGTTTTGCGAATTTCAAAATTCTAAGGACACCGTTGGATTCGTAAGGAAAATCTCTTTCCGTAGAGGTGCTACATGAAGGAATAGTGTAAAATTTTCTATGAAAAACATTGCAAAAACCAAATCTTTTTTGGTGTAAAAATTCAAGGTCATTTTCAAGGTCAAAAACGTTGTAACTCCTTCATTTTTTCGAATTTCGATCATTTTCCACAATTCCGCAGTTCGAAATTCGAAAACGATTCGTACAATAAACAAAATTACATAAAATTTCACATTTTATTTTTTTTGCATTTTTTTCGCAAAGGCTAACCCCTTATGAAAATTTTAAATTTTTGATGCGAAAAAATTTTTCGAGTTGAGTATGCAGTATTGAAGATTATGGCAAAAAAATCGGATTAGTGCAACTCCCAAGTTTTTTCTTCAAAAAACAAGCTCAAAATCGCATAATTAATATCCGAAAAATGGTAAAAAAATCGAGGTGAGTTTGAGATTGCTGTAACATCTTTAGTTTTGCGAATTCCAAAATTCTAAGGACACCGTTGGATTCGTGAGGAAAATCTCTTTCCGTAGAGGTGCTACATGAAGGAATAGTGTAAAATTTTCTATGAAAAACATTGCAAAAACCAAATCTTTTTTGGTGTAAAAATTCAAGGTCATTTTGAAGGTCAAAAACGTTGTAACTCCTTCATTTTTTCGAATTTCGATCATTTTCCACAA
Organism: Stomoxys calcitrans; assembly: GCF_963082655.1. Lineage (NCBI taxonomy): Eukaryota > Metazoa > Arthropoda > Insecta > Diptera > Muscidae > Stomoxys > Stomoxys calcitrans. Next base: position 108,328,623 of record NC_081556.1, on the reverse strand, counting down.
TTCCGCAGTTCGAAATTCGAAAACGATTCGTACAATAAACAAAATTACATAAAATTTCACATTTTATTTTTTTTGCATTTTTTCGCAAAGGCTAACCCTTATGAAAATTTTCAATTTTTGATGCGAAAAAATTTTTCGAGTTGAGTATGCAGTATTGAAGATTATGGCAAAAAAATCGGATTAGTGCAACTCCCAAGTTTTTTCTTCAAAAAACAAGCTCAAAATCGCATAATTAATATCCGAAAAATGGTAAAAAAATCGAGGTGAGTTTGAGATTGCTGTAACATCTTTAGTTTTGCGAATTCCAAAATTCTAAGGACACCGTTGGATTCGTGAGGAAAATCTCTTTCCGTAGAGGTGCTACATGAAGGAATAGTGTAAAATTTTCTATGAAAAACATTGCAAAAACCAAATCTTTTTTGGTGTAAAAATTCAAGGTCATTTTCAAGGTCAAAAACGTTGTAACTCCTTCATTTTTTCGAATTTCGATCATTTTCCACAATTCCGCAGTTCGAAATTCGAAAACGATTCGTACAATAAACAAAATTACATAAAATTTCACATTTTATTTTTTTTGCATTTTTTTTCGAGTTTGAGATTGCTGTAACATCTTTAGTTTTGCGAATTTCAAAATTCTTAGGACACCCTTGGATTCGTGAGGAAAATCTCTTTCCGTAGAGGTGCTACATGAAGGAATAGTGTAAAATTTTCTATGAAAAACATTGCAAAAACCAAATCTTTTTTGGTGTAAAAATTCAAGGTCATTTTGAAGGTCAAAAACGTTGTAACTCCTTCATTTTTTCGAATTTCGATCATTTTCCACAATTCCGCAGTTCGAAATTCGAAAACGATTCGTACAATAAACAAAATTACATAAAATTTCACATTTTATTTTTTTTGCATTTTTTCGCAAAGGCTAACCCTTATGAAAATTTTCAATTTTTGATGCGAAAAAATTTTTCGAGTTGAGTATGCAGTATTGAAGATTATGGCAAAAAAATCGGATTAGTGCAACTCCCAAGTTTTTTCTTCAAAAAACAAGCTCAAAATCGCATAATTAATATCCGAAAAATGGTAAAAAAATCGAGGTGAGTTTGAGATTGCTGTAACATCTTTAGTTTTGCGAATTTCAAAATTCTAAGGACACCGTTGGATTCGTGAGGAAAATCTCTTTCCGTAGAGGTGCAAGGCAAAAAAAAATTGAAGATTATGGCAAAAAAATCGGATTAGTGCAACTCCCAAGTTTTTTCTTCAAAAAACAAGCTCAAAATCGCATAATTAATATCCGAAAAATGGTAAAAAAATCGAGGTGAGTTTGAGATTGCTGTAACATCTTTAGTTTTGCGAATTCCAAAATTCTAAGGACACCGTTGGATTCGTGAGGAAAATCTCTTTCCGTAGAGGTGCTACATGAAGGAATAGTGTAAAATTTTCTATGAAAAACATTGCAAAAACCAAATCTTTTTTGGTGTAAAAATTCAAGGTCATTTTGAAGGTCAAAAACGTTGTAACTCCTTCATTTTTTCGAATTTCGAACATTTTCCACAATTCCGCAGTTCGAAATTCGAAAACGATTCGTACAATAAACAAAATTACATAAAATTTCACATTTTATTTTTTTTGCATTTTTTTTCGCAAAGGCTAACCCCTTATGAAAATATTCAATTTTTGATGCGAAAAAATTTTTCGAGTTGAGTATGCAGTATTGAAGATTATGGCAAAAAAATCGGATTAGTGCAACTCCCAAGTTTTTTCTTCAAAAAACAAGCTCAAAATCGCATAATTAATATCCGAAAAATGGTAAAAAAATCGAGGTGAGTTTGAGATTGCTGTAACATCTTTAGTTTTGCGAATTTCAAAATTCTAAGGACACCGTTGGATTCGTGAGGAAAATCTCTTTCCGTAGAGGTGCAAGGCAAAAAAAAAATTGAAGATTATGGCAAAAAAATCGGATTAGTGCAACTCCCAAGTTTTTTCTTCAAAAAACAAGCTCAAAATCGCATAATTAATACCCGAAAAATGGTAAAAAAATCGAGGTGAGTTTGAGATTGCTGTAACATCTTTAGTTTTGCGAATTTCAAAATTCTAAGGACACCGTTGGATTCGTGAGGAAAATCTCTTTCCGTAGAGGTGCTACATGAAGGAATAGTGTAAAATTTTCTATGAAAAACATTGCAAAAACCAAATCTTTTTTGGTGTAAAAATTCAAGGTCATTTTCAAGGTCAAAAACGTTGTAACTCCTTCATTTTTTCGAATCTCGATCATTTTCCACAATTCCGCAGTTCGAAATTCGAAAACGATTCGTACAATAAACAAAATTACATAAAATTTCACATTTTATTTTTTTGCATTTTTTTCGCAAAGGCTAACCCCTTATGAAAATTTTCAATTTTTGATGCGAAAAAATTTTTCGAGTTGAGTATGCAGTATTGAAGATTATGGCAAAAAAATCGGATTAGTGCAACTCCCAAGTTTTTTCTTCAAAAAACAAGCTCAAAATCGCATAATTAATATCCGAAAAATGGTAAAAAAATTGAGGTGAGTTTGAGATTGCTGTAACATCTTTAGTTTTGCGAATTTCAAAATTCTAAGGACACCGTTGGATTCGTGAGGAAAATCTCTTTCCGTAGAGGTGCTACATGAAGGAATAGTGTAAAATTTTCTATGAAAAACATTGCAAAAACCAAATCTTTTTTGGTGTAAAAATTCAAGGTCATTTTCAAGGTCAAAAACGTTGTAACTCCTTCATTTTTTCGAATCTCGATCATTTTCCACAATTCCGCAGTTCGAAATTCGAAAACGATTCGTACAATAAACAAAATTACATAAAATTTCACATTTTATTTTTTTGCATTTTTTTCGCAAAGGCTAACCCCTTATGAAAATTTTCAATTTTTGATGCGAAAAAATTTTTCGAGTTGAGTATGCAGTATTGAAGATTATGGCAAAAAAATCGGATTAGTGCAACTCTCAAGTTTTTTCTTCAAAAAACAAGCTCAAAATCGCATAATTAATATCCGAAAAATGGTAAAAAAATCGAGGTGAGTTTGAGATTGCTGTAACATCTTTAGTTTTGCGAATTTCAAAATTCTAAGGACACCGTTGGATTCGTAAGGAAAATCTCTTTCCGTAGAGGTGCTACATGAAGGAATAGTGTAAAATTTTCTATGAAAAACATTGCAAAAACCAAATCTTTTTTGGTGTAAAAATTCAAGGTCATTTTGAAGGTCAAAAACGTTGTAACTCCTTCATTTTTTCGAATTTCGATCATTTTCCACAATTCCGCAGTTCGAAATTCGAAAACGATTCGTACAATAAACAAAATTACATAAAATTTCACATTTTATTTTTTTTTGCATTTTTTTCGCAAAGGCTTACCCCTTATGAAAATTTTCAATTTTTGATGCGAAAAAATTTTTCGAGTTGAGTATGCAGTATTGAAGATTATGGCAAAAAAATCGGATTAGTGCAACTCCCAAGTTTTTTCTTCAAAAAACAAGCTCAAAATCGCATAATTAATATCCGAAAAATGGAAAAAAAAACGAGGTGAGTTTGAGATTGCTGTAACATCTTTAGTTTTGCGAATTTCAAAATTCTAAGGACACCGTTGGATTCGTGAGGAAAATCTCTTTCCGTAGAGGTGCTACATGAAGGAATAGTGTAAAATTTTCTATGAAAAACATTGCAAAAACCAAATCTTTTTTGGTGTAAAAATTCAAGGTCATTTTCAAGGTCAAAAACGTTGTAACTCCTTCATTTTTTCGAATCTCGATCATTTTCCACAATTCCGCAGTTCGAAATTCGAAAACGATTCGTACAATAAACAAAATTACATAAAATTTCACATTTTATTTTTTTGCATTTTTTTCGCAAAGGCTAACCCCTTATGAAAATTTTCAATTTTTGATGCGAAAAAATTTTTCGAGTTGAGTATGCAGTATTGAAGATTATGGCAAAAAAATCGGATTAGTGCAACTCCCAAGTTTTTTCTTCAAAAAACAAGCTCAAAATCGCATAATTAATATCCGAAAAATGGTAAAAAAATCGAGGTGAGTTTGAGATTGCTGTAACATCTTTAGTTTTGCGAATTTCAAAATTCTAAGGACACCGTTGGATTCGTGAGGAAAATCTCTTTCCGTAGAGGTGCTACATGAAGGAATAATGTAAAATTTTCTATGAAAAACATTGCAAAAACCAAATCTTTTTTGGTGTAAAAATTCAAGGTCATTTTCAAAGTCAAAAACGTTGTAACTCCTTCATTTTTTCGAATTTCGATCATTTTCCAGAATTCCGCAGTTCGAAATTCGAAAACGATTCGTACAATAAACAAAATTACATAAAATTTCACATTTTATTTTTTTTGCATTTTTTTCGCAAAGGCTTACCCCTTATGAAAATTTTCAATTTTTGATGCGAAAAAATTTTTCGAGTTGAGTATGCAGTATTGAAGATTATGGCAAAAAAATCGGATTAGTGCAACTCCCAAGTTTTTTCTTCAAAAAACAAGCTCAAAATCGCATAATTAATACCCGAAAAATGGTAAAAAAATCGAGGTGAGTTTGAGATTGCTGTAACATCTTTAGTTTTGCGAATTTCAAAATTCTAAGGACACCGTTGGATTCGTGAGGAAAATCTCTTTCCGTAGAGGTGCTACATGAAGGAATAGTGTAAAATTTTCTATGAAAAACATTGCAAAAACCAAATCTTTTTTGGTGTAAAAATTCAAGGTCATTTTCAAAGTCAAAAACGTTGTAACTCCTTCATTTTTTCGAATTTCGATCATTTTCCAGAATTCCGCAGTTCGAAATTCGAAAACGATTCGTACAATAAACAAAATTACATAAAATTTCACATTTTATTTTTTTTTGCATTTTTTTCGCAAAGGCTTACCCCTTATGAAAATTTTCAATTTTTGATGCGAAAAAATTTTTCGAGTTGAGTATGCAGTATTGAAGATTATGGCAAAAAAATCGGATTAGTGCAACTCCCAAGTTTTTTCTTCAAAAAACAAGCTCAAAATCGCATAATTAATACCCGAAAAATGGTAAAAAAATCGAGGTGAGTTTGAGATTGCTGTAACATCTTTAGTTTTGCGAATTTCAAAATTCTAAGGACACCGTTGGATTCGTGAGGAAAATCTCTTTCCGTAGAGGTGCTACATGAAGGAATAGTGTAAAATTTTCTATGAAAAACATTGCAAAAACCAAATCTTTTTTGGTGTAAAAATTCAAGGTCATTTTCAAGGTCAAAAACGTTGTAACTCCTTCATTTTTTCGAATCTCGATCATTTTCCACAATTCCGCAGTTCGAAATTCGAAAACGATTCGTACAATAAACAAAATTACATAAAATTTCACATTTTATTTTTTTGCATTTTTTTCGCAAAGGCTAACCCCTTATGAAAATTTTCAATTTTTGATGCGAAAAAATTTTTCGAGTTGAGTATGCAGTATTGAAGATTATGGCAAAAAAATCGGATTAGTGCAACTCCCAAGTTTTTTCTTCAAAAAACAAGCTCAAAATCGCATAATTAATACCCGAAAAATGGTAAAAAAATCGAGGTGAGTTTGAGATTGCTGTAACATCTTTAGTTTTGCGAATTTCAAAATTCTAATGACACCGTTGGATTCGTGAGGAAAATCTCTTTCCGTAGAGGTGCTACATGAAGGAATAGTGTAAAATTTTCTATGAAAAACATTGCAAAAACCAAATCTTTTTTGGTGTAAAAATTCAAGGTCATTTTCAAGGTCAAAAACGTTGTAACTCCTTCATTTTTTCGAATTTCGATCATTTTCCAGAATTCCGCAGTTCGAAATTCGAAAACGATTCGTACAATAAACAAAATTACATAAAATTTCACATTTTATTTTTTTTGCATTTTTTTCGCAAAGGCTTACCCCTTATGAAAATTTTCAATTTTTGATGCGAAAAAATTTTTCGAGTTGAGTATGCAGTATTGAAGATTATGGCAAAAAAATCGGATTAGTGCAACTCCCAAGTTTTTTCTTCAAAAAACAAGCTCAAAATCGCATAATTAATACCCGAAAAATGGTAAAAAAATCGAGGTGAGTTTGAGATTGCTGTAACATCTTTAGTTTTGCGAATTTCAAAATTCTAAGGACACCGTTGGATTCGTGAGGAAAATCTCTTTCCGTAGAGGTGCTACATGAAGGAATAGTGTAAAATTTTCTATGAAAAACATTGCAAAAACCAAATCTTTTTTGGTGTAAAAATTCAAGGTCATTTTCAAGGTCAAAAACGTTGTAACTCCTTCATTTTTTCGAATTTCGATCATTTTCCAGAATTCCGCAGTTCGAAATTCGAAAACGATTCGTACAATAAACAAAATTACATAAAATTTCACATTTTATTTTTTTTGCATTTTTTTCGCAAAGGCTAACCCCTTATGAAAATTTTCAATTTTTGATGCGAAAAAATTTTTCGAGTTGAGTATGCAGTATTGAAGATTATGGCAAAAAAATCGGATTAGTGCAACTCCCAAGTTTTTTCTTCAAAAAACAAGCTCAAAATCGCATAATTAATATCCGAAAAATGGTAAAAAAATCGAGGTGAGTTTGAGATTGCTGTAACATCTTTAGTTTTGCGAATTTCAAAATTCTAAGGACACCGTTGGATTCGTGAGGAAAATCTCTTTCCGTAGAGGTGCTACATGAAGGAATAATGTAAAATTTTCTATGAAAAACATTGCAAAAACCAAATCTTTTTTGGTGTAAAAATTCAAGGTCATTTTCAAAGTCAAACACGTTGTAACTCCTTCATTTTTTCGAATTTCGATCATTTTCCAGAATTCCGCAGTTCGAAATTCGAAAACGATTCGTACAATAAACAAAATTACATAAAATTTCACATTTTATTTTTTTTGCATTTTTTTCGCAAAGGCTTACCCCTTATGAAAATTTTCAATTTTTGATGCGAAAAAATTTTTCGAGTTGAGTATGCAGTATTGAAGATTATGGCAAAAAAAATCGGATTAGTGCAACTCCCAAGTTTTTTCTTCAAAAAACAAGCTCAAAATCGCATAATTAATACCCGAAAAATGGTAAAAAAATCGAGGTGAGTTTGAGATTGCTGTAACATCTTTAGTTTTGCGAATTTCAAAATTCTAAGGACACCGTTGGATTCGTGAGGAAAATCTCTTTCCGTAGAGGTGCTACATGAAGGAATAGTGTAAAATTTTCTATGAAAAACATTGCAAAAACCAAATCTTTTTTGGTGTAAAAATTCAAGGTCATTTTCAAGGTCAAAAACGTTGTAACTCCTTCATTTTTTCGAATTTCGATCATTTTCCACAATTCCGCAGTTCGAAATTCGAAAACGATTCGTACAATAAACAAAATTACATAAAATTTCACATTTTATTTTTTTTGCATTTTTTTCCCAAAGGCTAACCCCTTATGAAAATTTTCAATTTTTGATGCGAAAAAATTTTTCGAGTTGAGTATGCAGTATTGAAGATTATGGCAAAAAAATCGGATTAGTGCAACTCCCAAGTTTTTTCTTCAAAAAACAAGCTCAAAATCGCATAATTAATATCCGAAAAATGGTAAAAAAATTGAGGTGAGTTTGAGATTGCTGTAACATCTTTAGTTTTGCGAAGTTCAAAATTCTAAGGACACCGTTGGATTCGTGAGGAAAATCTCTTTCCGTAGAGGTGCTACATGAAGGAATAGTGTAAAATTTTCTATGAAAAACATTGCAAAAACCAAATCTTTTTTGGTGTAAAAATTCAAGGTCATTTTCAAGGTCAAAAACGTTGTAACTCCTTCATTTTTTCGAATCTCGATCATTTTCCACAATTCCGCAGTTCGAAATTCGAAAACGATTCGTACAATAAACAAAATTACATAAAATTTCACATTCTATTTTTTTGCATTTTTTTCGCAAAGGCTAACCCCTTATGAAAATTTTCAATTTTTGATGCGAAAAAATTTTTCGAGTTGAGTATGCAGTATTGAAGATTATGGCAAAAAAATCGGATTAGTGCAACTCCCAAGTTTTTTCTTCAAAAAACAAGCTCAAAATCGCATAATTAATATCCGAAAAATGGTAAAAAAATTGAGGTGAGTTTGAGATTGCTGTAACATCTTTAGTTTTGCGAATTTCAAAATTCTAAGGACACCGTTGGATTCGTGAGGAAAATCTCTTTCCGTAGAGGTGCTACATGAAGGAATAGTGTAAAATTTTCTATGAAAAACATTGCAAAAACCAAATCTTTTTTGGTGTAAAAATTCAAGGTCATTTTCAAGGTCAAAAACGTTGTAACTCCTTCATTTTTTCGAATCTCGATCATTTTCCACAATTCCGCAGTTCGAAATTCGAAAACGATTCGTACAATAAACAAAATTACATAAAATTTCACATTCTATTTTTTTGCATTTTTTTCGCAAAGGCTAACCCCTTATGAAAATTTTCAATTTTTGATGCGAAAAAATTTTTCGAGTTGAGTATGCAGTATTGAAGATTATGGCAAAAAAATCGGATTAGTGCAACTCTCAAGTTTTTTCTTCAAAAAACAAGCTCAAAATCGCATAATTAATATCCGAAAAATGGTAAAAAAATCGAGGTGAGTTTGAGATTGCTGTAACATCTTTAGTTTTGCGAATTTCAAAATTCTAAGGACACCGTTGGATTCGTGAGGAAAATCTCTTTCCGTAGAGGTGCTACATGAAGGAATAGTGTAAAATTTTCTATGAAAAACATTGCAAAAACCAAATCTTTTTTGGTGTAAAAATTCAAGGTCATTTTCAAGGTCAAAAACGTTGTAACTCCTTCATTTTTTCGAATCTCGATCATTTTCCACAATTCCGCAGTTCGAAATTCGAAAACGATTCGTACAATAAACAAAATTACATAAAATTTCACATTTTATTTTTTTGCATTTTTTTCGCAAAGGCTAACCCCTTATGAAAATTTTCAATTTTTGATGCGAAAAAATTTTTCGAGTTGAGTATGCAGTATTGAAGATTATGGCAAAAAAATCGGATTAGTGCAACTCCCAAGTTTTTTCTTCAAAAAACAAGCTCAAAATCGCATAATTAATATCCGAAAAATGGTAAAAAAATCGAGGTGAGTTTGAGATTGCTGTAACATCTTTAGTTTTGCGAATTTCAAAATTCTAAGGACACCGTTGGATTCGTAAGGAAAATCTCTTTCCGTAGAGGTGCTACATGAAGGAATAGTGTAAAATTTTCTATGAAAAACATTGCAAAAACCAAATCTTTTTTGGTGTAAAAATTCAAGGTCATTTTGAAGGTCAAAAACGTTGTAACTCCTTCATTTTTTCGAATTTCGATCATTTTCCACAATTCCGCAGTTCGAAATTCGAAAACGATTCGTACAATAAACAAAATTACATAAAATTTCACATTTTATTTTTTTTTGCATTTTTTTCGCAAAGGCTAACCCCTTATGAAAATTTTCAATTTTTGATGCGAAAAAATTTTTCGAGTTGAGTATGCAGTATTGAAGATTATGGCAAAAAAATCGGATTAGTGCAACTCCCAAGTTTTTTCTTCAAAAAACAAGCTCAAAATCGCATAATTAATATCCGAAAAATGGTAAAAAAATCGAGGTGAGTTTGAGATTGCTGTAACATCTTTAGTTTTGCGAATTTCAAAATTCTAAGGACACCGTTGGATTCGTGAGGAAAATCTCTTCCGTAGAGGTGCTACATGAAGGAATAGTGTAAAATTTTCTATGAAAAACATTGCAAAAACCAAATCTTTTTTGGTGTAAAAATTCAAGGTCATTTTCAAGGTCAAAAACGTTGTAACTCCTTCATTTTTTCGAATCTCGATCATTTTCCACAATTCCGCAGTTCGAAATTCGAAAACGATTCGTACAATAAACAAAATTACATAAAATTTCACATTTTATTTTTTTTGCATTTTTTTCGCAAAGGCTTACCCCTTATGAAAATTTTCAATTTTTGATGCGAAAAAATTTTTCGAGTTGAGTATGCAGTATTGAAGATTATGGCAAAAAAATCGGATTAGTGCAACTCCCAAGTTTTTTCTTCAAAAAACAAGCTCAAAATCGCATAATTAATATCCGAAAAATGGTAAAAAAATCGAGGTGAGTTTGAGATTGCTGTAACATCTTTAGTTTTGCGAATTTCAAAATTCTAAGGACACCGTTGGATTCGTGAGGAAAATCTCTTTCCGTAGAGGTGCTACATGAAGGAATAGTGTAAAATTTTCTATGAAAAACATTGCAAAAACCAAATCTTTTTTGGTGTAAAAATTCAAGGTCATTTTCAAAGTCAAACACGTTGTAACTCCTTCATTTTTTCGAATTTCGATCATTTTCCAGAATTCCGCAGTTCGAAATTCGAAAAACGATTCGTACAATAAACAAAATTACATAAAATTTCACATTTTATTTTTTTTTGCATTTTTTTCGCAAAGGCTTACCCCTTATGAAAATTTTCAATTTTTGATGCGAAAAAATTTTTCGAGTTGAGTATGCAGTATTGAAGATTATGGCAAAAAAAATCGGATTAGTGCAACTCCCAAGTTTTTTCTTCAAAAAACAAGCTCAAAATCGCATAATTAATACCCGAAAAATGGTAAAAAAATCGAGGTGAGTTTGAGATTGCTGTAACATCTTTAGTTTTGCGAATTTCAAAATTCTAAAGGACACCGTTGGATTCGTGAGGAAAATCTCTTTCCGTAGAGGTGCTACATGAAGGAATAGTGTAAAATTTTCTATGAAAAACATTGCAAAAACCAAATCTTTTTTGGTGTAAAAATTCAAGGTCATTTTCAAGGTCAAAAACGTTGTAACTCCTTCATTTTTTTCGAATTCGATCATTTTCCAGAATTCCGCAGTTCGAAATTCGAAAACGATTCGTACAATAAACAAAATTACATAAAATTTCACATTTTATTTTTTTTGCATTTTTTTTCGCAAAGGCTAACCCCTTATGAAAATTTTCAATTTTTGATGCGAAAAAATTTTTCGAGTTGAGTATGCAGTATTGAAGATTATGGCAAAAAAATCGGATTAGTGCAACTCCCAAGTTTTTTCTTCAAAAAACAAGCTCAAAATCGCATAATTAATATCCGAAAAATGGGTAAAAAAATTGAGGTGAGTTTGAGATTGCTGTAACATCTTTAGTTTTGCGAATTTCAAAATTCTAAGGACACCGTTGGATTCGTGAGGAAAATCTCTTTCCGTAGAGGTGCTACATGAAGGAATAGTGTAAAATTTTCTATGAAAAACAAAAAACCAAATCTTTTTTGGTGTAAAAATTCAAGGTCATTTTCAAGGTCAAAAACGTTGTAACTCCTTCATTTTTTCGAATCTCGATCATTTTCCACAATTCCGCAGTTCGAAATTCGAAAACGATTCGTACAATAAACAAAATTACATAAAATTTCACATTTTATTTTTTTGCATTTTTTTCGCAAAGGCTAACCCCTTATGAAAATTTTCAATTTTTGATGCGAAAAAATTTTTCGAGTTGAGTATGCAGTATTGAAGATTATGGCAAAAAAATCGGATTAGTGCAACTCTCAAGTTTTTTCTTCAAAAAACAAGCTCAAAATCGCATAATTAATATCCGAAAAATGGTAAAAAAATCGAGGTGAGTTTGAGATTGCTGTAACATCTTTAGTTTTGCGAATTTCAAAATTCTAAGGACACCGTTGGATTCGTGAGGAAAATCTCTTTCCGTAGAGGTGCTACATGAAGGAATAGTGTAAAATTTTCTATGAAAAACATTGCAAAAACCAAATCTTTTTTGGTGTAAAAATTCAAGGTCATTTTCAAGGTCAAAAACGTTGTAACTCCTTCATTTTTTCGAATCTCGATCATTTTCCACAATTCCGCAGTTCGAAATTCGAAAACGATTCGTACAATAAACAAAATTACATAAAATTTCACATTTTATTTTTTTGCATTTTTTTCGCAAAGGCTAACCCCTTATGAAAATTTTCAATTTTTGATGCGAAAAAATTTTTCGAGTTGAGTATGCAGTATTGAAGATTATGGCAAAAAAATCGGATTAGTGCAACTCCCAAGTTTTTTCTTCAAAAAACAAGCTCAAAATCGCATAATTAATATCCGAAAAATGGTAAAAAAATCGAGGTGAGTTTGAGATTGCTGTAACATCTTTAGTTTTGCGAATTTCAAAATTCTAAGGACACCGTTGGATTCGTAAGGAAAATCTCTTTCCGTAGAGGTGCTACATGAAGGAATAGTGTAAAATTTTCTATGAAAAACATTGCAAAAACCAAATCTTTTTTGGTGTAAAAATTCAAGGTCATTTTCAAGGTCAAAAACGTTGTAACTCCTTCATTTTTTCGAATTTCGATCATTTTCCACAATTCCGCAGTTCGAAATTCGAAAACGATTCGTACAATAAACAAAATTACATAAAATTTCACATTTTATTTTTTTTTTGCATTTTTTTCGCAAAGGCTAACCCCTTATGAAAATTTTCAATTTTTGATGCGAAAAAATTTTTCGAGTTGAGTATGCAGTATTGAAGATTATGGCAAAAAAATCGGATTAGTGCAACTCCCAAGTTTTTTCTTCAAAAAACAAGCTCAAAATCGCATAATTAATATCCGAAAAATGGAAAAAAAAACGAGGTGAGTTTGAGATTGCTGTAACATCTTTAGTTTTGCGAATTTCAAAATTCTAAGGACACCGTTGGATTCGTGAGGAAAATCTCTTTCCGTAGAGGTGCTACATGAAGGAATAGTGTAAAATTTTCTATGAAAAACATTGCAAAAACCAAATCTTTTTTGGTGTAAAAATTCAAGGTCATTTTCAAGGTCAAAAACGTTGTAACTCCTTCATTTTTTCGAATCTCGATCATTTTCCACAATTCCGCAGTTCGAAATTCGAAAACGATTCGTACAATAAACAAAATTACATAAAATTTCACATTTTATTTTTTTGCATTTTTTTCGCAAAGGCTAACCCCTTATGAAAATTTTCAATTTTTGATGCGAAAAAATTTTTCGAGTTGAGTATGCAGTATTGAAGATTATGGCAAAAAAATCGGATTAGTGCAACTCCCAAGTTTTTTCTTCAAAAAACAAGCTCAAAATCGCATAATTAATATCCGAAAAATGGTAAAAAAATCGAGGTGAGTTTGAGATTGCTGTAACATCTTTAGTTTTGCGAATTTCAAAATTCTAAGGACACCGTTGGATTCGTAAGGAAAATCTCTTTCCGTAGAGGTGCTACATGAAGGAATAGTGTAAAATTTTCTATGAAAAACATTGCAAAAACCAAATCTTTTTTGGTGTAAAAATTCAAGGTCATTTTCAAGGTCAAAAACGTTGTAACTCCTTCATTTTTTCGAATTTCGATCATTTTCCAGAATTCCGCAGTTCGAAATTCGAAAACGATTCGTACAATAAACAAAATTACATAAAATTTCACATTTTATTTTTTTTGCATTTTTTTCGCAAAGGCTAACCCCTTATGAAAATTTTCAATTTTTGATGCGAAAAAATTTTTCGAGTTGAGTATGCAGTATTGAAGATTATGGCAAAAAAATCGGATTAGTGCAACTCCCAAGTTTTTTCTTCAAAAAACAAGCTCAAAATCGCATAATTAATATCCGAAAAATGGTAAAAAAATTGAGGTGAGTTTGAGATTGCTGTAACATCTTTAGTTTTGCGAATTTCAAAATTCTAAGGACACCGTTGGATTCGTGAGGAAAATCTCTTTCCGTAGAGGTGCTACATGAAGGAATAGTGTAAAATTTTCTATGAAAAACATTGCAAAAACCAAATCTTTTTTGGTGTAAAAATTCAAGGTCATTTTCAAGGTCAAAAACGTTGTAACTCCTTCATTTTTTCGAATCTCGATCATTTTCCACAATTCCGCAGTTCGAAATTCGAAAACGATTCGTACAATAAACAAAATTACATAAAATTTCACATTTTATTTTTTTGCATTTTTTTCGCAAAGGCTAACCCCTTATGAAAATTTTCAATTTTTGATGCGAAAAAATTTTTCGAGTTGAGTATGCAGTATTGAAGATTATGGCAAAAAAATCGGATTAGTGCAACTCTCAAGTTTTTTCTTCAAAAAACAAGCTCAAAATCGCATAATTAATATCCGAAAAATGGTAAAAAAATCGAGGTGAGTTTGAGATTGCTGTAACATCTTTAGTTTTGCGAATTTCAAAATTCTAAGGACACCGTTGGATTCGTGAGGAAAATCTCTTTCCGTAGAGGTGCTACATGAAGGAATAGTGTAAAATTTTCTATGAAAAACATTGCAAAAACCAAATCTTTTTTGGTGTAAAAATTCAAGGTCATTTTCAAGGTCAAAAACGTTGTAACTCCTTCATTTTTTCGAATCTCGATCATTTTCCACAATTCCGCAGTTCGAAATTCGAAAACGATTCGTACAATAAACAAAATTACATAAAATTTCACATTTTATTTTTTTGCATTTTTTTCGCAAAGGCTAACCCCTTATGAAAATTTTCAATTTTTGATGCGAAAAAATTTTTCGAGTTGAGTATGCAGTATTGAAGATTATGGCAAAAAAATCGGATTAGTGCAACTCCCAAGTTTTTTCTTCAAAAAACAAGCTCAAAATCGCATAATTAATATCCGAAAAATGGTAAAAAAATCGAGGTGAGTTTGAGATTGCTGTAACATCTTTAGTTTTGCGAATTTCAAAATTCTAAGGACACCGTTGGATTCGTAAGGAAAATCTCTTTCCGTAGAGGTGCTACATGAAGGAATAGTGTAAAATTTTCTATGAAAAACATTGCAAAAACCAAATCTTTTTTGGTGTAAAAATTCAAGGTCATTTTGAAGGTCAAAAACGTTGTAACTCCTTCATTTTTTCGAATTTCGATCATTTTCCACAATTCCGCAGTTCGAAATTCGAAAACGATTCGTACAATAAACAAAATTACATAAAATTTCACATTTTATTTTTTTTTTGCATTTTTTCGCAAAGGCTAACCCCTTATGAAAATTTTCAATTTTTGATGCGAAAAAATTTTTCGAGTTGAGTATGCAGTATTGAAGATTATGGCAAAAAAATCGGATTAGTGCAACTCCCAAGTTTTTTCTTCAAAAAACAAGCTCAAAATCGCATAATTAATATCCGAAAAATGGAAAAAAAAACGAGGTGAGTTTGAGATTGCTGTAACATCTTTAGTTTTGCGAATTTCAAAATTCTAAGGACACCGTTGGATTCGTGAGGAAAATCTCTTTCCGTAGAGGTGCTACATGAAGGAATAGTGTAAAATTTTCTATGAAAAACATTGCAAAAACCAAATCTTTTTTGGTGTAAAAATTCAAGGTCATTTTCAAGGTCAAAAACGTTGTAACTCCTTCATTTTTTCGAATCTCGATCATTTTCCACAATTCCGCAGTTCGAAATTCGAAAACGATTCGTACAATAAACAAAATTACATAAAATTTCACATTTTATTTTTTTGCATTTTTTTCGCAAAGGCTAACCCCTTATGAAAATTTTCAATTTTTGATGCGAAAAAATTTTTCGAGTTGAGTATGCAGTATTGAAGATTATGGCAAAAAAATCGGATTAGTGCAACTCCCAAGTTTTTTCTTCAAAAAACAAGCTCAAAATCGCATAATTAATATCCGAAAAATGGTAAAAAAATCGAGGTGAGTTTGAGATTGCTGTAACATCTTTAGTTTTGCGAATTTCAAAATTCTAAGGACACCGTTGGATTCGTAAGGAAAATCTCTTTCGTAGAGGTGCTACATGAAGGAATAGTGTAAAATTTTCTATGAAAAACATTGCAAAAACCAAATCTTTTTTGGTGTAAAAATTCAAGGTCATTTTGAAGGTCAAAAACGTTGTAACTCCTTCATTTTTTCGAATTTCGATCATTTTCCACAATTCCGCAGTTCGAAATTCGAAAACGATTCGTACAATAAACAAAATTACATAAAATTTCACATTTTATTTTTTTTTGCATTTTTTTCGCAAAGGCTAACCCCTTATGAAAATTTTCAATTTTTGATGCGAAAAAATTTTTCGAGTTGAGTATGCAGTATTGAAGATTATGGCAAAAAAATCGGATTAGTGCAACTCCCAAGTTTTTTCTTCAAAAAACAAGCTCAAAATCGCATAATTAATATCCGAAAAATGGTAAAAAAATCGAGGTGAGTTTGAGATTGCTGTAACATCTTTAGTTTTGCGAATTTCAAAATTCTAAGGACACCGTTGGATTCGTGAGGAAAATCTCTTTCCGTAGAGGTGCTACATGAAGGAATAGTGTAAAATTTTCTATGAAAAACATTGCAAAAACCAAATCTTTTTTGGTGTAAAAATTCAAGGTCATTTTCAAGGTCAAAAACGTTGTAACTCCTTCATTTTTTCGAATCTCGATCATTTTCCACAATTCCGCAGTTCGAAATTCGAAAACGATTCGTACAATAAACAAAATTACATAAAATTTCACATTTTATTTTTTTGCATTTTTTTCGCAAAGGCTAACCCCTTATGAAAATTTTCAATTTTTGATGCGAAAAAATTTTTCGAGTTGAGTATGCAGTATTGAAGATTATGGCAAAAAAATCGGATTAGTGCAACTCCCAAGTTTTTTCTTCAAAAAACAAGCTCAAAATCGCATAATTAATATCCGAAAAATGGTAAAAAAATCGAGGTGAGTTTGAGATTGCTGTAACATCTTTAGTTTTGCGAATTTCAAAATTCTAAGGACACCGTTGGATTCGTAAGGAAAATCTCTTTCCGTAGAGGTGCTACATGAAGGAATAGTGTAAAATTTTCTATGAAAAACATTGCAAAAACCAAATCTTTTTTGGTGTAAAAATTCAAGGTCATTTTGAAGGTCAAAAACGTTGTAACTCCTTCATTTTTTCGAATTTCGATCATTTTCCACAATTCCGCAGTTCGAAATTCGAAAACGATTCGTACAATAAACAAAATTACATAAAATTTCACATTTTATTTTTTTTTGCATTTTTTCGCAAAGGCTAACCCCTTATGAAAATTTTCAATTTTTGATGCGAAAAAATTTTTCGAGTTGAGTATGCAGTATTGAAGATTATGGCAAAAAAATCGGATTAGTGCAACTCCCAAGTTTTTTCTTCAAAAAACAAGCTCAAAATCGCATAATTAATATCCGAAAAATGGTAAAAAAATCGAGGTGAGTTTGAGATTGCTGTAACATCTTTAGTTTTGCGAATTTCAAAATTCTAAGGACACCGTTGGATTCGTGAGGAAAATCTCTTTCCGTAGAGGTGCAAGGCAAAAAAAAATTGAAGATTATGGCAAAAAAATCGGATTAGTGCAACTCCCAAGTTTTTTCTTCAAAAAACAAGCTCAAAATCGCATAATTAATATCCGAAAAATGGTAAAAAAATCGAGGTGAGTTTGAGATTGCTGTAACATCTTTAGTTTTGCGAATTCCAAAATTCTAAGGACACCGTTGGATTCGTGAGGAAAATCTCTTTCCGTAGAGGTGCTACATGAAGGAATAGTGTAAAATTTTCTATGAAAAACATTGCAAAAACCAAATCTTTTTTGGTGTAAAAATTCAAGGTCATTTTCAAAGTCAAAAACGTTGTAACTCCTTCATTTTTTCGAATTTCGATCATTTTCCACAATTCCGCAGTTCGAAATTCGAAAACGATTCGTACAATAAACAAAATTACATAAAATTTCACATTTTATTTTTTTTGCATTTTTTTCGCAAAGGCTTACCCCTTATGAAAATTTTCAATTTTTGATGCGAAAAAATTTTTCGAGTTGAGTATGCAGTATTGAAGATTATGGCAAAAAAATCGGATTAGTGCAACTCCCAAGTTTTTTCTTCAAAAAACAAGCTCAAAATCGCATAATTAATACCCGAAAAATGGTAAAAAAATCGAGGTGAGTTTGAGATTGCTGTAACATCTTTAGTTTTGCGAATTTCAAAATTCTAAGGACACCGTTGGATTCGTGAGGAAAATCTCTTTCCGTAGAGGTGCTACATGAAGGAATAGTGTAAAATTTTCTATGAAAAACATTGCAAAAACCAAATCTTTTTTGGTGTAAAAATTCAAGGTCATTTTGAAGGTCAAAAACGTTGTAACTCCTTCATTTTTTCGAATTTCGATCATTTTCCACAATTCCGCAGTTCGAAATTCGAAAACGATTCGTACAATAAACAAAATTACATAAAATTTCACATTTTATTTTTTTTGCATTTTTTTCGCAAAGGCTAACCCTTATGAAAATTTTCAATTTTTGATGCGAAAAAATTTTTCGAGTTGAGTATGCAGTATTGAAGATTATGGCAAAAAAATCGGATTAGTGCAACTCCCAAGTTTTTTCTTCAAAAAACAAGCTCAAAATCGCATAATTAATATCCGAAAAATGGTAAAAAAATCGAGTTGAGTTTGAGATTGCTGTAACATCTTTAGTTTTGCGAATTTCAA